>NC_137833.1:64253646-64853646 GCF_963921795.1 Nannobrachium achirus | reverse complement strand
AGTAAAGTCTGGCGATCATAGGTCATCGTACAAGCAAAGACAGTGACATACAACATTAAGACAAGCAATAAGGCGAGAGCAGCTCTCAGCGTGTCGCCCTGAAACGGCGCCATCTTCGTCTCCCCGACTTTCGGCAGCAACCGCTCACACAACGTGACTCCCAAGAAGCAGGAGGACTTAAGTATCTCATATAACATTGAAAGACAGACGGATAGAACATAGTACTTTATCGCGCCTCGAAAGCCACGCGTTGTGAGTTGTGAGATCTGCTAATTTTCGTGTGTGGACGTTGTGTGTGTGCGCGCACTGTCACAACACACACACACACACACACACACACACACACACACACACACACACACACACACACACACACACAGAAAATAGCCATCAGCGCTAGCCTAGAGTCCATTCTTCTCCGGTTCCGCGGTAAACAGTCCAGAGCTGGACTTTGTCCATGGATAAAAGCTCAGACAGCTTGTTTGTAAAATACTTGCACATTTTATCTGGTTATAGAACATGGAGTTGCCGAATCTTTATACTTTTTACACCTCCAATGGCCGAAATGGAAACAGCAACAAGTCCCCACTGCCGACAGCTTCTCTCTGTCTCTCTCTCTGATAGAACACGCATTACTCCGCCCCCTCCCCCCACAACGGCAGATAACCACGCCTACATTTTAGAAATCTTTTCATATTCTCAAGTCTGATAAAACAAAGAGGCGGGGTTTCTGACCCCTTTAATAGTGATCAATCAACACAGGTGGTGAGTCAATATAAGGTTAAACCTCCCAAAAAATGATACAAAAGGGTTTTCAATGGATTCATAACATACTCAAAATCTACCTCCCAGCAAGCCGCCATTTTCAAGATGGCGTCCGAGTTGACTGTGGGGATTTTAAAATGGCTATATCTTGAGGGGGGCATGGTGGCGCAGTGGTTAGCACTTCGCCTCACAGCTAGAAGGTCCTGGGTTCGATTCCCGCCGGGGGGTGCTGTGGGCGCTGGGGGCGTGTTCCTCCCTCCGCGTCATCAGCACCCACACCCTAGGTGGGGTTGGCGATAGGGCCTTTCTGTGTGGAGTTTGCATGTTCTCCCCGTGTCTCCTAGGGTAGATGCCCTCACAAAAACATGCAGTAGTCCTGGTTTCTATACTACCTCCCCCTAGTCAGCCAGGTGCTCCCCAATTCCCCTGGCGTGGCAGGGGGAGAGCGCAAACCAGGACTAGAAAATGGGTAAAAAATTATAATAAAGAAATAAAATAATAATAATAATAAAAAGGCTATATCTTGAATGGAAAAGATTTTGCAAATATTGTGTCAACTGATTCTGGTACCTCTGGACATGCTTTAGAGCATACTAAAAAAATAGGAAAATATTCCTTTCAGAAAGGCTTCATTTGTAAGATTCCACGATGGCTGGGATTAACTGGGATTTCATATGTAAACGATCATAACAATTATGCACTTGGTGACACGTTTTTGAATTTTGGCATGGTGTTTTGGCATGGTGCTGGGTCTGGACATAAGATTTTCAAAAAACATCTGCAACAAGTTGGGCTTGCCCCCTAGTTTGATAATCCATTATTAAATAGGTCTGTACAGGTTGAAACCCCAAATAATTGATCAACATTTTTCAAAGGATTCTGTTACTATTAGGTATGCTAAATAACATCCTAAAAGGAGACCCCTGAAAAGGCATCATTTTCACGATGGCGTCCATGGGAGCTGCATTTAAATTGGGAGGGAATATGTGCTTTTTTTTGATTGATTGAAGAATTTATTAGAAGTTTGCAATAGAAAAAAGTACACTTTCATGACAGTACAAATCACTGGTACAAGGTCAACTAAAAGGAGATCCTAGAAAGCCGAGGCTTATTTCCACAGGAACCACACTTTAGGTTCAGGTTCAGGTTTATTAGTCACATGCATATCCATACAGGTACAGACATACAATGAAATGCTTGTGCCAGGAGCACTCTCAGCCTTATTACACACAAAAACATCAACCCACAACAACAAGACAACAACAAGTCACCCAAGACAACCCAAAAACAACAAAAACCATACAGTGTAACAGTGTACAGTTTAAAAACTGCGTACAGTGCACATGACTACCTACGTCTCGCATTCATCTCTTTGTTAAGCAACCTGATTGCTTGAGCATAAAAACTATTACTGAGACGGGTGGTGTGCAATGAGATGCTCTGGTCACCGGCTTCGACTGCTCTCTTCGCATTCAATCCGACTTTTTCACCATTTCTCAGACGTTTGAATGCAGAGAGTATGCACTGGGTATCCACGGAGGAGTATCCACGGTATCCTGTTCTCCGTGCACTTTGAAGTACGCATGCTCCGATATCTCTCGCCTTGAATATTATTCCCCTCAGGGGAATCGAACCCAAACCGTGGGTTTGTTGCATCCGTGCTCTACTGACTGAGCTAATGAACGGATGATGTGACTCCTTTTTTGTGCATTTATCTTTGACGTGGATAGTGGGGTAGGCGTGGATAGTGAGGGACTGAATATTTACTATTCTGTCCATAACGGCACATAACTCGGTAACGCGGCTGAGTGGGATTGGGCGCCGTTCCCACCGCTCGTCGCGGCAACTCGGCTGGCTAGCGCTCGCCTCGGTGGCGACTCACGGGGGTCATCGGCGCCCAATACCGCGCCGCTCCGTCGGGGTCTGTGGCGTGGAGCGTTACACCGGGGAACAGAGCATACTTGGCATCTGGTTCAAGGCTGGGATTCACCTCAGGTTTTATGTTTGCGCTCCTCTGAGGTTGACCACTAGATGTCGACATTTTACTACTAATATCTCTGCATTGGTGAGTTATTGGATACTGGATATCCAAGTATCCTGGATACTTTCTGCATTGAAGAGTCTGAAAGCACGTGAATATTTCGCATTAAGTGCGTTGATATCATTAGAAGCAGGTGCTCTGGTAACGTTTTTTGGATGGGAGGAGATAGAACAGGGAATGTGCGGGATGACTGCTGTCCTTTAAGATGTTCTCTGTCTTTTTCTTACAGCGTGTGTTATAGATTGTGTGTAGCTGTGGTAATTCTGTGCCAATGATTTTGGCAGCTCTCTTCACAATTCTCTGTAACTGTTTACTGTCTTGAACAGTCACGTTACCAAACCACACTGTGATGCATCCTGTCAAAACACTTTCTATGGTACAGCGATAGAAATTTACAAGAGCCTTGGTGCTCAGGCCAAATCTCCTGAGGCGCCTCAGAAAGTACAATCGCTGCTGCGCTTTCTTAAGGATACCTTTGCTGTTTAGAGACCATGTGAGTGAGTTTGTTATGTGAACACCCAGGAATTTGAAACTGTCCACTATGTCTACAGGTGAACCATTTATGGTTAAGGGACTGTGATTGACTTTAGACTTCCTAAAGTCAACGATGATCTCTTTTGTTTTACTAACATTTAGAGAGAGATTGTTATTCTGGCACCATAGGGATAGCTCTTCAATTTCCCTCCTATAGGCCCTCTCATCATCGTTGGATATTAGTCCTATAACCGTGGTGTCATCTGCAAACTTGAGAATAGAATTATTGCCACACCTGGCAACACAATCATAGGTGAACAGACTATACAACAAGGGACTGAGGCAGCAGCCCTGGGGCGCTCCAGTCCTGGTCAATATCTTAGATGAATGATTGTTCCCTATTCGTACAGATTGTGGCCTGCCTGTCAAAAAGTCAAACAGCCAGTTGCAGATACTACTGCCAAGACCAAGACCCCTGAGTTTCAACACAAGCTTAGATGGTACAATCGTGTTAAAGGCAGAGCTATAATCTATGAAGAGTAGTCTGACATAAGAGTTCTTTTTCTCCAGATGTTTCAAGGCAATGTGTAGTGCGAGAGAAATAGCATCATCGACTGATCTATTAGCACAGTATGCAAACTGTAGTGGATCAGTATTGGCAGGGATAATGTGCGTTATATGTGATATAACCATTTTTTCCAGACACTTCATAAGAACAGAGGTCAGAGCCACAGGGCGATAATCATTAAGACAGGCGACAGGTTTTTTCTTTGCTATGGGTACAATTATGGTTTCCTTGAAACACAACGGTACCACACACAATGACAGGGACATATTAAAAATGTCAGTAAAGACCCCCGAAAGCTGGTCGTAACACAACTTAAGGACACGTGAGGCTATCCCATCAGGGCCGGCCGCCTTATGAGTCCCAACGCTTTTAAAAGTTTTACTCACATCTCGTTGTGTCACCTGCAGCTCCACCGCACCGGGTGTTCCCCGCACCGATGTAACTGGGACCGTGTTGTGAGTTTCAAAGCCGGCGAAAAAGTTATTCAATTCGTCCGGTAGAGAGTCCGAGGTGTTAATAACAGCCGGCTTCGGTTTGTAGTCCGTAATCGCCTGCAGCCCTCTCCACATACGCCGTGCGTCACAGCCACTGTAGTTGTTCTCCAGTTTGTCCCTATATTGTCTCTTAGCGTCTCTGATCGCCTTTCTCAGGTCGTATCTGGATTTTTTATAGCGTTCCTCGTCCCCAGATTGAAAGGCGGCTCGGCGCTCTCTCAACTTCAGACGAGTGTCATAGTTCATCCACGGCTTCTCGTTGGGATAGGAGCGAACGGTTCGCGCTGGGATGCAATTATCCACACAGAATTTAACATAGCTGGTGACAGTGTCAGCGTAGTCATCCAAACTTGTGGCTGAGTCTTTGAAGATGGACCATTCTGTCGATTCAAAGCAGCCCTGGAGTTTAGATACATTATCTGTGGACCAGCACTGAACAGACCTCACCTTGGGTTGCTCGGACTTCATTCTCTGCTTGTAGGCAGGTAGAAGTAGCACAGCTCGATGGTTAGATTTCCCAAAGTGGGGCCGTTGGATCGCTCTGTAGGCAGCCTTGATGGTGGAATAACAGTGATCGAGCGTCTTGTCTTTCCTTGTTGAGCACTTAACGTGCTGGTAGAAGTGTGGCAACACCGATTTCAAGTTGCAGTGATTAAAGTCCCCCGCCACGATTGATATGGCCTCCGGGTGCTTATTCTCCTGCTTGCCGATGACATCGCTCAGCTCGTCCATAGCCTCCGATGCATTCACTTCTGGTGGGATGTATACAGCCGTTAGCAACACACAAGGAAACTCCCTGGGTAAGTAGAACGGTCTACACCGTAGTGTTAGATGTTCCAACACCGGCGAGCAGTGCTGGGAGACTATGTCCACATTAGTACACCAAGAGTCGTTGATGTGAAACAGAACACCGCCCGCTTTTGTCTTCCCTGTGTTTACCATGGAACGGTCCGTGCAGAACACAGAGAAGCCATCTAGCTGTACCGCCCTGTCGGGGACGTCAGCATTCAACCACGTCTCCGTGAAACAAAACACACAGCAGTTCTTTATATCCCTTTGAGAGCGCACCCGGTTTCGGAGGTCGTCCATCTTGTTGTCGATAGATTGGACGTTGGCCAACAATATGCTGGGAATGGGTGGTCGAGAGGGGCGTCCTCGTAGTTTCACTAGGGCACCACCTCGCTTTCCCCTCTTCCTCCTGTGGCCACGCCATGGTGGAACCGGGTTGTTGTTGTTGTGTAGCTCTCTCTGCAAATCCCGAGGCATCAAAACGTCTGAAGCAACAAATCTCATGTCCAGTAAAGTCTGGCGATCATAGGTCATCGTACAAGCAAAGACAGTGACATACAACATTAAGACAAGCAATAAGGCGAGAGCAGCTCTCAGCGTGTCGCCCTGAAACGGCGCCATCTTCGTCTCCCCGACTTTCGGCAGCAACCGCTCACACAACGTGACTCCCAAGAAGCAGGAGGACTTAAGTATCTCATATAACATTGAAAGACAGACGGATAGAACATAGTACTTTATCTAGGATAATATCAGTTTCAAAAGCATAACATCAAATACAAAGGCAGAAAAAGAGAAAAAAAGGGGGGGGGGAGCATGGGGGCTTAGTCTATTTACAAGTCACGGGTAGCAGCTGTCTGAAGGTGACTTTTCATACCAATTTTGAAGGAGGCTAGGGATTTACTCTCCTTTAGGGCTTGTGGAAGGGCGTTCCACATGTTGATGGTGTAGCAGGAGAACGAGTTAGAGCCTTGTTTAGTGTTAAATCTACGTTGATGATGATTAGTGGAGCTGCCTCTGGTGTTGTGATCGTGAACATCCTTGACCTTTAAGAAGTAGTTTGTCAGGTACATGGGAATCTTGGAGGTGTAGTGTACCCACTAAGCAATTTGGGGGTTAAATCGCGTTCAAATGACGTCTTCGCCGTAACCAGACGTCTAGCTAGATCCGGTCTGTGACGAGTTTAAATTTTAAAGTTTTTTCACCGGCTAGTATAGACTAGACATTGTATCACCGTCATTTAAACGCCGTTAGCGGCCGCCGAAAGTAGTGAAAATGTAGTGAAAATGATGGCAGCAAGCAGGGTTTAAAATCACTATTCCTTGGTTCTGAGCGCCGTATGCTACCCGAACCACCACAGCTGATCATATTTGTAATGATTTCTTACACTGTTATTATTTGACACTGGGAGTCGAACTCCTGACCTTCTGTTAATGAAACCTGCGCGCTACCGCTAGACCACGGCACAGCTTGTTACTTATATTTATTCCAGCAGCTATTAGTAGTTGACATATCGCCTCCCGCTGTTCGTTTGAGGTCGGTGCATTTTGTTTGACAACACAAACTAACTTAATTTATATTGATGCATAGCTATAAAACGATTTTATTTAATCATTATCGTATGGTGGGGTGGGGAGACATGTCTTGTGTGTTTGTGTCTGTTGGTGTCAGAATGAATTATGTAACTCAGAGAAGTAATAGCATATGCTGTCATAGCAGCACCACGGCATTATGCCATTATTTATTACACTTTTAGAATTTTTTAAAGGTATTGCCCAGCACGTCTTTTAGACGGCTATAAGATGTGCAATGGCCAGAAAACTGCTCGTGGATGCAATTAAACTACAACTATTAAGGTAGAACCGGGATGAGATACTGTTAGCATCTGATAATGAACAACTTGATAAAAATGTATTTAAAAAAAAAGATGGTCTAACACACTTTTGTCCAAAACGGTGATATATCGTTAAATGGAAGCGTTCAGATGACGGCTACAACTCAACTAGACTATATAGTGAAATTGGCTCTTAAAATTACTTTAGTCCAATATTTGAAAACCAGGTGTGGATATTAAAGCTGTTTTTTTAATCAACAAGTATGGAATAATGGATTAAATGTAATCAGCTACAATCGGTCTATAGACAGACTGACGATAGACGGTTCAAATGAGGGCTAAACATAACCATTGGGCTAAATGACGGCTAGTGTTTACTGGGTATCTTGTACACCAGGCCCATTGCAAGATGCTGTACTCTGTCAGCTACTTTGAGCCATCCCACGCTTTCGTGGTGATGATCGGTGAGGTGGGTCTGAGTCCAGTGAATGGGGGAAATTTCGGCACATAATAACTTCCGCACGATTTACGCCACCCCCGCAATATATACATCAAAATGTGCGGCTCGGCCGGGAATGGTGTGCTATTACTTTTCTTTCCGATCCGCGTTACCATGGCAACGTAATTCGTAAAAAACTAGGCGCAAAAACCCCCATTGACTTTGAATGGGGGACTCGGAAAAAAACCCAGAAACTTTGGCAACACGTAACTCTGCCATACTTTTGCCTAGCAACGTCATTTAAACTTTAAAATGCACACACAACTTTGGTGTTTTCCGGCCAATAGGGATAAGCTGTAATCGATTAAGCCCCGCCCCCTCTGTATTCCTATTGGCTGGGCTTTAAACAGCCACTAGAAAAATATTGTTCCTTCGAAACAATTGTGGGCTCGCTTCAAGCCAGAAAACAATGGCTATAAAAGCACAAAATGTCAAGATCGCAGGCAGTGCTCTCTTTGACGTTACTGACGTCAAAGATTGGTCCATTTTGTTCCAAAAATGTGTTATGCAAAAGTTGACCCGCTGGTGGCGCTATAACAGGCCAATGTGAGAAGGTTGGTATCTGTTCCTTGACCTATTGGGAATGTGCTTGCAAGATTTCACGCACATCCCAGGCTGTGTTCATGATTTGAGGTGTTTTTGGCTTTCGACACTTTATCGCTGCTTGCAGCTATATTTATTATTATTATTTTATAATTTTTTTGTGTGCACTTCATAGGCATGTTAGATAAAGGTCCTTAGATTGCGTGTAGAATGTTTCATGCAAATTGCAAAAAAAATCCTAGAATAAAAACGGGTTTAAGCGTTTTACAAACTGCTCAAAATTATATAGCGCCCCCCTTTGGCCATTTGGGGTAAGATTGGTTTCAGTGATATTTGAACTAACCCTCTACACTATTTTGTCATGAAAATGTGACTTTGCATGTATGTTTTAGAGGCAGAAGAATAATTTCCATAAAAATGCAATATTGTTTGAATTATTTAAAAAAGCATGTTTCAATGTTAAAGAAATCCGATCTGACAGATCTTTAGATATCGGTCCAAAGTTCACGTAAAAAAAGTTTTGTGCACGTGACGCGAAAATTCCAGAATAAAAGCGGGTTTACGCGTTTTACAAACTGCTCAAAATGGCGGAAAATCGAAGGGCGGAGCTTACTTAACAACGACACAGATGTCTTCCGCTTGAGTCAAAGCACGCGTGTAACAAGTTGCATGTCTTCAAACGAAACGAGTCATGACTTATGCCCGTTTGAAGTTTGAATTTTCAGACGCTTCGTATAGCGCCCCCCTTTGGCCGATTGGAATAAAATTGGTTTCAGTGATACTTTGACTAACCCTCTACATCTTTGCCAAATGCCATGAACGTGTGACTTTGTATGTATGATTTAGAGGCAAAAGAATTATTGGCATAAAACTGCAATATTGAGTGAATTATTAAAAAATAATGTTTCACTTTAAAAAAAATCTGGTTGATCAATCTGACCGTATTGGTCCAAAGTTCATGTGAAAAAAGTTTCGTGCGCTTAACGCAAAAATCCCAGGAGGAGATAGATTTTTTCTGTTTTTCATATAATTCCAAATTCTGGGGGATCTAAAGGTCAAAGGTCAAAAGTCAGAGCGTAAAAGTTGTTCGGCATGAGGAGACGCATACGTGTATACAGGTTTCATGGCTGGACCTCAAACACAGCATGAGCTACACCTGTTCAAAGATCGCACTTTCGAAGGCTTCCTACAGCGCCACCATTTGGCCGATTGCTATAAAAAATAATAGCACACTTCGCCACTGTAAACTGAACACATTGATGTTTTTATTTTCATTTTCTCACTAAGTATGTAGGAGTTGAAAGGTGCCAAAGTATTGAGGAGAAGTTGATATAGTATAGTATAGTATAGTATAGTATAGAAATAACTAGAAAAGCAGTTCCTGCAGAAACTGCGTGGGCTCGCTCGAAACTGTTATGAAGTAATAGTAGAAAATGCATTTAAGCGCAAGGGTGTAAAAAAAAGTTTTTTGAAAAAAAAAAGTTTTTGAAAAAAAAAAGTTTTTTGAAAAAAAAAAGTTTTTTGAAAAAAAAAAGTTTTTTGAAAAAAAAAAGTTTTTTGAAAAAAAAAGTTTTTTGAAAAAAAAAGTTTTTTGAAAAAAAAAGTTTTTTGAAAAAAAAAAGTTTTTTGAAAAAAAGAGTTTTTTGAAAAAAAGAGTTTTTTGAATTAGATCTACAAATCATGTGGATGAGACAGGTGATGGATTTAGAGCTACAAATTATGGTATGGAACTGCCGATTGAATTAGATCTACAAATCATGGGGATAGGACTGGTTTTAGAATTAGATCTACAAATCATGTGGATGAGCTACAAATTATGGTATGGAACTGCCGATGGAATTAGATCTACAAATTAGATCTACAAATCATGGGGATGGGACTGGTTTTAGAATTAGATCTACAAATCATGTGGATGTGACAGGTGATGGATTTAGAGCTAAAAATGATGGTATGGAACTGCCGATGGAATTAGATCTACAAATCATGGGTATGGGACTGGTTTTAGAATTAGATCTACAAATCATGTGGATGTGACTGGTTTTAGAATTAGATCTACAAATCATGTGGATGAGACAGGTGATGGATTTAGAGCTACAAATTATGGTATGGAACTGCCGATTGAATTAGATCTACAAATCATGGGGATGGGACTGGTTTTAGAATTAGATCTACAAATCATGTGGATGTGACTGGTTTTAGAATTAGATCTACAAATCATGTGGATGAGACAGGTGCCGATGGAATTAGATCTACAAATCATGGGTATGGGACTGGTTTAAGAATTAGATCTACAAATCATGTGGATGTGACTGGTTTTAGAATTAGATCTACAAATCATGTGGATGAGACAGGTGATGGATTTACAGCTAAAAATGATGGTATGGAACTGCCGATGGAATTAGATCTACAAATCATGGGTATGGGACTGGTTTTAGAATTAGATCTACAAATCATGTGGATGAGACAGGTGATGGATTTAGAGCTACAAATTATGGTATGGAACTGCCGATTGAATTAGATCTACAAATCATGGGGATGGGACTGGTTTTAGAATTAGATCTACAAATCATGTGGATGTGACTGGTTTTAGAATTAGATCTCCAAATCATGTGGATGAGACAGGTGCCGATGGAATTAGATCTACAAATCATGGGTATGGGACTGGTTTAAGAATTAGATCTACAAATCATGTGGATGTGACTGGTTTTAGAATTAGATCTACAAATCATGTGGATGAGACAGGTGATGGATTTAGAGCTACAAATTATGGTATGGAACTGCCGATGGAATTAGATCTACAAATCATTGGGATGAGACTGGTTTTAGAATTAGATCTACAAATCATGTGGATGTGATTGGTTTTAGAATTAGATCTACAAATCATGTGGATGTGACAGGTGATGGATTTAGAGCTACAAATTATGGTATGGAACTGCCGATGCAATTAGATCTAAAAATCATTGAGATGGGACTGGTTTTAGAATTAGATCTACCAATCATGTGGAAGTGACTGTGTGTGTGTGTGTGTGTGTGTGTGTGTGTGTGTGTGTGTGTGTGTGTGTGTGTGTGTGTGTGTGTGTGTGTGCGTGTGCGTGTGAGTATGCATGTGTATGTGTGCATACATGCATGCGTGCGTCCATGTGTTCCCTGGACCACACTTTGAGAACCAGATAAATAGCCGATCTACAAGCTCACAAAGTTACACAGTGCAACTTATTGTGAGCTTGTAAATCATGTGAGACCACTGACTCAGCACTGTAATTAAAGTTAATAAGGAGCACCTTTGCTTCTGAGCTGTAGAACTGTTTGTTCAAGCTATGGGCCATATCCATTGGTTTGAATAGGGAGCGCAAGTGTACGAACTGATCGCTCTCCCGGAAACACGAAAAGTTGAAAACACATAGTCTTTGCTCGGGGAGTGGCTCGGTGAGTGGTTCTACGAACATTGCGATTCTGATGTTAAAAGGATCAATAATGTGCGCATGAGAGCAAGCTAGAAATGTTTGGGGGAAAATAAAAAAATTCTGAAAACGAGAAAAAAATGAATTGAGGTTAATGGGGCGTCTGAGGCGCGACCCGGCACTCAGAGGGCCATAGATGAAATTCTGTAAGTCTCTGTTTTATTTTAGTTGCACTTTACGAAACACGACGAGCGTGGCTACAAACGTGCCAAAAAACATGCATAAATTTTAAATATTTTGGCCGTGAGGACGATTCGTTCAGAGAACTTCATTACTTTAAGAACAAGTCTCCCACACTCTAGCTACACTCTAGGACTGGTTTTCCCGCCAAAAATACCCCCAAAATACCCCAAACCACTCTACTTTTGGACTGCGATTGTGGAAGAACGGTATGACGTTTTCGAATACCGTTTGAACCACGACGAAGTCCAAAAGCGTGTGAGCGTTTTTCAAGTTTGAATCGCGTTCCTACGTAAATGTATGCCAGAGTAATGAGGCTATAAAGTTTAGTGAAAAAGTAAAAATGTTAAAGTCAGATCCCATTCATTCTCTATGGGATGAAAGATTTATGAATAAAGTTAAATATTTCAAACAGTATAAACTTTTTTTCAAAATTATTAAAACAACAATGAAACTTCAAACCTCGCTGAACATTTCAAAGTTGGAACGAGGTTTTTATGTGAAAGTATGAAAGAGCTATAAGAGCACAAAGAATTTGCACCAGAAAAGTGGGCACTTTTCTACATAGACTCCCATTATAAGGAGGAAAAATTAAAGTTTAAAAGTTAAATATTTCCAAAAATATGAAATATTTTGAAAATAAAAATACAAGCACACGTCACTGTAGAAAGCTGAACATGTTGAAGTTGGAACGAAGTTTGTAGCACAAAGTAGGAGGGAGTTGAAATCCGTCGAAGAAAGTGGGGGGAACCTTGGAAGTTAGAAACTATAACTAGAAAGACTGTTCCTTCGAAACAGTGTGGGCTCGCTTCCAACCCAAAACAATAATAGTAAAAGTGTCAAGTTCCCAGGCAATGCTCTCTTTCATTTTACTGACGTAAAATGGTAATGCAAATACAATGTAGACAAGCAGTGTTATTACATGAACTTAAAGGACCAGGTCACCTTTGGGACAACCAGATCTTATTTTATTGTTGTGTGGGGACACGATCAACACAATGTTGAGTTATTTTTTGTGTTCAATCTGTGTTTTTAGATATTTTAGTATTTCAGTATGCTACAACTGGTCATATGATGCATTTTGCATCATATGATGCATGAGATGATGCAATATCATGCTACAAAGCATCATATGACCAGTTGTAGCATGCTGAAATACTAAAATATCTAAAAACACAGATTGAACACAAGAAATTACAGGATTGTGTTGATCGTGTCCCACACAACAATAAAATAAGATCTGGTTGTTGTCCCAGAGGTGACCTGGTCCTTTAACGGTATGGGGGGTACGTTTTAGCATGAAAATATCCACCTGTTTCCGCGAGAATTTACTGTAGCATTATGTGTGGGACACATCCGGAGAACAGCAGACATACAACCTCACACCACCTGCACAATGCACGATGGGACGTTGGAAACGTGTGGATACTACCATGTTAAGTGCCAAGCAGGAGGCACATGCTCAGCAAGGTTTACTTAACTTACCGAATAAAATGTATTCTCATTTTCTGAAAATAGCACATCTACAAGCTCATAACGTGTCACATTGTATGTCAGATGCACAGTGTGTGGTTACTGTATGTTTTGTATTAATAAAATCTGCAGGAGATACTACTATGATAGATAAATAAAGAAATAATTAAGATAACAATAAAAACAATGTGGACGGGTAAACAAACAAGTTCGAGACCAGTAGCATGTTGAGAACTGAAGTTATGGCTCTTTAAAGCCCGGCCATTTGGGAATTCGCAATGCTCCCCCTGGAAACAGCTCAGGGACCCACCAGAGGTCCCCGAACCACACTTTGGCAACCAGCCATGGACCCCCTGGAAACCTTTCAGGGACCCTCGGGGGTAACCGAACCACACTTTGGGAACCAGCAATGGACCCTCAAGGACCTCCAGGTTTCCCTATGTTTTGTATTAATTCTAAAATCTGCAAAGTAACAAGTAACTGAAGCAGTCAAATACTGTAATTGTAGTGGAGTATAAGTAACAAAAATGGAAAGTAAGATATGATGAAAACATAATAAATATGGTGTCATTCTTTAGTGCTGAATTGTGCCGTAAATTTTATAATTTGTGCTGCTATCATTATTGAGATATTCTACACGACACCACTGTTCTGCTGCTATCTTCTACAATGAAATACTGCTGCACCGGCAATCAGTATACTGCTGCTAAATCTGCTAATTCATAACCATATAAATATTTATATATATAAATATATATAAAAGCACAATTGATGATTTCAACTGCACAAATTAGAGCACATCCAGCACAAAAAATGTAGACCATTTTTCCCGATTTGTAGCCAAACAATTGGGGTGCAAGCCTAAGCAAAACTATAACTTAGAATAATCCCTTATTCTTTTTAAGTAAAATTTCTAAAACACTACAAAACATGTCTCAAAGACAAATACAAGCAAACGTCTCCACAGTAACAGTTGTTTGTGTGTGTGTGTGTGTGTGTGTGTGTGTGTGTGTGTGCGCGTGTGTGTGTGTGTGTGTGTGTGTGTGTGTGTGTGTGTGCGTGCGTGCGTGCGTGCGTGCGTGCGTGCGTGCGTGCGTGCGTGCACATTGTAGATCAACTTCATAGCAGTATTAAGTGGTCCATCTATGTTTTTTTATTAATAATAAAATCTGCAAAATAACAAGTAACTGAAGCTGTCAAATGCTGTATTTATAGTAGAGTATATGTAACAAAAATGGAAAGTAGAGTAAAAGTACCTCAAAATTGTACTGTAGGTACAAGTACTTGTATATACTTGAGTAAATGTACTTGGTTACTTTGCAGCACCACTAGCCTTACATTAAGACGTCTCTGCCGAGACTTTCGCATTGTCACTGCAGGGCCGACTTATGTAAGGCTACATCACCACAGAACAGCCAATGACAGCCAAGCCTTTAATCACAGCTGTGTCAATCAGTAGAGTGTAGAGGGACATTTATTTATAGTTTTAACTATAACTATAGTTTTATACATCACACAGCTTAGACATTTGGATCAAATCAGACAGCAGACCTGTGTGAACACATTGATATAAATAGCATATCTGAAGTGTGAATATTGCAGCCATAGCGACTTAATATAAACATGGGTCCCTTTCCCCTGTCTCACTCTCTCCCCACTCACTAAACCCATTAGAAATGCATTGGGTGCTTAAAGTTAAACATTTTTATTTTTTTATAATTAAACTACAAAACATTTCAAAACCAAAAGTACAAGCACACGTGTCCTCAGTAAGCTGAACACATAAAAATTTGAATGGTGTTTAAAGGTGTAAGCGTTTAGGAGATGAATCGCGCCAAAGTTTTGAGATACTGACTAGTATAGTATAGAAATAAATAATGAAGATAACATACGTGTGCTCGCCTTCCAGGCGAGCCCACAAATATAAACTGGGGTACAACAAGGTGGACTCGCCTTCAGCGAGCCCACAATGACAATATCTAAAGTGTGCTCGCCTTATAGGCGAGCCCACAATTACTCCATTTCGCAGCATGGTACCGTCTTGAAACTTGGTGTCTGGACTTAAAGCTATACTGTGTAAGTTGCTCAACTAGTGGTCAGTAGCGTCCGCGTCTTTCGGCCGTTTTTCGCCGCGGACCGGGCCTCACACCCCCGCGTCACCCCCGCGTCTGCCTCCACCTCGCCGAGATCTATCTTTGGAGGGGTCCCTGGTTCCTGTGCGTTCAGGCATTCCGGAGAAACGGAGTGTTTCACCCGAGTATAGATAGAGACCCTATTGTGATAGCTAGCGACCCCACTTCAAGATGCGCTGTGATTGGCCGGCAGTGTATAACCCTCGCTGTGATTGGCCGGTAGTGTATGATGACGTCATTTTGCCGGGAAATCCCGCCCCTGTCACTGCTAGAAGAAAATATATAAAGAGAAGGCTTCAGAAGCTGAAAATAACGGAGTGGGTGTTCTAAAACTTTAGCTATTTAAGAGTTAGGACAATTTTAAGATTTGTTTTATAAAAAAAGTTACATGGTATAACTTTAAACGGCCAATAGGGACTTATTACTTAAGCCCTGTCCCCTCTTAAGCCCCACCCCTATCTTCCTATTGGCTTAGCTTTAAACAGCTCTATCTCCAGTTTGCAGCATGGTACCGTCTCGAAACTCGCTGTGTGTACTTACATGGCCAATAGGAATAATCTGTAATTGCTTAAGCCCCGCCCCCTCTGCCTTCCTATTGGCTGGGCTTTAAACATCCATGTCTCCAGTTCCCAACACGTTACTGGTCTCAAAGTCGGTGGGTGGGTGGCTAATGTTAAAGCTAATGATAGGTTGCACACACTTAGCAAGCTGCAGGCACACTTAAAATTTCTTAGAAATTTGCCATTGCATTGCATGGCAGGCACACTTAATGAGTCACTTGTGATAGGGAGCAGTGATATGGTTCAATTTGCCCATGGGCTTAGGGATTCAGAGCTTTCTGCTGTCTCTGTAGCTATTTCTGTGTACTTCTAGTTATAAGGTAAAAAATAAATATTTGGCACAGCTCATTAAGTGTGCCTGCCATGCAATGCAATGGCAAAACACTTATTGTAATCCGCCATACTTAAGCTAGATGCCGAATAGATACACAAAGCTCAGATCCGTTGACAAATGAAAGGTTGCCACCATGATACTTGGAATGTAGGAGTTGAGGCATTACATTTATTTTGACTCTGTTCGACAGATTAATATTGTAAAACACATTTTACAACAAACAACAAAATGCATCAAATCCCGCATGCATCGTCTGATTGCCGTGAAAGGCGCAAGAACACGTGGTACCCTTTTCACTTTGGCCTATTAGTCACCACTAGGCCAAAAAAAACACCTGACCTGCCGGAGACCACTGCTTATAGTTTTTCTTTGATTTCTTCTTTGCTTTCCCTTGATGCTTTTTTGCTTTCCTGCTTTTTCTGCCTTGGCCACTTTATCGCTGCTTGCAGCTATATTTTATTATTATTATAGGTGAGAACCTTGTATAAGCCCTATATGGGCTTCATTTCTCGCCTGCAGCTTTTTCCATGCGTTTTTTTTTTTTTTTTTTTGCAAATAAATAAATCAAATCAAATCAAACTCTGCCCCCAGAGCCTGTAGGCAGAGTTACATCACAACGTTATGTGTACCAAAAACTAACTCTGAGTTACACCACAACATTGTGTGTGTGTACCAAAAACTAACCCTGAGTTACACCACAATGTTGTGTGTGTACCAAAAACTACCTCTGGGCCCAGACGGAGGATACAGATATGTAAGGTGATACTGTAACATCTCGCACAGCGGTCATTATCGAGTGATAGGAGCCTCACAGGTTGATATCACTCGATAATGGCCGCCCAGCAAGATGTTATCCCGCTTATTGCACGGTTACTTATTAAATAAATGCTTACATTTACCCAAGAAAAAACGAAATATCTCCTTGCTTAGAGTAGTGAAAGTGTTGCACTGGCCGTCCGCTGAGCGCAACATCGCCTTGACGCAAACAAGGAAGTGTTTTTTGGTTATCCATATTTGGTTACAGCAATGTCTAGTTCTGGCTTCAAATGTTTTCAAAAACATCTTGAGAGCAAAGCATAGTTATAAATGTCACTGTGTGTTTGTTTACATGGCTGACATGTTGCACGATTCACACAGTTCAGCCTCAGTCCAGCAGGTGTTCTGAGCCTTTGATTAGGCATTGGTCTGTTATCAAGCCGAGCGTCTGTTATCCAGAAATATCAGGTCTCTGATTTGAGCGACTGACCAATCAGAATCAAGCATTCAAACAAGCCGTGCAATAATATAGAATAAATAACTGACAGGGAGGCCTCAGCATGCTGCCTGAACTCAGATCACAGAACTGAAGTGTGTTTATTCATGCACTCATTAAGTACAGAAATCAGCTGTGATGTTAACAACTATTTCCTATTTGTCCATTTCACAATAAGAGTTGGTACACCACCACAACGAACAAGTCCATAATATGAGTCCACATGAAATACAATTGAGAGCATTATGTCAACAGAACGGAATAAAGATAGGTAAATGCACGTGGGTCCAATGATCAATGGAAGGAAATCAGTGAATGGACATTAACGGTCATTGGTCACCTCCCATTGTATGGTCTTTGCGCGACACCCGGCAGCTGCCATGCCGACCGGAACGTGAACGGTGAATGACGGTGAAATAATATTTCTGCTTTTCTATCCACCTTCCTACCAACTTACAGGTGTTTGATTTGATTCTCCCAGTGAGCTATTTTATAGTAGAACATTTGTTTCCCTTGGTGTGAATAAACTGGTGTCTTTTTAAATGACTACAACAACTGAAAGTCTGTCACAATGTGTACACTGGAGAGGTTTTTCTCCTGTGTGGAATGTGGATACACTGGTGAGTACTTGACCCACTGAAACACATGTTACACTGGTGACATTTTTCTGCAGTGTGAACACGCTGGTGATTCTTCAGGTCATATGACTGTCTGTAACTCTTGTCACAATGTTCACAGTAAAAAGGTTTTTCTCAAGTGTGAACACGCTGGTGTTTCTTAAGGTTAGATGAGTGACTGAAACTCTTGTCACAATGTTTACAGTGAAAAGGTTTTTCTCCAGTGTGGACACGCTGGTGGCTCTTCAAGGAAGATGACTGATTGAAACTCTTGTCACAATGTTTACAGTGAAAAGGTTTTTCTCCAGTGTGGACACGCTGGTGGCTCTTCAAGGAAGATGACTGTTTGAAACTCCTGTCACAATGTTCACAGTGAAAAGGTTTTTCTCCAGTGTGGACACGCTGGTGGCTCTTCAGGTCAGATGAGACATTGAAACTCTTGTCACAATGTTCACAGAGAAAAGGCTTTTCTCCAGTGTGGACATGCTGGTGTCTCTTCAATTTACTTAACCAACTGAAACTCTTGTCACAATGTTCACAGTGAAAAGGTTTTTCTCCAGTGTGGACACGCTGGTGGCTCTTCAGGTGAGATGAGACACTGAAACTCTTGTCACAATGTTCACAGAGAAAAGGCCCTCCAGTGTGGACATGCTGGTGTCTTTTCAATTTAGTTGACTCACTGAAACTCTTGTCACAATGTTCACAGTGAAAAGGTTTTTCTCCAGTGTGGATACGCTGGTGTGCCTTCAGGCTAGATGACCGACTGAAACTCTTGTCACAATGTTCACAGTGAAAAGGTTTTTCTCCAGTGTGGATACGCTGGTGTGCCTTCAGGCTATATGACCGACTGAAACTCTTGTCACAATGTTTACAGTGAAAAGGTTTTTCTCCAGTGACTCCTGAGAGAGAGAGAGAGAGAGAGAGAGAGAGAGAGAGAGAGAGAGAGGGGGGGGGGGGGGGGGGGGGCAGAGTGGAGACAAAGAGAAGGAGAGAAGGGAGATGCAGGTTAAAACTTGTGAGTATAAAATGACGATCAATTAATGCTTCCTTGTTAGTATTACTGATTTAATTGTAATTTTCATCAACCTTTTTCATTCCAACTCCCATTTTTTTTCACACATAAGTAAGTCCTGTCCCTGTGTTTAACACTGACTGACCTCCACTGGTCTCCTCCCATTCCTCACTGTCTTCAGTGACTTCAGAGTCAGTTTCAAGTTGGACTTCAACCTCAGCACAGTGCGAAGAGATGTCTTCATCATTAAGTGTGCCTGCTATGCAATAGCAGAACACTTATTGTAATCCGCCATACTTAATGATAATGATCCCACAAATTTCGGCACGTAATAACTGCCGCACAATTTACGCCACCGCCGCAATATATACATCAAAACGTGCGGCTCGGCCGGGAATGGTGTGCTATTACTTTTCTTTCCGATCCGCGTTACCATTGCGACGTAATTCGCAAAAAACGACGCCCAAAAACCCCATTGACTTAGAATGGGGGAAACTTCAGCACGTAATAACTGCCGCACAATTTACGCCACCGCCGCAATATATACATCAAAACGTGCGGCTCGACCGGGAATGGTGTGCTATTACTTTTCTTTCTGATCCGCGTTACCATTGCGACGTAATTCGCAAAAAACGACGCCCAAAAAGTAAACTCCATTGACTTTGAATGGGGGACTCCGAAAAAAACCCAGAAACTTTGGCGCCAAATAACTCTGCCATACTTTTGCCTAGCAACGTCATTTAAAATGTAAAATGCTCACACAACTTTGGTCTTTTTCCGACCAATAGGGATGAGCTGTAATTGATTAAGCCCCGCCCCCTCTATAACAGGAAGTGCCCTTCACCAAACAGGAAGTGCCTCTATAATTCATGAACCGTTTGTCGTACAGACTCGCGGCTGGTGTCATACATTTTTTTTTCCTCAATTTTTTTTTTCTCAAAGATTTTGTTTTCTAAATTTTTTTTCCTCAATTTTTTTTTCTCAAAAATTTTTTTTCTCAATTTTTTTTTCTCAAATTTTTTTTTCTCAAAAATTTTTTTTTCTCAATTTTTTTTTCTCAAAAATTTTTTTTCTCAAAAATTTTTTTTCTCAATTTTTTTTCTCAAATCTTTTTTTTCTCAAATTTTTTTTTCTCAAATTTTTTTTTCTCAAAAAGTTTTTTTTTCTCAAATTTTTTTTTCTCAAAGTGTTTTTTCCTCAAAAATTTATTTTTCTCAATTTTTTTTTTTCAATTTTTTTTTTCTCAAAAAACTTTTTTTTTTCTCAAAAAACTTTTTTTTTTCTCAAAAAACTTTTTTTCTCACAAAACTGTCGTTAAAGTGCGACCCGTCATAACGGCCAAAAATGCGCCAAAACGCCACTAATTAGTCGAAATGGCTGACTTCCTGTTTGGTTTCTGATTGGCTGCTGGCCTTGTGACGTGGGTAGAGCTGCGAGGGCCCGGTCATCGCTGCTTGCAGCTTTAATTCATTAATCGTCCATGACCTTAATTGGGGCCTATTTCGCCAAACAGGAAGTGCCCCTCACCAAACAGGAAGTGACCCTTGATCTCGTGAACCGTTTGTCATACAGACACGCGGGTTGCGTCAAATGACAAGATTAAGAGTCCTTAAACTTAATTGGGGCCTATTTTGCCAAACAGGAAGTGCCCCTCACCAAACAGGAAGTGACCTGTTTTCTCGTGAACCGTTTGTCGTACAGACATGTGGGTGGTGTCATATGAAGAACAATAATGTTAAAGTTTATGCAAAAAAATGCTAATGTTAATAACGCTAATGCTAACACCAACCGCTACACAAGGTTGCACAGACTTAGCGAGCTGCAGGCACACTTAAAATTTCTTAGAAATTTTCTTTTCTAGTTGTCTTTACTTTTCACTGCTGGTAATGTCGACGTTGACTCATTAGGCTCCTCTGGTCTTTGAAGCATCTCCTCTGATCTTTGAAGCATCTCCTCCTCCTCTTTAATGTGTGGAGGCTCTGGTTCCTCCTGTTCCTCTTTAATGTGTGGAGGCTCTGGTTCCTCCTGTTCCTCTGGTTCCTCCTGTTCTCCTTTAATGTGTGGAGGCTCTGGTTCCTCCTGTTCCTCTTTAATGTGTGGAGGCTCTGGTTCCTCCTGTTCCTCTTTAATATGTGGAGGCTCTGGTTCCTCCTGTTCCTCTTTAATGTGTGGAGGCTCTGGTTCCTCCTGTTCTTCTTTAATGTGTGGAGGCTCTGGTTCCTCCTGTTCCTCTTTAATGTGTGGAGGCTCTGGTTCCTCCTGTTCCTCTTTAATGTGTGGAGGCTCTGGTTCCTCCTGTTCCTCTTTAATGTGTGGAGGCTCTAGTTCCTCCTGGAGCAGACTGGTGCTCCTCTCCTGTTCAGGAGAAACTTCTTCACACACAACCATATGCAGGATGTCTAGGAGCAGAAAAAACAACATGATAGTGAACACTGGATTCTTGAAGAGTAAATAAACATATTGATTTGAAACAACTGATGTATTATCTACTTAACCGTTTTTTTTAGGTACCAGTAAGATTGGTGTTGGAGCACTCGTTTTGTAGTTCACCACACCCCCCTACCACCACCTGATTAATTCACTTTAAAGGGCCATGAAACACAAAATCACTTTTTCTATAAATATATATTATATCAATGAGTCACTTGTGATGGGGGGCAATGATATGGTTCATTTTGTCCATATGCTTGTGGATTCAGAGCTTTCTGCTGTCTCTGTAGCTATTTCTGTGTTCTTCCAGTGTCAGGGTAAAAAAGAAATATTTCGTGCCACTCATTAAATATTTGCTCACTGTGTACCATTAGTACAGTGTGACGTGGCTTATCTAATTAATATTAATGTTTGTTTTATATAGATTTGTATCAATGGGGGGCGTGGTTTCACTGTAGGCTGCTTACAGTGTACAAAATACACTGTTGTCCCTGCGGCTGCTGTCTCGACCGTGGTCCGTGGGGCAGGGCTGTTGCTGTTTGACTCAGTGGTGGGAAGTAACACTTGTTACATGTTGGAAGTATATTAATACTGCGATGTAGAAACACCCTGTAAACGTCCAGGATTCAAAATGTACTCGTAAATGTAAAAAAATAGCCGATCTACAAGCTCACAACGCGTCGCGAAAGCGGCGCGGCTATTTTTTGTGCATGTGGACATGGTGTTTAGTGTGTATGCGTGCGCGCACTGTCACCACACACAAACACGTGTCGCACGCACGCACGCACGCACGCACGCACACACGCACGCACGCACACACGCACACACGCGCACACACACACACACACACACACACACACACACTACACAGTCACAAAATAGCCAAAACCAACGTGTTTACATGAGAAGCTGCTGCTGCTACAGCTAATAGCTCGGCTACATAGCCGATATACAAGCTCGCAACGCGCCTCGAAAGTGACGCGTTGTGAGTTGTGAGATCTGCTATTTTTCGTGTGTGGACGTTGTGTGTGTGCGCGCACTGTCACAACACACACACACACAGCCTCGAAAGTGACGCGTTGTGAGTTGTGAGATCTGCTATTTTTCGTGTGTGGACGTTGTGTGTGTGCACACGGAAACACTCGGCTGACGCCTCGTGTTTCCCAACGCCTCTCAGCCGGTGTATACTCCCCCGGTAACCACTCGCCTCTTGTGGCTTATTGCTTTAATAATTCAATTCATATTGCGGTTTTATGCAAATTATTATTTTGCCTCTAAATCAAACATGCAAAGTGTTACGTTCATGGCATATGGCAAACATGTAGAGGTTTAGTCCAAATATCACTGAAACCAATCTTATTCCGATTGGCCAAAGGGGGGCGCTATACGAAGCATTTGAAAATTCAAACTTCAAACGGGCATAAGTCATGACTCGTTTCGTTTGAAGACATGCAACTTGTTACACGCGTGCTTTGACTCAAGCGGAAGACATCTGTGTCGTTGATAAGTAAGCTCCGCCCTAAGATTTTCCGCCATTTTGAGCAGTTTGTAAAACGCGTAAACCCGCTTTTTTTCTCGAATTTTCGCGTCATGTGCACAAAACTTTTTTTACGTGAACTTTGGACCGATATCTAAAGATATGTAAGATCGTATTTCTTTAAAATTGAAACATGCTTTTTTTAATAATTCAATGGATATTGCATTTTTATGCAAATTATTCTTCTGCCTCTAAATCATACATACAAAGTAGCATGTTCATGGCATTTGGCAAAGATGTAGAGTGTTATTCCAAATATCACTAAAACCAATCTTACCCCAATTGGCCAAAGGGGGGCGCTATATCATTTTGAGCAGTTTGTAAAACGCTTAAACCCGTTTTTATTCTAGGATTTTTTTTTTGCAATTTGCATGAAACATTCTACACGCAATCTAAGGACCTGTATCTAACATGCCTATGAAGTGCACACAAAAAAATAATAAAATAATAATAATAGGGCTGTCAAATGATTAAAATTTTTAATCAGATTAATCACAGCTCAAAAATTAATTAATCATGATTAATCACGAATCGAACTATGTCCAAAATATGCCATTTCTTTATGTATATTGTTGCGGTAATGGCAAGCTAAAGGCAAAGATAGATTTATCATACAATATGTAGGACTATATATATGTTTATTATCATTATTGTTATTATTATTACTATTTATGCATTTTTTTTACCTTACCATTTATTGTGTAGCAATAGCAAATATTTATACAATAGGCCCATGGCTACGTCTAAAACACTGGCTTACACATGACTTTTCAGGCTGTGACCCCCCAAAATAATCATATTTGAACTGGGGACCCCCCTCCCCCCCCCCCCCCCCCCCCCCACACCACACACCCTGAGCACTTGGAATTGTTGGAGTTGGCATTACATTAGTTTTGACTGTTTGCTTGTGAAAATAGCAGATCTACATGCTTGTGAGCATGTAGATCCACAAGCATGTAGATCTGCTATTTTCAGAATTTCTGCCTCTAATATTTGATAATTTGACTAATGTTTGACCAGAGGTATGGTATAGGCCTAGTAAAAAAGCCCTTAATTTGTCAGTTTAGAAATGTGCAGATGCCACACCTATACTGTATGTTGGTCTGTTTATTGTTGAGTGAGAAAACAATGTTAACATTAAGCTTAACATCTGGGGACCCCCCCAAAATAAAATTGGGGATCCCCCTAGGGTTCCCAACCCATAGGTTGAGAACCACTGCAATACAACACAGAATTATTTGACATCTAGGTTACAGATAAAACAGCTGACACACGTGCACAGGACAGAGAAAACAAGCGTTTGTAACAGCTGCCATTAATGTTGTGCTGTTGATTGCCTGGGTCAAATGCGCATTTTCAACGAGGCGATCGATCGTTAAGCTAATGTCATGACTGGCAGTGCCGTGCGTCTTTCATCTGATCCAAGTAAGTTTGGAGCACTCAGGCCAGCAGCCCAGCACCCTAACAACATCGCAGATTTTAGGAACAGAGGTAGAAGTAGGCTAGACTATATATTTTTCAGATGTATTGTATGATGATCAGGTATTATTCCAGTGAACGATCTAAATCCTGTTTCACTTTGAAACCGCAGCTCTTAGCTCTCCTCCGTCTCTCGCTGCTGCAGTCAGAGTGACATGCTTGTGTGTAGAAAGGGTTGGGGGGGGGGGTGGAGGAGGAGCAGTGGCAGCGCTATAGGCTACAGTAAGACAGTGTTCCACCGCAGATAGTGTTCCACCGCAGCAGGTCGTTCTGCTTTTGGATTAATTGCGTTAAAAAATTTAACGCAATTAATAAAATAAATTAATTACCGCAGTTAACGCGATAATTTTGACACCTTTAAATAATAATAAATATAGCTGCAAGCAGCGATAAAGTGGCCAAAGCCAAAAACACCTCAAATCATGAACACAGCCTGGGATGTGCGTGACATCTTGCAAGCACATTCCCAATAGGTCAAGGAACAGATACCAACATTCTCACATTGTCCTGTTATAGCGCCACCAGCGGGTCAACACATTTTTGGAACAAAATGGACCAATCTTTGACGTCAGTAACGTAAAGAGAGCACTGCCTGCGATTTTGACATTTTGTACTTTTGTAGCCATTGTTTTCTGGCTTGAAGCGAGCCCACAATTGTTTCGAAGGAACAATATTTTCTAGTTTAGCATACACAATTGTAAGAGAATCCATTGAAAATGCTCTTCCATCAATTATTTGGGGTTTCAACCATATACTGACCTATTTAATATTGGATTCATTAAACAGACCACTAGGGGGTGAGCCCAACCTTTTTGCTATGTTTTTTGAAGACCTCATGCCCATACTTAACTGCTTTAGTGCCCGAACCGAAAAATTTTGGTTCTTTTTTCCATTCCCATACTAATTTTTTAATCTATTTCGCTTACCCTGAGCTGCTAGTAGCGACGTGGGTGGTCCTGGCTCCTCCACCGCTTCCCAACGAGCCATTCTACTTGTCCCGATGATTTATTCCATTGAAAATGGTTTAGAAAAAAGTTTAGAGCCCCCCCAAAAAAAACGCTGTTTCAGCAAGACGTATTAAGGATTACAAGAACCGACATTTTTCGGTTCCTTTAGTAAAATGAATTAAATAATCGGAGGCATCAACGGAAGCCCCGGTCTAATTTTCCATCCAAGCACAAGGCCGCGATTCTGTTTACACGGCCCGTAATGGGAAAAAAAGGCCGCCCCACGCCGCCCACTCCAATAGAAAAACACATCTTTACAGCGGATTTTCTCCGGATTGTGTTCCGAGTCCAGCAGAAAAGTTTTTTTGGTGGCTGAATAACTTTAGATCGGACTTCTAAAAAATTACATAGCCGATTGCTAACTGAAAGCTAACTTCCTCCGGCTCGCTAGCATAGCACTTATTCCAGTGTAAACCCAAGCCAGCTCAGGCTGGCGACCCGGATGTGATAGTGAATGCCTACGGGAGAATGGCTGGCACTCTAGCGGCACCTAGCGGCGCCCGGCAGTTATTGTGTTAACACATGCCAGAAATCTAAACCTAGTCACCAAGAGCACAAATGTTATGATTTTTTACATGTAAATCCCAGATTATAGGCATTTTATGCTCCCAGCGGCCATCGTGGATGCCAGGCATGCCATCTTGAAAATGAAGCCTTTACTGGAAGGTGTATTTCCCTAAATCTTTAGTATGTTCTCAAGCATGTCCAGAGGTACCAGAAAAAGTTGAAAAAGCATTTGCAAAAAAAAATTCCATTCGAGATAAAGCCATTTTAAGCTCCCTGCAACCATCTGGGACACTATCTTGAAAATGGCGGCTTTCTGGGAGGTAGATTTTGGTCGATTTCTACTGTTATTTAGCCTGCCCAATGCTACCAGAATCTGTTGAAAAACCTTTTGTATCAATTTTTGGGGGGTTAAGTGATGGGTGGGTGTGGGGTTAAGTTTCTCTTAGATTGACTGACCTAACTAATCTGACTCCGTCAGATGATGGCAGCAGTGCGTATACCGCCCTACTTTTACCATCTGGAATTGCTTGGGTAAAACCGATGTAAGGGGCGGGCCATTTTTACAAGTTCTTCAGCAGGTGATTGGATGGGGCCGTCTGTCTATCACAGTCTGAGAGGGCCAACTCCAACCACTCATATTGGCCTGTCTGCATGACGTTACATCCAGAATCCGCCTCCTGGGTTTCTGTTGGCTCAGAGAGCCCGCTCAGAGCACACCCGTAGCTGCCGCTGATTGGTCCGGACTGGGACTTTACAGCATTATCCACTCTCTTTGAACAGTCCCAGATGTTTGCGCAGGGCGATACGCACTGCTGTCATCATCTGGCGGAGTCAGGTTATGACCTAACACCACCTGTGTAATTCTGCGTATTCATTCTGTGTAGTTCTGCATAATCACATTTTTTTGGGTCGGTCCATTTGGCTCTGAGCTACAGACCCATAAGGGTCTATTTGGTTCAACTATCTATCATTTAGCTGGGGACCCCCTGGAACTCCCTCAAGGACCCCTCGGGGTCCCCAGACCCCACTTTGAGAACCAATCCTACACACCAGTGGTGGAAAAAGTACAGTATCAACATTGTAACGTAGACATACTGTGTTACAAGTAGAAGTCTGGAATAAAAAATGTACTTGAGTAAAAGTACAAAAGTATTTGCGTCAAAATACTTCAGTACTTAAAGTAAAAGTTCTCAGTATACATAACAGTTTCTAAATGTATACAAAAAAACTTTTAGTAGATCTACAAACTCACAACACGTCACTTTTTGAGCTGGTAGATCGTCTATTTTCAAATAGCCATCATGCATAAATAAATAGTGGAGTAGAAGTAAAAGTATTGAGAATTGGGTTGTAACGTTAAAGGGTGGCTGGTCTCGCGAGGCAGAAGTCTCCATTCGCCGCTGCAAAAGTGGGCTGATCTACAAGTCCACAATGCGTCGCTGATCCAATACGTTGTGGGCTTGTAAATTAAGGGTGCATGTTTAGCCACACCGTCATACAGCGAAGAATAAACCTCCAGCTTAACCTTTCCTTCAAACTGACCATCCGCCTCGCAGTGCACACACAGTGCTTTCACTGCTTTGCCTCCGAGTTAAATTGCTCACGTTTAATCACACAATGTAACTTTAATTGATTCAGAATGATAACGAGTCAAGCTGAAACGGGCGACTCATTTGGTAGTGACGGGAAGGCAGACTGTTCACGAGACTTCTGCACAGAAAACACAATGTAAAGCATGGATTTCTTCTCTCACCGAGTCTCCCCGCACGCAGCCACGGTCACGATAAAACTCCCTCCGTCAGACCGTCACTACTCTTGTAGACTACCTAATTTGGTTCAAACCAAAACATAATCCATTGTTGTGATTATAATTGCTCGTTTCACGTCGTGGTTGTTCCACTTCCAACTTCCATCACAGCTGCTGTGACGCTTCGCAAAGACGATGCGATGCTGCTCTGCGCTTTTACCAACACCAGGCACGTGCACACAGACATCAAACGGGGCTTGAGCCCCTGTCCTTTTAAGAGAGAATTGTCCACCAAAGGGCCCTTTTAGAAATGTCAGCCCCTGCCTTTCTTAACATTCTCTGCACGTCCCTGACCAACGCGGAACTGCACGACCACCAGTAAAGTGATAGAAGCGACTGTCTAGAATAAACAGCTTCAGGTTTGGGGGGTCACGAACGTCGCCTAATACAGGTCTATTGATATGCAAATAGGCTTGTTTCTTTGTTAACGTGCGACCCAAGAAAACGGCAACAATGGCTGTATTGGTGTGAATATAACATGTAAAAAAAAAAAGCTCCGAAGCTCCCAATTGCGAATGCTTCGAATTTCTCTACTTATTCGAATATTCAAATTTATTCAAATCAACGGTGGATTTTAGACCGAATATTCGAATGCCATTTTTGGCTAATTTTGACAGGCCTGGAGGACCCTGTCAAATATTTTCCCCCACGCATGAATTAAATAATCTCAACATATGATAAGATTAATTATTTTATTTTGAATGATGTTTAAAATCCATTTTAGGACATGGAAGCAGGCTAGCAGCATTCCTGCTAGCATAGCTCTCTCCGGCTGCTTTGTTGTCACCCAGGTGGGCACATCCATAGTAAAAAGTATATATATGGACGGTGGGAACGTCACGTGACACATTGGTATCTATCATAGCGAAAATGAAGCATTTCTTCCCTTGGTATGGGTGTCACCATCATTGTTTTAATGCGAACATAAACATAAACATGGCTTGAATGAAAGCGTGGATGTCAAAATATTCCACATTGTTAGCTTGTAGATCGGCTCTTATCAGAAAATTTCCTACCAGAGTAGGCATGCTAGGGTTCAGGTTGTTAAAAACGTCAAATCAAGAAACTGACTCAGCCAAAAATAGATCCATCTGTGTTACCTTAAACAGATCACACTCACAGATGCATGTCTAGATGTCTCACCTATTAATAGTCACACCATAAAAATGGATTTACAAAACATTTTGGGCTTGTTTGCTTGGTTATTGTACAGTGGAAATGAGATATTGTGACAGCTGTCAGCTCTACAACAGAACAGAAAATATGAAGGAAAGGACATGAAACTTACTGAGATGTGGTTGGTCTTCAGATTCCTCCTGTTTAACAGAAATGTCCTCATGTTCCTCTAGTTTAATAGAAATGTCCCTGGCGGAGTCTGGAGAGTTCATCTTCACCTGCAGTCTGGACTCCATAGACTGTTCTGAAATGAAGCAATAGCATAACAACTTTAACTAGAAGAGAAAATGTCTAAGAAATTTTAAGTGTGCCTGCAGCTCGCTAAGTCTGTGCAACCTTGTGTAGCGGTTGGTGTTAGCATTAGCGTTATTTCATTTGACGCAACCCGCGTGTCTGTATGACAAACGGTTCACGAGATCAAGGGTCACTTCCTGTTTGGTGAGGGGCACTTCCTGTTTGGCGAAATAGGCCCCAATTAAGGTCATGGACGATTAATGAATTAAAGCTGCAAGCAGCGATGACCGGGCCCTCGCAGCTCTACCCACGTCACAAGGCCAGCAGCCAATCAGAAACCAAACAGGAAGTCAGCCATTTCGACTAATTAGTGGCGTTTTGGAGCATTTTTGGCCGTTATGACGGGTCGCACTTTAACGACAGTTTTTTGAGAAAAAATTGTTTTGTGAGAAAAAAAAAATTTGAGAAAAAAAATTTGAGAAAAAAACTTTTTTGAGAAAAAGAAATTTTGAAAAAAAAATGTGAGAAAAAAAAATTTTGAGAAAAAAAAATGTGAGAAAAAAAAAATTTGAGAAAAAAAAAATTTGAGAAAAAAAATTTGAGAAAAAAAAAATTGAGAAAAAAAATTTTTTGAGAAAAAAAAATGTGAGGAAAATTTTTTTTTGAGAAAAATAATTTTTGAGAAAAAAAAAATTTGGAGAAAAAAAAAATTGAGAAAAAAAAATTTGAGAAAAAAAAACCAGAAGGTTCTCACTTCCCCAGAGTTAATGAGCTCCTAGTCTCACATGGCCAGACTGTTGCCTCCCAAAATGTACAAATGCTCCCATCATACAGTCTGGGAGACTTTTTTTCTCAATTTTTTGAGAAAAAAAAAATTTGGAGAAAAAAAAATTGAGAAAAAAAAATTTGAGAAAAAAAAATTTTTGAGAAAAAAAAATTTGAGAAAAAAAATTTTGAGAAAAAAAAAATTGAGAAAAAAATTTGAGAAAAAAAAAATTTGAGAAAAAAAAAATGTGAGAAAAAAAAATTGAGAAAAAAAGAAAAGGTATGACACCAGCCGCGAGTCTGTACGACAAACGGTTCATGAGTTATAGAGGCACTTCCTGTTTGGTGAAGGGCACTTCCTGTTAAAGAGGGGGCGGGGCTTAATCAATTACAGCTTATCCCTATTGGTCGGAAAAAGACCAAAGTTGTGTGAGCATTTTACATGTTAAATGACGTTGCTAGGCAAAAGTATGGCAGAGTTATGTGGCGCCAAAGTTTCTGGGAAAAAAAAAATTTGAGAAAAAAAAAATTGAGAAAAAAAAAATTTGAGAAAAAAAATGTTGAGAAAAAAAAAATTTTGAGAAAAAAAATGTTTTGAGAAAAAAAAATGTGAGAAAAAAATTTTTTTGAGAAAAAAATTTTTTGAGAAAAAAAAATTTGGAGAAAAAAAAAATTGAGAAAAAAAAATTGAGAAAAAAAAATTTTTGAGAAAAAAAATTTTGAGAAAAAAAATTTTGAGAAAAAAAAAATTTGAGAAAAAAAAAATTGAGAAAAAAAAATTGAGAAAAAAAGAAAAGGTATGACACCAGCCGCGAGTCTGTACGACAAACGGTTCATGAGTTATAGAGGCACTTCCTGTTTGGTGAAGGGCACTTCCTGTTAAAGAGGGGGCGGGGCTTAATCAATTACAGCTCATCCCTATTGGTCGGAAAAAGACCAAAGTTGTGTGAGCATTTTACATTTTAAATGACGTTGCTAGGCAAAAGTATGGCAGAGTTATGTGGCGCCAAAGTTTCTGGGTTTTTTTCGGAGTCCCCCATTCAAAGTCAATGGAGTTTTTGGGCGTTGTTTTTTGCGGATTACATCGCAATCGTAAAGCGGATCGGAAAGAAAAGTAATAGCACACCATTCCCGGCCGAGCCGCACATTTTGATGTATATATTGCGGGGGTGGCGTAAATCGTGCGGCAGTTATTACGTGCCGAAGTTTCCCCCATTCTAAGTCAATGGGGTTTTTTGGCGTCGTTTTTTGCGAATTACGTCGCAATGGTAACGCGGATCGGAAAGAAAAGTAATAGCAACCTATTCCCGGCCGAGCCGCACGTTTTGATGTATATATTGCGGCGGTGGCGTAAATTGTGCGGCAGTTATTACGTGCAGAAATTCGTGGCGAAAGACTTAATTAATTAACTAGAAGAGAAAATTTCTAAGAAATTTTAAGTGTGCCTGCAGCTCGCTAAGTCTGTGCAACCTTGTGTAGCGGTTGGTGTTAGCATTAGCGTTATTTCATTTGACGCAACCCGCGTGTCTGTATGACAAACGGTTCACGAGATCAAGGGTCACTTCCTGTTTGGTGAGGGGCACTTCCTGTTTGGCGAAATAGGCCCCAATTAAGGTCATGGACGATTAATGAATTAAAGCTGCAAGCAGCGATGACCGGGCCCTCGCAGCTCTACCCACGTCACAAGGCCAGCAGCCAATCAGAAACCAAACAGGAAGTCAGCCATTTCGACTAATTAGTGGCGTTTTGGAGCATTTTTGGCCGTTATGACGGGTCGCACTTTAACGACAGTTTTTTGAGAAAAAATTGTTTTGTGAGAAAAAAAAAATTTGAGAAAAAAAATTTGAGAAAAAAACTTTTTTGAGAAAAAGAAATTTTGAAAAAAAAAATGTGAGAAAAAAAAATTTTGAGAAAAAAAAATGTGAGAAAAAAAATTTGAGGAAAAAAAAATTGAGAAAAAAAAAATTTTGAGAAAAAAAAATGTGAGGAAAAAATTTTTTTGAGAAAAAAAATTTTTGAGAAAAAAAAAATTTGGAGAAAAAAAAAATTGAGAAAAAAAAATTTGAGAAAAAAAATTTTTTGAGAAAAAAAAATTTGAGAAAAAAAATTTTGAGAAAAAAAAAATTGAGAAAAAAAAAATTTGAGAAAAAAAAAATTTGAGAAAAAAAAAAATTTGAGAAAAAAAAATTGAGAAAAAAAGAAAAGGTATGACACCAGCCGCGAGTCTGTACGACAAACGGTTCATGAGTTATAGAGGCACTTCCTGTTTGGTGAAGGGCACTTCCTGTTAAAGAGGGGGCGGGGCTTAATCAATTACAGCTTATCCCTATTGGTCGGAAAAAGACCAAAGTTGTGTGAGCATTTTACATTTTAAATGACGTTGCTAGGCAAAAGTATGGCAGAGTTATGTGGCGCCAAAGTTTCTGGGAAAAAAAAAATTTGAGAAAAAAAAAATTGAGAAAAAAAAAATTTGAGAAAAAAAATGTTGAGAAAAAAAATTTGAGAAAAAAAATGTTTTGAGAAAAAAAAATGTGAGAAAAAAATTTTTTTGAGAAAAAAATTTTTTGAGAAAAAAAAATTTGGAGAAAAAAAAAATTGAGAAAAAAAACTTTTGAGAAAAAAAATTTTGAGAAAAAAAATTTTGAGAAAAAAAAAATTTGAGAAAAAAAAAATTTGAGAAAAAAAAATTGAGAAAAAAAGAAAAGGTATGACACCAGCCGCGAGTCTGTACGACAAACGGTTCATGAGTTATAGAGGCACTTCCTGTTTGGTGAAGGGCACTTCCTGTTAAAGAGGGGGCGGGGCTTAATCAATTACAGCTCATCCCTATTGGTCGGAAAAAGACCAAAGTTGTGTGAGCATTTTACATTTTAAATGACGTTGCTAGGCAAAAGTATGGCAGAGTTATGTGGCGCCAAAGTTTCTGGGTTTTTTTCGGAGTCCCCCATTCAAAGTCAATGGAGTTTTTGGGCGTTGTTTTTTGCGGATTACATCGCAATCGTAAAGCGGATCGGAAAGAAAAGTAATAGCACACCATTCCCGGCCGAGCCGCACATTTTGATGTATATATTGCGGGGGTGGCGTAAATCGTGCGGCAGTTATTACGTGCCGAAGTTTCCCCCATTCTAAGTCAATGGGGTTTTTTGGCGTCGTTTTTTGCGAATTACGTCGCAATGGTAACGCGGATCGGAAAGAAAAGTAATAGCAACCTATTCCCGGCCGAGCCGCACGTTTTGATGTATATATTGCGGCGGTGGCGTAAATTGTGCGGCAGTTATTACGTGCAGAAATTCGTGGCGAAAGACTTAATTAATGACTTAAGTATGGCGGATTACAATAAGTGTTTTGCCATTGCGTTGCATGGCAGGCACACTTAATGACTTAAGTATGGCGGATTACAATAAGTGTTTTGCCATTGCGTTGCATGGCAGGCACACTTAATGACTAGAGACCCAGTGGTATCAAGAATAACAGTAATATTTGTAGACGCTAAAGGCAAAATGTCCTGAGCCCAACTCTCCATCATATGAATCTTCAGGAGGCAGAACGGCCGCTTGGGAACCAGAAGGTTCTCACTTCCCCAGAGTTAATGAGCTCCTAGTCTCACATGGCCAGACTGTTGCCTCCCAAAATGTACAAATGCTCCCATCATACAGTCTGGGAGACGGAAGTTCTAATCATGCATATACGGTATAAGAAGCGATAACGCGGATGTGAAGCCTCCACCCCACTCCCGTTTAGTTTTTACAGTCGTAAATGAACCTGTGAATGTAATCCCCAATCTATGTTAAGCACAATGGATAAAAGGTGCTACTGTATATAAACCAACATACAGTAACACATTTATATTATATAGCATATTTAACCATTTATTCCAACACTGAGCTGTGACCCAAAATACATTCCCAAGTTACACATGATGTTCACAAGTAGGGATGGGAGAACAAACGTTGTTTTATGTTGCAATGTGAATGGGTCATAATAATGGGTGTCCTGGCCGACTTGACTTGCACAGATTAATCATTAGGATATTATCATAATAAAGGGTCAAAGGTGTTCTCCGGCTATACTGCTAAAATGTGGAACGCCCTACCGGAGGCCTTTACTGAGGGTAAATCCCTAAAAACGGCACTGAAAAGCCACTTAGAGGCGGCTCCTACTCAAAACTGGTAAAAAAAACAAAACAAAGCTGATCCTTACCTCCCACCGAGCTTTCTATTGTAAATACCATTTATTTTGCATTGTGTTATATGATTGTTTTTTTATATCTTCTGCATAGTGCTGTGTTCTATCTGTTGCTCGTTCTATGATACAAGTTAAAAAAGGACCCCCAATCATAGGCAGAGTTTCATCTCATCACACAGTCCAACTACTACTGTGTCTTATGCATAGTGGCGAACACATAAGGCATCGAGAAGAAAAAAAAACGCATAACATATTGCTCCACCAGACCACGTTTACTGTACCAAATAAAACAAATACACTTTACTGTGCAGGACTGTGCCTTTATATCATCTATTTATAAATGTGACAAATCTCTGTCTGTCTGCGTGTGTGTCTGTATGTAATCCGCGTATCTCGAGAACCGTTCGTCCCACCGGCTTCAGATTCGGCACGCGCGTTCCCCGACGCGGAGTGCAGTGCCGGGCCTCGACCCGACCCGACGTACGGTTTTCCGAAACCGACGCGAAACGTTCGGAATCTCCTTATTGTTGACATCAGGCTGTTCCGGAGGAAATCGGCGCAAGCGCTGACTCATTGTGACATCACTTCATAAAAGGCTCTGACATCACGTACGCCACATGACCCCACACTCCTATGACAACAGGCACAGACATAAAAAGGTAGACGCCTCTTCCGGCTCTCTGGTACCCGTCTCGCCTTGGTGGGCCTTTTTGATTGAAGGTCGCTAGGCAAATCAGAGGCAGGTGGGGGCGGGTCTTTTCCTACGCAGCTCTTAAAGTCCCGGAAAAGACGCGTTGTAATTGGCCAGTAGTTTTTTGAGTGGCAGCCTGCCCTCGACACTTCCTCTTTTGAGCCCACCAAGACGAGACGGGTCGCTCCAATCAACTGCAGCGGGTGGACGAGGTATCTAGCTTTTTATATCTGTGACAACAGGTATAATGGGGTTTGCATTAGGGGGGAACCGGCACTGTGTCTGCAACACAGTCGGAGGCACAGACAGATACAGAGATCTCCATAATGGTCAAAACGGGTCCTATGACAACAGGTATAATGGGGTTTGCATTAAAGGGGGAACTGGCACTACCACATGAGTCAATGGGCATAAATGGACACAGTCAAACAGATGGTCAAAACGGGTCCTATGACAACAGGTATAATAGGGTTTGCATTAAAGGGGGAACCGGCACAGACAGATACAGAGATCTCCATAATGGGCATAAAGGGACACAGACAAACAGATAGAGAGATCTCCATATATGGGCATAAAATGGATGCAGACAGACAGATACAGATATCTCCATATATGAGCATAAATGGACACAGGCAAACAGATGGTCAATACGGGTCCTATAGAGATCTCCATATATGGGCATAAAATGGACGCAGACAGACAGATAACTCCATATATAAGCATAAATGGACACAGGCAAACAGATGGTCAAAACGGGTCCTACAGAGATCTCCATATATGGGCATAAAATGGACGTAGATAGACAGATATCTCCATATATGGGCATAAATGGACACACGCAAACAGATGGTCAAAACAGATCCTATGACAACAGGTATAATGGGGTTTGCATTAAAGGGCGGGGCATTCATTCCCTATTTACATTGTTCCCGAGTTGGCCAGGGTGCCGACTAGACGCTCGGCCGCCCGAGCTTCTAGTCTATCATATTATGCCCATATATGGGCATAAATGGACACAGGCAAACAGATGGTCAAAACGGGTCCTATGACAACAGGTATAATGGGGTTTGCATTAACACTTGGGGAGCCAAACGCGTTCAGGGACGAGTTATGGCCACTAGATGTCACCCTGCCACAGGAAGTTATATCGTCGAGGGACGAGTCAACAAATAGTTAACTTTTCGAGACCGCAGCTTCCCTTTGCATGCCCTGAATCCATTACGTCACCCAGCCAGGGCAGGAAGCCCCCTGTCTCTCCCCACACGGAAGGATTTTACATGGCTTTAGATTCTACTTTGAAACATAAGAACGGCTTTATCTGAGAATGAGGTAAAAACAGCCCCATGGAGGCAGAGATCTGATTGTTTTCACGGCGACACTTTACCGCGAATTTACCGCGATTTTTTTACCGCGAGTTTCGCGAGCGTTTGTAAACAAATGGAGTACCTCCTCAATCTTCTCTGGACACGCACGTGCACACGCACGAAGCTTGCGGGGCTCATCAAAACATAACGTAAGTCAATGGTGGCACCAGCAACAGCTATAAATGTTATAAACCTTGGCCGCCCATGTGTTAAAGGGGGAACCAGCACTGTGTCTGTAACACAGACAAACAGATGGAGGAGGAGACAAACATAAGACAAGCAACAAAGAGTGTGACTGGGAGGACATCAATGATGCAGATTTAAATTACTTTACAGCTTTTGCTGAGGATCAGTAGTCGAGATCTGGTTTGGCTGAGGTGCAGATGGAGGAGACAAACATAAGACAAGCTAAATCAACAGCACAAGAATGACAAAGAACAAGTTCTCCAAAAAAACTGAATTCACTCTCCCGCTCCAAAAAAGAAAAAGAAAATGAAAGAGACAAAGACAAACATAAGACAAGCAACAAAGCGTGGGACTGGGAGGATGACTTGAATGATGCAGATTTAAGCAGGCTGCGTATTCTGCTTAAAGAGGAAACAAACAAAAAGCAACAGAGATCTGAATGATGCAGATTTAAGGAGGCTGCTTATTCTGCTTCAAGAGGAAACAAACAAAAAGCGACAGAGATCTCATATATGGGCATAAAATGGACGCAGAAAAACAGATATCTCCATATATGGGCATATATGGGCATAAAATGGACGCAGAATCACAAAGATCTCCATATACGGGCATAAAAGGGACACAGACAGACAGATACAGAGATCTCCATATATGGGCATAAAATGGACGCAGATAGACAGATATCTCCATATATGGGCATATGTGGGCATAAAATGGACCCAGAACTATATCTGCAGTGATCTCCATATATGGACATAAAATGGGCGCTGACAGACAGACAGATACAGATATCTCCATATATGGGCATAAATGGACACAGGCAAACAGATGGTCAAAACGGGTCCTATGACAACAGTATAATGGGGTTTGCATTAAAGGGCGGGGCATTCATTCCCTATTTACATAATTCCCGAGTTGGCCAGGTCACCGATATACAATAATACAGCAACCCAAAACAGTTACAGACAACTATCTGGCTGGCATACACCATAGTATACATTGTATACATCCATCTTGGCCATCTGTCTTGGCCATATATGGATTCTGTAGTCTGACATCATACATACAATCCCATTTATGACCATATATGGACTAAGGAGATCCCTGCTCTGAGTATCTTTCATCACTGTGATGTTACCCGTGATGTCACAGTGATGTGTCAGCATTTTATGCCCATATATATAGAGAGATCCCTGCTCTAAGGATCACTGTGATGTCACAGTGGTGTGTCGGGGAACCACAGTGTCAGACGTTACAGACAGAGACAGAAGGACGGAGATACGGTCAAGCTGTGGCGGTTCACATACTAGTAAGACGCCTCAGGGTGACATGCGACCAGTGCGAGGTCGCGCCATGTCTTGACCATCTGGCCAGTGATGTATATCGGACCAGTTACCCATATATGGATGGAGATCCATGTACTGTATATCTCCATATGCAGTTACAGTTTACAGTTTACAGTTTAGGCATTTAGCAGACGCTTTTAATCCAAAGCGACTTACAATAAGCAGATAACATCACAATAATAAACAAGATAATATGTCAGTACATCATCAACAATATAACAAATGCAAATGGATATCTATCTAGAAAAAACACAATATAATCAAAGTTCTGAAAAAACCTAAAAAACAAAAACAAATGCTAACTAGCTTCATGTATTCATTGATTCTTTTTCTGTAGTGCTAAGGGTTTAGGTGGAGTCTGAAAAGGTGAGTCTTCAGTCCACGGCGAAAGCTAGCGAGTGAGTCCGTTGTTCTAAGTGCGACAGGGAGTTTATTCCACAACTTGGGGGCCAGGAGGGCAAACTTTCTCGGACGAGTGGATTTTTGCCCTGGAGTTTTGAGCGAGGGTTCTGTCAGCATCCCTGTGTTGGCTGATCTAAGTGACCGGGTGGGGGTGTAGGGGTTGATCAGCTTCTGGAGGTATGGAGGAGCCATACCTTTGGCTGCTTTGAAGGTCAGCATCAGTGTTTTGTATTCAGTGCGGGCCGCAACCGGGAGCCAGTGGAGGCTGCGGAGAAGGGGAGAGACATGTGAGAACTTAGGCTGGTTGAAGACCAGTCGTGCCGCGGCATTTTGGATCAGTTGGAGAGGTTTAAGTGCACATGCCGGGAGACCAGTGAGGAGAGAGTTACAATAGTCAAGCTTTGATATGACAGATGTCTGAATGAGGAGCTGGGCTGCCTCCTGGGTGAGGAAGGGTCTGATTTTACGGATGTTATAGAGTGTGAACCTACATGACCGGGTGACTGATGCAATGTGTGCCTTGAATGATAGCTGGCTGTCCAGGACCACACCAAGGTTTCTAGCAGTAGGAACTGAAGTCACAAATGCATTATCTATGGAAATAGTGAGATCTTGCATGGGGCAAGACTTAGCTGGGAAGAAGAGTAGCTCCGTCTTGTCCGGGTTCAGCTTAAGGTGGTGGGCTGACATCCACTGTGAGATGTCGGCCAGACATGCAGCAATGCGTTCTTCCACCTGGGTGGCAGAAGGGGGGAAGGACAAAAACAGTTGAGTGTCATCAGCATAGCAGTGATAGGATAGATTGTGAGCAGAGATAACAGCACCAAGGGATTTGGTGTACAGGGAGAAAAGCAGAGGGCCAAGTACGGATCCCTGGGGGACTCCCGTTTGGAGGGTTCGGGGGGATGAAAGCAAACCTTTCCATGAGACCTGATAGGTCCGGTCCGACAGGTAGGAGGAGAACCACTTTAGTGCCGTCCCGGTGATGCCTAGGTCAGCAAGGGTGTCCAGGAGCAGCTGGTGATTCACTGTGTCGAATGCCGCTGATAGATCCAGAAGAATCAGGACTGCAGAGTGGGAGGCAGCCTGGGCAACATGGAGTGCTTCCGTGACTGCTAGGAGTGCAGTTTCTGTAGAATGGGCTGGTTTAAAACCTGACTGGTTGGGATCCAGCAGGTTGTTCTGTGAGAGATGGAGAGAAAGCTGGTTAGAGACCACACGTTCAAGGGTTTTTGAAAGAAATGAGAGGAGGGATACCGGTCTGTAGTTCTTGACGTCCGAGGGGTCAAGAGTTGGTTTTTTGAGGAGTGGTGATACTCTGGCTGCCTTGAAGGCAGCTGGGACACAGCCTGAGGTTACAGAACTGTTGATGATGGCGGTTATGAAGGGGAGTAGGTCAGGTGCGATCGTCTGGAAGAGTGGAGAAGGGATTGGATCCAGGGCACAGGTGGTAGGTCTAGAGGAAGTCACTAGTTTTATGACGTCATCTGTAGAGAGAGGGGAGAAGGAGGACAGACATGTTAAGTTGGGGATACAATTCCGTGTGTTAGACACTGTATTCTGGGGGAGATGGGAGAATGAACTACTGATATCGTCAACCTTCTTTTCAAAGTAGGCGACAAAATCATCCGCTGAGAGGGATGAAGGAGGGGGGGGAGGGGGGGGTTTGAGGAGGGTTGAGAACGTGCTAAACAGTTTCCTAGGGTTTGAGGTACATGATTGAATCTTTGTGTGGTAGAATGATGATTTTGCAGTGGAAAGTGAGAGTGAGAAACCTGACAGGAGTGTGTGAAAATGAGATAGGTCCTCTGGTTGCTTCGTCTTGTGCCACTTCCTCTCTGCCGCCCTGAGAGGTGTTCGCTCAGATCTGAGAGTTTCAGATAGCCATGGGGGAGGTGGATTTGCACGTGCTGGCCTGGTCGAGAGAGGGCAGAGACGATCAAACGCTGAGGAGACAGAGGAGAGAAAGGAAGATGTTAGAGCGTCAGAAGGGAGAGTGGGAAGGACATCCGGGTTTGGGAGGGAGGAGAGAATGGAGGAGGAGAGAGTGGAGGGATCCAGGGTTTTCAGGTTGCGTCGTGTGGTGACGGTCAACGGGTGGGTAGGCACAGATCTGAGGGAAGAGAGGGAGAGAGAGAAGGTTATGAAGCAGTGATCAGAGCATTTGACAGGGGTAACAGTGAGGTTTGAGGAAGAGCATGCTCTGGTGAACACAAGGTCCAATACATTCCCTGCCTTGTGGGTGGGAGGGGAAGGGGACAGGGACAAGTCAAATGACGTCAGTAGGGATGTAACTGGAAGACACTTTTCTGCAGTTGGTAGGTTGAAATCACCCAGTAGAATCAGGGGAGTTCCGTCCTCCGGAAATGAGCTGATCAGAGAGTCCAGTTCTTCCAGAAAATCCCCAAGGGTCCCTGGGGGGCGGTAGAGCACAATGATGGTGAGAGGTACAGGTTGTATTATATAGATAGCATGATATTCAAATGTGGACAGAGAGAGGTGAGAGAGGTTTAACGCACGGATCTTCCATTTGGGAGATGTTAAAATGCCTGTGCCGCCCCCAGTACGATCTGTGGGACGTGGCGTGTGTGTAAATGTATGTGCTGCAGAGAGTGCAGCAGGAGTAGCTGTATTATTCGGTGTTATCCAGGTTTCTGTCAGTGCAAGGAATTGGAGGGAATTCAAAGTAGCCTGGCCTAGAATGAATTCAGGCATGTTCTTCTTTGCAGCTGAGTGGCAGTTCCAGAGGCCGCCTTGGATTGTAATGTGGTGACTAGGTGAGCGAGGTGGGTAAATTAGATTATTGGTGTTACAGTGCCGGGTGTAATGGTGTCTAGTGCGAAGAGAGGTGAGCAGAGTAGGTATGGCAGGGAAGCACATTTTTTAAACTATACCAATATAACAAATATAACAATAATATTTGAATCCTGAGTGCAAGTAAGAGCTAAATTTATACTAATCCATGTGGGGGGGGCAGCTCCTTTGCTGGACGTGTCTGGAGAAGTTCATGTCCGATCTTGAATTAGGAAAAAACATGAAAGTTAAGTGCAACAAGATGAGAGTTAAGTGCAACAAGACAAAAAATATAAAAGTCCTGTTTGTTTTCTGTAGAATCCTCAGTAGTTCCAGTGGCTCTGGTCTGCAACCAGTGAGAGCACAAGCATGCTTACTCAGTTATTTGTTATAATGTGAAGGTCCTATGACGTCTGTGACATCTGACATCATCATACATACAACCCCTTGTATGCCCATACATGGAGATCCCTGTTTGTAGAACCAGCCACACAGATATGGGCTGTCTTGGCCTTCTGTCTTGGCCATATATGGATTCTGTTAATGTGGTATGCATGTGGCCGATGTGGCCTCCATATATGGGACTTCCCATATGAAGTCCAGTTAGATATGGGGTTAATATTGATGATCAGGGATCTCCATATATGGGCACAAAAGGGATTCTGTTAGTGTGGTTCCCCTGACATCACAGTGATGTTTCAGGGGAACCACAGTGACAGGCGTTACAGACAGACAAAGATACGGTCAAGCGGTGACCGTTCACATACTAAACTGCGTACTGCGACCCAAATATGCACGTGAGCACACAACTGATCCAACCAAATTAACCCTAACCCACATTACCACAGTAGCCATAAATTATAACTTCCAGGAGAAGCGCTAATATTCGGACGTTATGTCTCTCCTGGAGTTATAAGCCAGAGTCATATGGCTCTCGCTGGTTGAGCCCCAAAGTCCATACTACGCTCAAAACATGTACAAATCAATAAGTTGCTCACCGAGTCGTCGAAACAGCTTTATATCTACCGGACGGCACAATCGTTGGCATGTGTTAGTCCATATGTTTCTAATAAATTAATGTTTACTAAAACTTCTCCGAGACTCACGTTTCCTCGTCGCCTTCAGAACGCTTCAGAACTACAGAACGTTGGAATACTTCCGCATACAAAAACGTCATGTCCTAGTATGAGCGAATCGCAACGGCGATCAACGTCACGTGATATGTTCGGCCATTTTTACCCAAGCAGTTCAAAAACAATTGATTGATTGATTGATTGATTAGGAAAAGGTAAATCATGTCCAAAATACAGCTCCCGTAGGATTTTTGTGCCAAAATTGATTTTTCTGCAGATTTTGGTTCTATGGGTCCAAACTATCAGAAAATGACGGGGGTCAAATTTTCCGACCCCTCCCTTATTTCCTGGGGGCGGGTTTTGGCCTTATTAAGTGTGCCTGCCATGCAATGCAATGGCAAAACACTTATTGTAATCCGCCATACTTAAGTCATTAATTAAGTCTTTCGCCACGAATTTCTGCACGTAATAACTGCCGCACAATTTACGCCACCGCCGCAATATATACATCAAAACGTGCGGCTCGGCCGGGAATAGGTTGCTATTACTTTTCTTTCCGATCCGCGTTACCATTGCGACGTAATTCGCAAAAAACGACGCCAAAAAACCCCATTGACTTAGAATGGGGGAAACTTCGGCACGTAATAACTGCCGCACGATTTACGCCACCCCCGCAATATATACATCAAAATGTGCGGCTCGGCCGGGAATGGTGTGCTATTACTTTTCTTTCCGATCCGCTTTACGATTGCGATGTAATCCGCAAAAAACAACGCCCAAAAACTCCATTGACTTTGAATGGGGGACTCCGAAAAAAACCCAGAAACTTTGGCGCCACATAACTCTGCCATACTTTTGCCTAGCAACGTCATTTAAAATGTAAAATGCTCACACAACTTTGGTCTTTTTCCGACCAATAGGGATGAGCTGTAATTGATTAAGCCCCGCCCCCTCTTTAACAGGAAGTGCCCTTCACCAAACAGGAAGTGCCTCTATAACTCATGAACCGTTTGTCGTACAGACTCGCGGCTGGTGTCATACCTTTTCTTTTTTTCTCAATTTTTTTTTCTCAAATTTTTTTTTCTCAAAATTTTTTTTCTCAAAAATTTTTTTTTCTCAATTTTTTTTTTCTCAATTTTTTTTTTCTCCAAATTTTTTTTTCTCAAAAAAATTTTTTTCTCACATTTTTTTTTCTCAAAACATTTTTTTTCTCAAATTTTTTTTCTCAATTTTTTTTTTTTCTCAACATTTTTTTTCTCAAATTTTTTTTTTCTCAAATTTTTTTTTTCTCAATTTTTTTTTTCTCAAATTTTTTTTTTCCCAGAAACTTTGGCGCCACATAACTCTGCCATACTTTTGCCTAGCAACGTCATTTAAAATGTAAAATGCTCACACAACTTTGGTCTTTTTCCGACCAATAGGGATAAGCTGTAATTGATTAAGCCCCGCCCCCTCTTTAACAGGAAGTGCCCTTCACCAAACAGGAAGTGCCTCTATAACTCATGAACCGTTTGTCGTACAGACTCGCGGCTGGTGTCATACCTTTTCTTTTTTTCTCAATTTTTTTTTCTCAAATTTTTTTTTTTCTCAAATTTTTTTTTTCTCAAATTTTTTTTTTCTCAATTTTTTTTTTCTCAAAATTTTTTTTCTCAAATTTTTTTTTCTCAAAAATTTTTTTTTCTCAAATTTTTTTTTCTCAATTTTTTTTTTCTCCAAATTTTTTTTTTCTCAAAAATTTTTTTTCTCAAAAAAATTTTTTCCTCATTTTTTTTTCTCAAAATTTTTTTTTTCTCAATTTTTTTTTTTCTCAAATTTTTTTTCTCAAAATTTTTTTTTCTCAAATTTTTTTTTCTCACATTTTTTTTTCTCAACATTTTTTTTTCTCACATTTTTTTTTTCAAAATTTCTTTTTCTCAAAAAAGTTTTTTTCTCAAATTTTTTTTTTCTCACAAAACAATTTTTTCTCAAAAAACTGTCGTTAAAGTGCGACCCGTCATAACGGCCAAAAATGCTCCAAAACGCCACTAATTAGTCGAAATGGCTGACTTCCTGTTTGGTTTCTGATTGGCTGCTGGCCTTGTGACGTGGGTAGAGCTGCGAGGGCCCGGTCATCGCTGCTTGCAGCTTTAATTCATTAATCGTCCATGACCTTAATTGGGGCCTATTTCGCCAAACAGGAAGTGCCCCTCACCAAACAGGAAGTGACCCTTGATCTCGTGAACCGTTTGTCATACAGACACGCGGGTTGCGTCAAATGAAATAACGCTAATGCTAACACCAACCGCTACACAAGATTGCACAGACTTAGCGAGCTGCAGGCACACTTAAAATTTCTTAGAAATTTTCTCTTCTAGTTCAGCTATGTATTCCCAATTTCCCATAGTATTTTTTGCTAATATTGATTTGTTTGATGTTTTGGCTTCTATGGGGACCAAACTATCAGAAAATGACAGTGTTCAAATTTGTATACCCCTCCCCCATTTCCTGAGGCGTCGAGGGGGGAGGGTTTCAGTTTCTTCTTTTCTGTTTTGGCTTCTTTAGGGACCAAACGGTCAGAAAATGTGGGGGTTCAGATTTTGCATGCTATTGAAGATGCCAGGGCAGATAGTCTGAGCGTTTCAGGCAAAAAGTTGGCACACAGTTAGAACATGCCATATGGAAAATTTTTGGCTATAGGGGCATCGCAGATTTGTCTTGGGAAACTTGTGGGAGCCAATCAAAGTTGCTCTCATAGACTTTTACTATAGAGTAAAATAATACAAAAAATAAATATGCTTTAAGTAGCATGTGAGGGGTCACACAATCACAAGATGGCGCCGTGGCATGGCGACACGTTGAGAGCTGCTCTTGCCTTGTTGCTGGTTTTTATGTTGTATGTCACTGTTTTTGCACGTAATGCGTCCTGTACGATGACCTACGATCGCCAGACGTTACTGGACTTGAGATTTGTTGCCTCGGACGTTTTCAGACCGGATTTGCCGGGAGAACTGTATAACAACAACAGCAGCACGGTTCCAACATGGCGTGGCCATAGGAGGAAGAGAGGGAAGCGAGGGGGTTCACTAGTGAAGCTACGTGGACGCCCTTCGCGACCACCCATCCCCAGCATACTGTTGGCAAACGTCCAAGCGATCGACAACAAGATGGACGACCTCCGAACCCGGCTACGCGTTGAAAGGGATATAAAGAACTGCTGTGTGCTCTGTTTCACGGAGACGTGGCTGAAGGCTGACGTTCCTGACAGGGCGGTACAGCTAGATGGCTTCTCTGTGTTCCGTACGGACCGTTCGATGGCTAACACGGGGAAGACGAAAGCGGGCGGTGTTCTGTTCTACATCAACGACTCTTGGTGCAATAATGTGGATATAGTCTCACACCACTGCTCGTCGGTGCTGGAGCACTTAACACTACGGTGCAGACCGTTTTACCTACCCAGGGAATTTCCTTGTGTGTTGCTGACGGCTGTATACATCCCACCAGAAGTGAATGCATCCGAAGCTATGGACGAGCTAAGCGATGTCATTTGTAAGCAGGAAAATAAGCACCCGGAAGCCATTTCAATCGTGGCGGGGGACTTTAACCACTGCAACTTGAAATCGGTGTTGCCGCACTTCTACCAGCACGTTAAGTGCCCAACAAGGAAGGTAAGGACGCTGGATCACTGTTATTCCACCATCAAGGATGCCTACAAAGCGGTCCAACGGCCCCACTTTGGGAGATCTGACCACCATGCGGTGCTACTACTACCTGCCTACAAGCAGAGGATGAAGAGCGAGCAACCCAGGGTGAGGTCTGTACAGTGCTGGTCCACAGATAATGTATCTAAACTCCAGGGCTGCTTTGAATCGACAGAATGGTCCATTTTTTTCCTCATTTTTTTTTCTCAAAATTTTTTTTTTCTCAATTTTTTTTTTTCTCAAATTTTTTTTCTCAAAATTTTTTTTTCTCAAATTTTTTTTTCTCACATTTTTTTTTCTCAACATTTTTTTTTCTCACATTTTTTTTTTCAAAATTTCTTTTTCTCAAAAAAGTTTTTTTCTCAAATTTTTTTTTTCTCACAAAACAATTTTTTCTCAAAAAACTGTCGTTAAAGTGCGACCCGTCATAACGGCCAAAAATGCTCCAAAACGCCACTAATTAGTCGAAATGGCTGACTTCCTGTTTGGTTTCTGATTGGCTGCTGGCCTTGTGACGTGGGTAGAGCTGCGAGGGCCCGGTCATCGCTGCTTGCAGCTTTAATTCATTAATCGTCCATGACCTTAATTGGGGCCTATTTCGCCAAACAGGAAGTGCCCCTCACCAAACAGGAAGTGACCCTTGATCTCGTGAACCGTTTGTCATACAGACACGCGGGTTGCGTCAAATGAAATAACGCTAATGCTAACACCAACCGCTACACAAGATTGCACAGACTTAGCGAGCTGCAGGCACACTTAAAATTTCTTAGAAATTTTCTCTTCTAGTTCAGCTATGTATTCCCAATTTCCCATAGTATTTTTTGCTAATATTGATTTGTTTGATGTTTTGGCTTCTATGGGGACCAAACTATCAGAAAATGACAGTGTTCAAATTTGTATACCCCTCCCCCATTTCCTGAGGCGTCGAGGGGGGAGGGTTTCAGTTTCTTCTTTTCTGTTTTGGCTTCTTTAGGGACCAAACGGTCAGAAAATGTGGGGGTTCAGATTTTGCATGCTATTGAAGATGCCAGGGCAGATAGTCTGAGCGTTTCAGGCAAAAAGTTGGCACACAGTTAGAACATGCCATATGGAAAATTTTTGGCTATAGGGGCATCGCAGATTTGTCTTGGGAAACTTGTGGGAGCCAATCAAAGTTGCTCTCATAGACTTTTACTATAGAGTAAAATAATACAAAAAATAAATATGCTTTAAGTAGCATGTGAGGGGTCACACAATCACAAGATGGCGCCGTGGCATGGCGACACGTTGAGAGCTGCTCTTGCCTTGTTGCTGGTTTTTATGTTGTATGTCACTGTTTTTGCACGTAATGCGTCCTGTACGATGACCTACGATCGCCAGACGTTACTGGACTTGAGATTTGTTGCCTCGGACGTTTTCAGACCGGATTTGCCGGGAGAACTGTATAACAACAACAGCAGCACGGTTCCAACATGGCGTGGCCATAGGAGGAAGAGAGGGAAGCGAGGGGGTTCACTAGTGAAGCTACGTGGACGCCCTTCGCGACCACCCATCCCCAGCATACTGTTGGCAAACGTCCAAGCGATCGACAACAAGATGGACGACCTCCGAACCCGGCTACGCGTTGAAAGGGATATAAAGAACTGCTGTGTGCTCTGTTTCACGGAGACGTGGCTGAAGGCTGACGTTCCTGACAGGGCGGTACAGCTAGATGGCTTCTCTGTGTTCCGTACGGACCGTTCGATGGCTAACACGGGGAAGACGAAAGCGGGCGGTGTTCTGTTCTACATCAACGACTCTTGGTGCAATAATGTGGATATAGTCTCACACCACTGCTCGTCGGTGCTGGAGCACTTAACACTACGGTGCAGACCGTTTTACCTACCCAGGGAATTTCCTTGTGTGTTGCTGACGGCTGTATACATCCCACCAGAAGTGAATGCATCCGAAGCTATGGACGAGCTAAGCGATGTCATTTGTAAGCAGGAAAATAAGCACCCGGAAGCCATTTCAATCGTGGCGGGGGACTTTAACCACTGCAACTTGAAATCGGTGTTGCCGCACTTCTACCAGCACGTTAAGTGCCCAACAAGGAAGGTAAGGACGCTGGATCACTGTTATTCCACCATCAAGGATGCCTACAAAGCGGTCCAACGGCCCCACTTTGGGAGATCTGACCACCATGCGGTGCTACTACTACCTGCCTACAAGCAGAGGATGAAGAGCGAGCAACCCAGGGTGAGGTCTGTACAGTGCTGGTCCACAGATAATGTATCTAAACTCCAGGGCTGCTTTGAATCGACAGAATGGTCCATCTTCAAAGACTCAGCCACAAGTTTGGATAACTATGCTGACACTGTCACCAGCTATGTTAAATTCTGTGTGGATAATTGCATCCCAGCGCGAACCGTTCGCTCCTATCCCAACGAGAAGCCGTGGATGAACCAGGATACTCGTCTGAAGCTGAGGGAGCGCCGAGCCGCTTTTCAATCTGGGGACGAGGAACGGTACAAAAAATCCAGATACGACCTGAGGAGGGCGATCAGAGACGCTAAGAGACAATATAGGGACAAACTGGAGAACAACTATAGTGGCTGTGACGCACGGCGTATGTGGAGAGGGCTGCAGGCGATTACGGATTACAAACCGAAGCCGGCTGTTATTAACACCTCGGACTCTCTACCAGACGAATTGAATAACTTTTTCGCCCGCTTTGAATCTCACAACACGGACCCAGTTACACCGGTGCGGGGTACACCCGGTGCGGTGGAGCTGCAGGTGACACAACGAGATGTGAGTAAAACTTTTAAAAGCGTTGGGACTCATAAGGCGGCCGGTCCTGATGGGATTGCCTCACGTGTCCTTAAGTTGTGTTTTGACCAGCTTTCGGGAGTCTTTACTGACATTTTCAATATGTCCCTGTCATTGTGTGTGGTGCCGTTGTGTTTCAAGGAAACCATAATTGTACCCATAGCAAAGAAAAATCCTGTCACCTGTCTTAATGATTATCGCCCTGTGGCTTTGACCTCTGTTCTTATGAAGTGTCTGGAAAAAATGGTTATATCACATATAACGCACATTATCCCTGCCAATACTGATCCATTACAGTTTGCATACTGTGCTAATAGATCAGTCGATGATGCTATTTCTCTAGCACTACACATTGCCTTGAAACATCTGGAGAATAAGAACTCTTATGTCAGACTACTCTTCATAGATTATAGCTCTGCCTTTAACACGATTGTACCATCTAAGCTTGTGTTGAAACTCAGGGGTCTTGGTCTGGGCAGTAGTATCTGCAACTGGCTGTTTGACTTTTTGACAGGCAGGCCACAATCTGTACGAATAGGGAACAAGCATTCATCTAAGATATTGACCAGGACTGGAGCGCCCCAGGGCTGTTGCCTCAGTCCCTTGTTGTATAGTCTGTTCACCTATGACTGTGTTGCCAGGTGTGGAAATAATTCTATTCTCAAATTTGCAGATGATACCACGGTTATAGGACTAATATCCAACGATGATGAGAGGGCCTATAGGAGGGAAATTGAAGAGCTAACCCTATGGTGCCAGAATAACAATCTCTCTCTAAATGTTAGTAAAACAAAAGAGATCATCGTTGACTTTAGGAAATCTGAAGTCAATCACAGTCCCGTAACCATAAATGGTTCACCTGTAGACATAGTGGACAGTTTCAAATTCCTGGGTGTTCACATAACAAACTCACTCACATGGTCTCAAAACAGCGAAGGTATCCTTAAGAAAGCGCAGCAGCGACTGTACTTTCTGCGGCGCCTCAGGAGATTTGGCCTAAGCACCAAGGCTCTTGTTAATTTCTATCGCTGTACCATAGAAAGTGTATTGACAGGATGCATAACAGTGTGGTTTGGTAACGTGACTGCTCAAGACAGTAAACAGTTACAGAGAATTGTGAAGAGAGCTGCCAAAATCATTGGCACAGAATTACCACAGCTACACACAATCTATAACACACGCTGTAAGAAAAAGACAGAGAACATCTTAAAGGACAGCTGTCATCCCGCCCATTCCCTGTTCTATCTCCTCCCTTCAAAAAAACGTTACCAGAGCATCAAATCTCACACCACCCGTTTCAGTAATAGTTTTTATGCTCAAGCAATCAGGCTGCTTAACGAAGAGATGGAAGCGAGACGTAGGTAGTCATGTACAATATACGCAGTTTTTAAACTGTACACTGTCACACTGTATGGTTGTTTTGTTGTCTTTTGGGTTGTCCTGGGTGACCTGTTGTTGTCGTATTGTTTTGTGTGCAATAAGGCTGAGAGTGCTCTTGGCACAAGCATTTCATTGTTTGTCTGTACTTGTATGGATACGCATTTGACTAATAAACCGAACCTGAACCTGAACCTGACTAGGTGTTTTTTGGGATTCTGAATCCAATGCAAGCATTTGTTTTGCACGAAAAACATTCCTTTCCGAGAAACAGCCGCCACAAAACTTTGAAAAGTGATGACTCATCACTAAACCATAGTTTTATGGGGTCCGTTTTTAGCCCAAGGAATGTTTTTCCTGCAAATAGTGCAAAACAAATGTTTGCAATGGATTCAGAATCCCAAAAATCACACCCGTGTGAACTGAGCGGTGGTTTACCCACAACCCCCCCCCCCCCCCCCCGGCAATGTAAACGATGTTTTCTCATGCCAATAAGCTCCTTTGAATTGAATTGTGTGTGTGTGTGTGTGTGGGGGGGGGGGGGGGGTGTGCGCGTGTGTGTGTGTGTGTGTTGATGCACAGGCCAGGCTAGACTCAACAGCACCTCTCTGGTCACCCAGGGTACTGAGGCTACATACACCAGAGGCTACAGACACACAGACAGACACACACACACACACACACACACACACACACACGCACGCACGGATACACACACGGCCACGCTATGGAGACGGTGTGACCACCGCTCAAAAACACCTAGTTTGACCCCTCACATGCTACTTATAGCATATTTATTTTTTGTATTATTTTACTCAATAGTAAAGTCTATGAGAGCCCAACTTTAATTGGCTCCCACAAGTTTCCAAAGACAAATCTGCGATGCCCCTATGGCCAAAAATGTTCCATATGGCATGTTCTAACTGTTTGCCAAATTTCATGCTTCTTTCATAAAGTGCACGATTCCATCAAAATACTGCCCGAAACGCCTGGACTAAGAGCCCCTAGTAGGAAGATCTTCTATGTGTCCCATAGCATGATCTGACGGAGGACGATTATTCTGTCAAAGTTCTTATTGTTGATGCCATGGGTGTGCTTCAGAACATGAAAAAGACAAAAAGCTGCCAGATCTTCAGGATGCATTCAACAAACGCATCATAACGATGATGGCTGGCTATGTTGAGGGTCGAGTTGTCTTTGATAGGTAATATTAGGTATATAGATCAGTCATTAAAAAATACGAAGTCTTCATCCAGAGATGAAGCTCACTATGTCCATCAAGGAACTCCTGACTGTGTGATCAACCAAGGATAAGTTGACATGTCTTAGGCCAGGGACTGCTTGAGTATTTCTCAAGGGACAGTTCTTTCATGCTCTTATATGATACCTTCATCAAGGGACATGGTTTTGAGGAGGTGCACACATCGAAGAGGCTGCTGACACCGATGTCCAATTGCCCTGAGCTTCCACCAATTGAAGAGAATTGGTGGATTTCAGAGAGTGGAGGGTATGTTCCAGTCAGGTGTCTTGCCCTCCCTGCTCCAAAGGCAATACTTGAGCTCATCACATTTGGCTGCAAAGCAGGTTGCAAAGGACAGTCAGTCTCTGCAAGTGCTATGGCACTGGACAGGAGACTTTGCCAACAGTATAAAGGCCCATTCCCACTGGGCCAGATTAACAGATAAAGAAATATCTTTCTCCATTCAAGTGGATGGTAAGACACAGATAAACAATATCGGACAGATAGTTTCTTGTATCTCTATCTTACCATCCACTTGAATGGAGAAAGATATTTTTGTATCTGTTTATCTGGCCCAGTGGGAATGAGCCCAGTGATGATGAATAGATCCTGTATTTGACAAGAATAATAACAGGTCAGAAATATAAATGCTACCCATTCCTCCTCACTTGAACTGTTCCTACCTAAACTATTGAATAGCCTCAGAATATACTGTGAAGTTGTTTATAAAGTACTGTAAAGTACTCCCCCCAGGATATGAGGGAGGGGTATGACAATTGGAACCCTGTCATTTTGTGATAGTTTGGTCCCTATAGAAGCCAAAACGTCAAAGAAATCAATTTTAGCAAAATACTCCTATGGGAATACATAGGTGAATAGGGCCAAAACTGAAGTACCCCCCCCCCCCCCCCCCCCCCCCCCCAGGAAATGAGGGAGGGGTCTGAAAATGTGTACCCCGTCATTTTCTGATAGTTTGGTCCCTATAGAAGCCAAAACAACAAAAATGTATATATATTTTAGCAAAACAATCCTATGGGAGATTGGGAAAACATAGTGACCCGCCCCCAGGAAATGAGGGAGGGGTCTGAAAATTTGACCCCTGTCATTTTCTGATAGTTTGGTCACTATAGAAGCCAAACCAGCAAAAAAATCAATTTGGGCAAAAAAATCCTATGGGAAATTGGGAAAACAAGGCCGAATAGGGCCAAAACTGAAGTGACCCGCCCCCAGGAAATGAGGGAGGGGTCTGAAAATTTTACCCCCGTCATTTTCTGATAGTTTGGTCCCTATAGAAGCCAAACCAGCAAAAAAATCTATTTGGGCAAAAAAATCCTATGGGAAATTGGGAAAAAAGGCAGAATAGGGCCAAAACTGAAGTGACCCGCCCCCAGGAAATGAGGGAGGGGTCTGAAAATTTGACCCCCCTCATTTTCAATTTTGGCAAAAAAATCCTACGGGAATACATAGCATACCGCACTAATAGTTCACTGGTAGGCCTACAAGGTCAACTAAAAGGATACCTCAAAAAAGCTTTTGGGCTTTTTTCAATTGGGGTTTAACTCATAACAGAATGACAGACAAATAGAATGACAGACAAACTGCACCTCGATTCCCCGACATGGCGTGTTTTGCAAAAATACATTTAATGTTGATAGCATATTATATTATTACATGTTTACGTTCATCTAGGCTATTTTATGTTTTTCATCAAAATCCCAGAACCAAGGTGGGGTGTTTTGAATGAATCTAAGAGGATTCGACCTTGTACCAGTGAACTGTACCGTCATGAAACTGTACCTTTTTCTATGAAAACTAATAAAGTCTTCAATCAATCAATCTTCAATTAAAATGGAGTTTGACTTTGAGGTTACAATGGCTAACTTCAGTGGGAGTGTCTGATAGAAATAATATCAAATATCTAAATAGTGAATCAAGCAACTTAAAAACTGTGTTATATAAATATAATGATGATGTAATAGAGTTGACTTCTGACTCCCAGGACAAGGTAGAGACATGTCAGCAGCTCATGAATACAAATATAAATGTAGTAAGTTACATCAATATCATATCACTGTTGGGAAAAGTACCCACATGTTTTGTTTAAGTAAAAGCATCAATACTGCAATATAGAAATACTCTGTTGAAAGTAAAAGTCTGGAATTCAAAATGTACTTCAGTCAAAAGCACTGGTATGAAAATCTTGTCCATGTGGAAGCAAACACAACTCCATGTTCCAGGCCGCAGAAATACCAAAAATTATGTTTTGATTGATACATGGTCTACTAATACGATTTAAACCCAAGAAAGCACAATGGCTTGTTTACATTGGGGTCTTTCTTTGTACTCAAATCATTCACCATGATGTTTTTATTTATTTATTAAAAAACAAAACATTTAACAGTCAGAAATCAGAAATGAAAAGAATACAAGGTAGCAAAATAGTGTGTGTGTGTGTGTGTGTGTGTGTGTGTGTGTGTGTGTGTGTGTGTGTGTTCAGGCTGTGCTCTGACTGCAGAGTAGGGTTGACAACTACCTGACACTCAGCCTTATTACATTATTTCTAAGGAAAACAAGGTCCAGAAAAAGATAGAATCTCATTGTTTATTAGAACTCCTGAACAGGGTGGAGATAGAGTGTGCCAAAGTTGGTCTCAGGCTAAATGCTAAGAAAACTGAGGTTATCACCTATAACCTACCTGATCACTCACCTCTGACAACAACAGAAGGAGCTGTGTTGAAGGAAGTCAAGGACTTCAAGTACCTGGGCGCATGGGTCGACTCAACTGAGAAAGACCTTAAAGTAAGGAAGGCACTCGCTTGGAGGGCCCTGAACGGCATGAACAGTGTATGGAACTCTAGCCTCCCCCGCCAAATCAAACTTAGCTTCTTCTTTGCAACAGTGGAGTCTGTTCTCCTCTATGGCAGTGAATGCTGGACCCTGAAGCCAACCCTGCAGAAGTCTCTAGATGGGTGCTACACTAGAATGTTGCGTGCAGTACTCAACATCAACAGGAGTGCACATGTTACCAACAGGAGCCTGTATGAGGGAATACCAAGGGTAAGCGAGAAAATTGCCACCAGAAGAATGAGACTAGCAGGACACTGCCAAAGACACCAGGAGCTTCCAGCCAGCAAATTGTTACTGTGGGAGCCAACACATGGGCACCGGTCGCGAGGACGTCCCACAAAAACATACGTGGACGTACTCAAGGAAGACGTAGGGACACAGAACACCAATGAGCTGGCCAGATGTATGGAGAACCGAGATGACTGGAAACAACGATGGAGGGCTTGTCTGAGGACGACCTAGAGAGAGAGTTTATTATGTAGTTTTTGTATATTATATTATCAACCCCTTGTCAGCATCCATGTTCTGGGGGAAACATCAGCCAAAATAACACTTTTGCTTTTGTGAGCTTGTAGATCAGCTATTTTTCACCAAGGAATTTGGTGTAGTTGATCTGCTAAAGAAAACAACTGTAAAATGACAATAATTAGAGAATGCTGCAGCACATGTCCTCTCCTCACCAGGACTAACACGATAATCAATTAATCAGTTTTTCTTTTCTTATCAACATGTGAGTAGACAAATTCTTGCTTCAAGCAAATGCATGTGTAGGAGCCATGAATTGGGTTAATGATCTTTATTGTGTTTGGTCAATGAAGTCACCGTGTGTGTGTGTGTGTGTGTGTGTGTGTGTGTGTGTGTGTGTGTGTGTGTGTCTGTGTGTGTGTGTGTGTGTGTGATTGAGTGACGGGCATAGGGGTGGACCTGGTTACCTCAAAGGCACCACCTATTCACCTGAGCACAGAGAGAGAGAGAGGGGGGGGGGGGGGGGGGGGGGTGGGAGGGTGACTGGGAAGCCACACTTTTTGTTGACCGCATGTGTGAATACTGGAGGAGGATGATGTTTCATGGATAAGTTTCCTTTCAATCTGTTGAAATGTGGATGTGTTAAATGGCACGATTACTTGAAAAGGAAAAATGAGTCAAATCAATACCGAGGAGGTTACAAGTTCTCAATCTGAAATGGAACGTGCAAAAAGGGAAATAACGCTCACGGCTAATGCTGTAGGCCTACTGAATAAAATTGAAAAACTCGAAAGTGAACGTAGCATTTCAGTCAATAAAATAAAAGCGCTCATACCGCAAATAAAATCCTTCGTGGAAAAAAGGGGAAATGTTTTGCGTGTCCAGTCTCTAATGGTGACTTTGAATGAACTTTATGAAAATGCCACAATGTCTCATGATGCATTATTGTCTTTAATACCTGAGGATGATGTGGAAAGACAAAACGAGTGGTTTGACAGCATTGCAAAATACAGTAAAACATTTAAATGTGATGTGGAATATTGGTTGAATGAAACAAAGGAAACGGGACATGTTGACAGTGGTGCACAACCTCAACCTGTTACTATTGAAACTGAATTGTTTCCTATTGAAATTATTTCTCATTTGGAATCTGAAACTGTTGGAATGCACAAACAGGAGGCCCCTCCCCCAACGGAGACTCATGCAATGATTCAATCTACAACTGACGTTCAAGATGATGTGCAGCCAATTGACAGTGTTTCAAATGTGGAAAGGAAATCTATTACATCTAAAGTTTCTTCTGCATGTCTGAAAGCTCAAGTTGAATTGGAAGCATTACAGATCAAACAAAACCTATTGAAGGAAAGACATGAACTTGAAGCTGAGGAGGAAACATTGCGCAAAAGAAAGGAACAACTGAAAATGGTAGAGGACATTGCAGCCCAAATGGCAAAATTAAATGTGTTGAAAGTGCAAAGTGTCATAAGTGTGAGATCCTCTAAAACAAAGAATGTGAATTGAACAAATTCCTATGTGGAAAGAATGCAAAGAGAACCAACCTTCAATGCAAATCCATTGACACCAAATATGTTAGAAAATCAAGTGGACACAGGAACAAGACCTAAAGACACAAATACCTCTCAGTTTGTTCACATCCAATCTCAGCCACTGTCAGTTATGCCCTCTGGACCTCCGCCACGCCCAATTGAAAATCATCATTACAATACACCAATGCAATATGTTTCAAATGTAACTACTCATCATTACAATACAAATGCTCATTCTGGGAACGCAAATACTCACTTGGGAAACGTAAATGTTCATTCTGGAAATGCTGATGTTAATCCCGCAACTGTAAATGACTGTCAAAATGATATGCTGGAAATTATGAGGAAACAAAACGAAATCACCACACTGTTAATACAGCAGCAGTGCCTCTCTTATTTACCAAAGAGGGAGGTGCCAATATTTGATGGGGATCCGTTGAAATATCATGCATTCATCAAGGCCTTTGAAAATGGAGTGGAAAAGAACACACAAAATTACAGTGACCCTTTATACTATCTGGAGCAGCAGACAAAGGGTCTGCCCAGGGAACTTGTTAGAAGCTGCCAGCATCTGGACCCTGCAAGAGGGTATGCTAAAGCCAAGGCCCTACTTAAAGAATTTGAAAACGAGCAGAAAATTGCATCTGCATATATGGACAAGGCTCTGTCATGGCCACCTGTTCAAATTGAAGATGTAAAAGCCCTTCAAGAGTACAGTCTTTTTCTGAAAGGCTGCTGTAACGCCACGGAAGAGGTACAGTACTTGCATGAGCTGGACATGCCTGCAAATATGCTGACCATTATACACAAGTTGCCATACAAATGCCGGGAAAAGTGGAGAGATGTAGCCTGTGAACTACAGGAGAAGAACAGACGCAGAGCTACATTCATGGACATCACTAATTTCATTGGGAAACAAGTGAGAATCTTATCTGACCCAGTATTGGGAAACATACAGGACACCCCACCAATAATCACAAAAGGTGTGAGCAAGTACACTCAACAACTTCAATCTGGAGTGAAAGGAACAAGCAGCTATGCCACTACTGTGACTCCTGAACCAATCTATGACTCAGTTTGGAGTTGAAGAGGAGGAACCTGTTCCATTAGGGAAAGAATGTATTTTCTGTGGAGAACAACATACGTTGAATTTGTGCCCCCAGTTGGGATAAATACCCCAAAAGGAGAAGATTGTTTTTTTAAGAGACAAAGGCATCTGCTTTGGACACATCAGCAAAGATTGCAAAAAACGGCTTACTTGTGAAGACTGTGGTCACAGACATCCAACATTACTTCACATCACTACAAGAGAAGAGTACAAAGACTCTGACCACGTTGAGAAGAATACAGGCATATCAGTAGACAGCTCGCTAGTGTCAAGTGGTCTTAATGGGGCTGGTAACAACGACTGTAAACTTCCCATCGTTCCTGTACATGTGAAGTCAGAGAAGGGCAACAAGATTGTAACCACATACGCTTTCCTGGACCCAGGAAGCTCTGCAGTCTTTTGCACTGAAGCTTTAATGCACAAACTCGATCTTACAGGGAGGAAGGTACATATTCTTCTGAGGACCATGGGCCAAGAGAAAGTGGTTCCTAGCTACAGTGTTTCAGGACTGGAAGTTGCTGGCTTGAATGAAAAGCTTTTCTGTAAACTTCCCAAGGCTTACACCCAGCAGCACATGCCAGTCCATAAGGGAAACATTTCAAGACAGAAGAGATGGACTCATTTAAACTTGGTTAATCTGCCTGAGATTGATGCTGATATCGAGCTGTTGATAGGGACAAACGTCAAGTTGTTAGCAGTCTAAATAATGGTCCTTATGCCATCAGGACCAGGCTGGGCTGGACTGTGAACGGACCACTGACAAGTGGTAGCAATGGCGAAAACGATTTTCAGCATCCAGAGATAACCGTGAATAGGGTATCTGTTCTGGACTTGGATGAACAGCCGTTCAAGACAGAGTTCCCTGTATGCAGCACCGATGAACGTCCTGGCATGTTAAGAGAAGATCACATACTGACGGAACTCAATGACCCTCAGGTCAGAACTGTTGCTGTTGAAGTCAATGCTGTACATGCCAGAGAGGAGCTTGATGCAGTGACTCACAGGATTGATCACTTGGACTCTTGGTCCTGTCTGACAAAGTCTGTAGCTTGGATCATGACGAGGAGGCAAGTGAAAATGGACCTTGAACAACAGTCCGACTTGGACGTAGACCAAAAAAGAGGTTCAATGGAAAAGAATATGGAAACCTCAAGGAGGAAAACTGTTTCAAATTGTCTGCCATTGAAGGATCTCGAGGAACTGGAAATCTCAAAGTTCAGTCAAATAAAGAGGATTCCAGAGGACTTCTCCAGGCTGCACAAAGGCAAAAGAATAAAGAAGTTTCATATCTACCTACCTTGCCCACTAATGGAAACGGAAAATGAAGAACAGTTGCCTGGATCGACCAACGACGGAGAACTGCCTGATCCAGGAGGTCAGCGAGGACTCACTCTTGGACAAGGCCTGTTGGATACAGGCTGAAGTTGGATTATGAATGCTTGAGTTTTTTACCTTTACTGTTTTTTGACTACTTTGACGTTGAATTTGTGACGAGTGTTTACTCAGAAGAAAATTGACTATTTGCGCGGGAACGTCTGGCCTTACAAACACAGACACGTTTCGCAATGGGTTGAAGAAAGAAGAATTCTTTCTATGTAATGTGGAAAAATGAATTGAAAAAAGTTTGGGACCCTACGATTATTGTTATTTCATGCCTCCTATTATGGTGTAATTATTATGTTATAACCTAATAATTAGGGGCTGGTGTGTAGGAGCCATGAATTGGGTTAATGATGTTTATTGTATTTGGTCAATGAAGTCACTGTGTGTGTGTGTGTGTGTGTGTGTATGTGTGATTGAGTGACGGGCATAGGGGCGGACCTGGTTACCTCCAAGGCACCACCTATTCACCTGAGCACAGAGAGAGAGAGAGGGGGGGTGACTGGGAAGCCACACTTTTTGTTGACTGCTTTATTTGCTAGTTAATTTGCTTTATTTGATTTCCAATTATTATGAGTTCAAGTACCTTTAAGTTCCCTTATATTTCTTTAATAAAACCCCTTAAAACGTATGCTTTTGGATCCAGCTCTTTGTTTTGTTTGGAAAGCGCGTCTGACAAATTATAGGCCCACCTCACCGCCTCTCAGCGACTTTTAATTTAGTTCTCCTGCAGTCGCCAACAGCATGTTTATTATTAGATTTGGAACAACGGCAAATACTGTCCAGAATCTTCATCAAGTAACAAAAGGTAGAGGAAAAAAAAAAATCAGACGGGCATATTGATTTACTAACTGTAATATCACATATAAGAAATATGAGTACCGTAGTGTCCAAAATAAATGTTCTCTAAAATATGTTTTACATTAACACTAAATGATGGAATACGCAATACGGTATTCTACAAAATAAATGTTACATTCCAATCTACTAGTAGCATTTAGCTCTCCATTGAAAGTAGCTTAAAGAAATAAATGCACTGCCTAATGAGTTGTGGACAGGGGTGGATCTGGGCATCTGGCATATGCCCTGTGGGCCGACTATACAAGTGGGCCTGTTGGCCTTTTTTTTATATTTTTTACTGTAACTATGTTAGGATAGTTACAGTAATGTTTGGGCTGGGCGGCCACTAAGTGGAGACGGCCAATCCTTCAGTAACACCGGCCCACAGAGCAGAGAGACGTCACATGATTGGCCCACAGGCTTGTCTATCATCTGAATACTGACCTAGTAGCCCAATCACTGGCTACTGTGGCCCAGGAGTCCCACCCAAACATTCAACAACATACAAGTCCACAACACATCGCTGCCTCAACACGTAGTGGGCTTGTAGATCTTCTATGTTCGGTTCGCACCGGTTGTGGTGAGCCGGTTGTGCCAAGATGCCAGGACCGAATTTATGTCCCAGTCCGGCCCTGGTTGTGGCGTAACAACAGTAATTGTGACTGTCAAGTTGCAATTACTATGAAAAGCTCCACTGGCAGTCCGTCCATCCTGTCTGTCTGTCCGTCACATCACACTTTTGCTTCTACTCTTATCTCTGCCACCGTTGGCCCTAACGATGCCAAACTTTGAACACTCCGCCCTGATTTTTCACATGGCCCTCTTCTAGTGCCACCATCAGGCCGATTTTTGCAAAACACATTTTCACGCAAAGCGGTACTGTCCCATTCCCGATATTCCCTCCTGATTGGCTACGATTGCCTTCTAAAGCTTGTGTATGCAACGTGACGGTTGCTTATCTTATCCGATCAGAGAGTCTTACTGGTGGTTTTGTAAATCTACAATGACCATGGAAATCCACAACACATAACAGAAAAACATAAGCTGCATGCTCACACAGAGAGAGCTGAGTCTAAATCACTGAATGGCTGAAACAAATAAATGTGTCCAAAATAATAATAATAATAATCGCAATTAACATAACAGTGAGTTAATTTCGATACATTTAGTTAACTTTGACAGACACCCTGCTCCCCACACACACACACACACACACACACACACACACACACACACACACACACACACACACACACACACACACACACACACACACACACACCCTTCAAGGCCTTTGTTTTCAGGATCAGTATGAATATCCATAATATTACTGCTTTTCTATCCACCTTCCTACCAACATACAGGAGTTTCATCTGATCCTCCCAGTGAGCTATTTAATAGTAGAGCATTTGTTTCCCTTGGTGTGAATAAACTGGTGTCTTTTTAAATGACTGCAACAACTGAAAAGTCTCACAATGTGTACACTGGAGAGGTTTTTCTCCTGTGTGGAATGTGGATACGCTGCTGGCCTTCAAACTACTTGACACACTGAAACACTTGTTACACTGGTGACATCAATCAGGTTTTTCTTTAGTGTGAACATGCTGGTGTCTATTCAGGTGATATGAGACACTGAAACTCCTGTCACAAAGTTTACAGTGAAAAGGTTTTTCTCCAGTGTGAACACGCTGGTGGTTCTTCAGGTGAGATGAGACACTGAAACTCCTGTCACAAAGTTTACAGTGAAAAGGTTTTTCTCCAGTGTGAACACGCTGGTGGTTCTTCAGGTGAGATGAGACACTGAAACTCCTGTCACAAAGTTTACAGTGAAAAGGTTTTTCTCCAGTGTGAACATGCTGGTGTCTCTTCAGGTGAGATGAGACACTGAAACTCCTGTCACAAAGTTTACAGTGAAAAGGTTTTTCTCCAGTGTGAACACGCTGGTGTGTCTTCAGGCTAGATGAATCACTGAAACTCTTGTCGCAATGTTCACAGTGAAAAGGTTTTTCTTTAGTGTGAACACGCTGGTGTTTCTTCAGGCTAGATGACAGACTGAAACTCTTGTCACAATGTTTGCAGTGAAAGGGTTTTTCTCCAGTGTGGGCATGCTGGTGTGTCTTCAGGCTAGATGAATCACTGAAACTCTTGTCACAATGTTTACAGTGAAAAGGTTTTTCTCCAGTGTGAGCACGCTGGTGTTTCTTCAGGTTAGATGACTGACTGAAACTCTTGTCACAATGTTTACAGTGAAAAGGTTTTTCTCCAGTGTGAACACGCTGGTGTTTCTTCAGGTTAGATGACTGACTGAAACTCTTGTCACAATGTTTACAGTGAAAATGTTTTTCTCCAGTGTGGACAAGCTGGTGTTTTTTCAGGTTAGATGAGTTATTGAAACTCTTGTCACAACTTTCACAGTGAAAAGGTTTTTCTCCAGTGGCTCCTGAAAGAGAGAGAGAGAGAGAGAGAGAGGAGGAGGGGGGGGGGGGGGAGAGAGAAGGGAGAGGTAGGTTAAAACTGGTCAGTATAAAATGATGAGTAATTACGGCTTCCCTGTTAATATTTCTGATTTAATTTAATTTTTTATCTGCTTCTTTTATTCCAATTCCCAGTTTCTTTCCTCAACACATGCAGGTCCTGTCCGTGTTTAACACTGACTGACCTCCACTGGTCTCCTCCCAATCATCACTGTCTTCAGTCACTTCAGAGTCAGATTCAAGCTGGACTTCAACTTCAGAACGGTGCGAAGAGAAGTCTTCATCATTGTCTTCACTTTTCCCTGCTGGCAATGTCGACATTGACTCATCAGGCTCCTCTGGTCTTTGAAGTATCTCCTCCTGTTCCTCTTTAATGTGTGGAGGCTCTGGTTCCTCCTGTTCCTCTTTAATGTGTGGAGGCTCTGGTTCCTCCTGTTCCTCTTTAATGTGTGGAGGCTCTGGTTCCCCCTGTTCCTCTTTAATGTGTGGAGGCTCTGGTTCCTCCTGTTCCTCTTTAATGTGTGGAGGCTCTGGTTCCTCCTGGAGCAGACTGGAGCTCCTCTCCTGTTCAGGAGAAACCTTCTCTTTACACACAACCATGTGCAGGATGTCTAGGAGCAGAAAAATAACATGATAGCATGATTCCTTAAGTGTAAATATACATTTCCATCCTTCATGTACAAAAAATATTTGGTATCATCTGCTTAATGTGCGAAGTGAGGGACAGTGAATAGTATGAAGGGACATAACTCTTAGTTGGCACTAGGGGTGGGTCGGTATCGATTTTGTTATTGCGGTTACCGTCTTCCCATTTACCGCCGGTATTGCGGTAATTACCGCACCCCCGTATCTATTAATTAAGGTTTGGCGATAAGCCAAAATATTGCAATCGTCTTCCCAAAAGTCGCCTCTCCACAGCCTGACTGCCCGAGTTTTACTTCCCCGTACAGCACAGCGGGTCTGGCTTTGAAAGGAGCAGATCTACAAGCTCACAACACATCGGGTTACCATAGCAACGTAGGCTACTTGGGCTTTTCAGACACAGACAGCTGTGTGTGAACAAACCAGAAGAGACGAGTAGTCAGATCATGTACAGTGATTCTGTAAACTCAGTAACTCAGGTCTCAAATTGCAGTGATTGAGTGCTGATATATACAGGTTTTAGTTACAAGACTTGACAGAAAAATCGCCGACGGGACACAGCGCGCGACGCTGTGAAAAAAGTAAAATAGTTTCATTTTCGGTTTTAGTCCACGCGGCCGCGCTCCGCCCGTAATCCGTATGAATAAAAAAGAAACTGCCATAAAGTACTGCCACAACACACAGTATGTATTAACATACTTGTGTCGTGTGGATTACAGAGAAAGTTTATGCTGCTCCGTACTCCCCATACTCTATGGTACTCCCCAACAAGGCTGCTGCTGCCCTGCAGGTCTGTGTCTCCGAGTGACGTATGTGGCTTCCAACGTGTGGTACACGGCCCAGAGCAGAGCGGCATGGAGCGCATGCGGTCCTCGCTTCTCCCCTGTTTTAAAACTCGCTTGTTTTCAATATTTTGAAAACCACGGTAAGCACACTGACACCGCGGTAGGCCTCGGTATTAACCAGTGGTTAACCAGCCATTGACCGTTAAAATGTTTAATTGGCCGGTAATTATAAAGTCCACCGGCCACTGTGACCGGCTGGGAAAATGTCTCCCTTATAGGCTATTTTATCATTTGGCTCCCTTTAGCCTATTTCATAATTTAAGCCTATTATTCTTATTATTATTTGGTTAAAGTAGTCGGCTACAACCATTAAAACATCATCCTTTTTGTATCATGATCTGTCAGCGTGGTTTAAATCCCGACGGGTGAGCTTGCCGCGGCTGCTTCTTCTGTGCTGTGCGCTGTTAAATTCAGCCTATTTGTCGTACGATGGTGACGCGCGTTGAAAATATCAGAGCTATAAGCTCACAACTCGTCGAAATTCGCCGCGCTATGAGCTTGTATATCTGCTAAAGATACGCAACACTGCCATACGGCGAGGCACACATCAAAAACAGCTGCAGCTCCAGTGCTTGTCTCAAATCAGCGCCGTCTTGTTCGCTGGAGACCCTGGACTCAGGGTTTACTGTCGGGGTTTACTGTTACAGAACCGTGCGAATTCTGTGGTAAGCTGAACCAAGCCGGACCCAGTTGACGATTTTAACTCATTCGTAGCCGATCCCGAGTACACTCGCGAAAAATACTCGAGTATTTAGGGTGCCGATCCCGATGGACTCGCCGATTCATCATCATCGCGCATCCACGTGCACACAATAGTGATCCCTTAACATAGAAGCCAACGGTCATTCTCATCTTTGATGTCCATTTTCTCCAAAAAACACTTTTGATGCCAAGGATGGCATTGGATTCTCGCTAAAATAGTACAAGCTGAAAGGCATAGATCCGCCATTACTGCTCCCGCATGGGACAACATCACTTCCGGGTCGTCAAGTAAATGTCGTCAAGTAGGAATTGTTTGCGCAATCTACTTCCGGCCTTCAAAATAAGAGACTGGCCGCGGACGGAGCAAGCGAACGGCAGCATGGACATTTTAGGGACCCGAACTCAGTGGAACCACGTGGATATTATACAAGACTTTCTGATACAGAAATGGATGTGGTGGTGCGCATGTGGGTGACTCGTTGAATTAAGGCAACTGAGAAAAGTCAGCCTTCCTTGCGCCATCATAACATAACATTAACAAAACAAAGGTTGTATATTTGCATATTAAGGTTTAATGAGATGTAAAGACCAAATCATACGTAGATTAATTAGTAGGCTATTGTGTGGCGGCGGTGGTGCACAGGCAGTTCACTTGCGCCCACTTTATTCACTTATTTTTTGGCAAGCAATAGTTCTGCATAAGTAGATAAATATTATTTAGTTCACTATAAAAACAGGAACAGAATGCATCTGTGATAAAGAGGAAAGAAGCCCAGCGCTAACATAAAATGATGTAATTATCAGTTGGATGCACATTGCACATACAGTATCTGCAAACACGCATGTGACATTCATTATAATATGACGGATAAATTAATTAAAAATATAATCCTGCCGGCCAAGGTGGCTGGCCCCAAAAATGCCTAGCGGAAACCCTGCATGCAACACTGTGGTTTTTAGGCTGCCCTTAAAATTGGCTACTTTACTCCTAAACTGCCACAATTTTGTTTTTAACGTGCACAATAGTGCACGGATCATGCACAGACGTTCACAGCTTTAAAAAAAAACATCCGCTTGGAGATCTGTTCAGGCATTCATGAGATAGCAGCCATCATGTTTTCTTCATATGTAAAGAAACATCGCTGCCATGTTTGAAAGATGGGGTTGGTCTGGGGGTTAAACATGCATTTTCACGATCATGCCTAGTAGATAGTAGGAAGTAAAAAAATACATAAAAAATAAGCAATTTCTGTACCAACTCGGGAAACTCGGGCTGTGGCGGCCCATAACAATGGGAATAACTCTGGAAACTTGTAATAGAGCCGTCAATGAGTTTAAGGCCCAGTTCACCTCTGGGACAACCAGATCTTATTTTATTGTTGTTTGGGACAAGATCAACACAATCCTAGAGTTATTTTTTGTGTTCAATCTGTGTTTTGAGATATTTTAGTATTTCAGCATGAATGATGATGCATTTTGCATCATATGATGCAGCATGATGCATTATATGATATGATAACTCAGGATTGTGTTGATCTTGTCCCAAACAACAATAAAATAAGATCTGGTTGTCCCAGAGGTGAACTGGGCCTTTAAGCGGGGAGGGTCACTCTAACATGATGGTCATGGGAGGGTCTTTGAGGTGTGTGATCACTGGTGCAGCCAATAGGCTGAATATTGTGGGTGTAGCCCAGGGGTTTTCAGACCTTTTTGACTGGGAACCCCCCTGTAAAATGAAACTATATGGAATCTAGGTTGTGGGGGTCCCGGCTTCATCTCTCTCTCAACTAAGGGGTCCTTGGCCAGAAGCGTTGAAGACCCCCGCCATATGTGTTCATTCATAGTCTTGATGCCTTCAGTGAGAATCTACAATGTAAATACCAGTAGTCATAAAGGAAACACATTAAATGAGAAGCTGTGTCCAAACCTTTGACTGGTAGTGTACCTTTGAGTTATGTGGGAAAAAATATATTTTGGGGGGTCCCCAGATGATTAGATTAATGTGTAACATTGTTTTCTCACTCAACAGTAAACAAACCAACATGAAGTTTAAGTGTAGAGAGGGTATCTGCACATTTCTAAAGTGACAATTTATGGACATTTTAGAGGTATTTAAAATGTCAAATTGGCCAAATTGCCAAATAGAGGCAGAAAGAGTGAACATAGCTGATCTACAAAGCTGCTCACAACGGCTCACATTGCGAGGCGGTGTGAGCATGTAGATCGGCTATTTTCACAATAGAACCGTGTTATGCAAAATGTAATGCTTCAACCCAAATGTTTGGTGGTTATTGTGCCCTGTATTGTCCGTCCTGATGAAGGTCTAGAATAAATGACCGAAATGCCAAAATAAAGCAAACATAATGCTTGGAAAGTTGTGAGCTTGTAGATTGACTATTTTCAGCACATGTTCCCCTGCACAGCGATGCTAGGGTTCAAGTGGTTAAACTTACTGAAGTGTGGGTGATCTTCAGGTTCTTCCTGTTTAATAGAAATGTCCCTGGCTGAGTCTGGAGAGTTCATCTTCACCTGCAGTCTGGACTCCACACACTGCTCTGAAATGAAGCAATTCAACAAGGACTTTAATGACTTGAGACCTAGTGGGGTCAAGAACACGGAAATAATTGTCCAAAGTGAATGAGGTGAAAGTAGCCAATCTGCTTTTAATGTTTCTGCAACTATGCTTCCTTCTATGCCCAACACCACCAACAATTATACCCCCCAGGCCACCCTTTACTGTTGGGGCACACAGACTTTGATGTGTAACACGTTTCAGAAATGGAATCATGTAAAACAGAGGCTCCTCTTCATCAATTTGAACCCATAACCCTGTTAGAACTAACCAAAACCATATCACAAATGAAATCCTCATCCTGCAATCTCGACACAATTCCAACTTCACTTCTTAAAGAGGTATTTGAAACAGTAGGTCCATCCATCCTCACCATTATCAACCACTCCATAGTTTCCGGTTCTGTCCCACTTTCTTTTAAACACGCCTTAATCCACCCCCTTCTAAAGAAACCTACTCTCGATCCTCTTCTTCTCACCAACTACAGACCCATCTCCAAACTGTCTTTCATGTCCAAAATATTAGAAAAAATAATTTCCTCACAACTCCTCACACACCTGTCCAACCACAATCTTTTAGAAAAATTCCAATCCGGTTTCAGAGCACACCACAGCACAGAGACAGCCTTGGTTAAGGTCACCAGCGACCTGTTAATGACACTGGACAATGGGGATGCAGCAATATTGGTCCTCTTGGACTTAAGTGCGGCTTTCGACACAGTCGACCATGCCACCCTGTTGAACCGACTACAGTCATGGGTGGGTCTAACTGGCACCGCTATCCAGCTGATGCAGTCATACTTAACATCTAGAACCTTCTCTGTCGAGATTGGAAATGCCACCTCCTCCTCTGCCCCCCTCATTCACGGTGTCCCACAAGGATCAATTCTTGGTCCTTTGCTGTTCTCCGTCTATATGCTTCCCCTAGGTCAAATCATTCGTAAACACAACATTCAATTCCACTGTTATGCAGATGACACCCAATTGTACCTCCCACTTAACACCTCAAACCCAAATTGTCTTTCCTCCCTAAAAGCCTGTTTAACTGACCTCCAAAACTGGATGTCTGCTAACTTCCTACAACTCAATACTAACAAGTCAGAAATCATCCTGTTCGGCCCTCCCACCGCTAGATCTCAACTCCTAAACTGTCTCGACTCCATGTCCACCAATGTTACACCAGTAGCAAGGAATCTGGGTGTGCTACTGGACTCTGACCTCCGTTTGGAGGCCCAAGTAAAAACGGTGGTACGGAATTGCTTTTTCCAACTGAGAAACATTTATAGAATTCGAGCTGTCCTTTCCACCCCTAACCTCCATAAAGTTATTAATGCCCTCATCTCATCACGTCTGGACTACTGTAACTCACTATATTCTGGTATCAGCAAGGGAATCATACATCGCCTACAGTTAATACAAAATGCGGCCGCCAGGCTTATTACTGGGACTAGGAGGTCTGAACATATAACCCCGGTACTGGCTGCATTACATTGGCTGCCTGTAGCATTTAGAATTGATTTTAAGATTTTATTGTTAACTTTTAAAGCTCGTAACGGCCTAGCACCTCAGTATCTAGTTGATCTTTTAAAACCATATGTGCCTGCCCGCAGTTTGAGGTCCTCTGGTTTGGCTCTTCTGGAGGTTCCCAGCTCAAACAGGGTAACCAAGGGTGACAGGGCCTTTGCGGTCAGGGCCCCCACGCTTTGGAACAGCCTTCCAGTGGCCCTCAGATTTGCTAGCTCCATAACTGTTTTTAAGTCTCAACTTAAGACCTATTTTTATAGAAAGGCCTTTTTAACCCCCTAAAGTGCATCTTTTCTCACTGTTACCATTGCTGTATGTTGTTTTTATACTTATTTTATTGTTACTGAACCTGTTATGATTATGACTCACTGTTGATGTTATTTTGTTGTTAAGCACTTTGTAACATTGTTTTAAAAGGTGCTATATAAATAAAGTTTTATTATTATTATTATAGAGGAAGCATAGATAGGATACAAATAAATGTAGTTCAAAGACTGGGCTGTGATCCAAAAGTATATCCCCAAACTAACAAGAGGGGATGAGAGATGGTATTTGATCAAACACTGTAAGGAGTGGGGGTGTGCGATGGTATTTGATCACATACTGTAAGGAGTGGGGGTGAGCGATGGTATTTGATCACATATTGTAAGGCGTGGGGGTGAGAGATGGTATTTGATCACATACTGCAAGGAGTGGGGGTGAGAGATGGTATTTGATCACATACTGTAAGCAGCCACTGATGGTGGTGCTAGAAGATCAAGATCATTGGAACACTTGGTTAGGGTTAATCTCCCAGGAATCTCCCATTACATTTTGACACATCTTGTGTCCATGTGGAGAGTTTGGCCAAAAGATGGCGCCAGAGTAAAGGCCATTTAATCTAAGATTAATCTCTGCAGCATTAAAGTATTTTTATTTGTATTTGTTTTTTTTATCTCTCTATTCAGATAGTAATTGCCTTCATGTCTGACGTCTTCCTCCAGAAACACAGAAATGACTAAACTGTGACTTAAGCATCTTTAACTGTTTATTGTAGCACAGCTAGCAGCTGTATTGTATAAACACCTTTAAACTGTTTATTCACACACACACACACACACACACACACACACACACACACACACACACACACACACACACACACACACACACACACACACACACACACACACACACACACGTGCGCGCGATAAAATACGTGCGCGCTCTGTGAAATAGTCGGGGGCCGAAGCTGATATTGAGACATATGCAGCTATCTCGGGGTAGAAGTTGCCAACCTATTCAGAACTAATCTTTAACCCCTTGTGATGGGTTCTAACCTGGTTGGCATCTCTGAAAATTATTTTTAGTTCATTTTATCACTGTATACTTAAAAGTGGTCAAATCGGATTTTGCTGCTATAATGTTGAGCTGATTTGCTAATGTAATTGTACTGCTAATTTGGTAATTCAGGTAGCAAAGCTAATATTAGTCGATGCTGGCTAAAGTGATGATGAATATTTTTTGGAGGGGTGGGATGGAGGATATGACTGATTATGTCTCCAGTAATGGCGAGTGCCAAAGTGCGGCCGGCCCTCGGCCGCGGCGGCCGGCCGGGCCGCGCCGTTTTCGGCCGGCCGCGCCGTTTTCGGCCGGCCTATCTATCTATCTATCTATTTATTTATACTTCACCTTTAGTCCAGAAGAGAGTTCATCCTCAGGAACTTGCACACATGGAACTGTGTCATGACTGTGTCATGGAACTAAGCAGAGCTATGTTAAATACTCACAATGAGTCTGATGGACCAATCAGAGTGGTGTTGGGGGGAGGGAACAACAATAGACAGAAACTGGATAATGCTTTGTTAACTGTCCCACCTAAGTCCCTGCTAGTCTGAACAAACATCACCTTCCCTCTCATAACACTACTACTACTACTATCAGTACTACTACCAGTAAGACTCCCTAATCGGGAGATAAGCGACCGTTGGTCGCTTATCTCCACACACTGCTGACATCAGTATGACGTCACACCGTACACAAATGACCCTTATATAAGACCGGCATTGTCTGACCTCACAAGCCCCATATTTGGACACAAACAACATATAACTCCATATGTTAAACAGTTGGTTGCTACTTGCTAGGGTAAAAAACATGGTTGCTATGGTAAACAGCTGGTTGCTAGGGTAAACAGTTGGTTGCTAGGGTAAAAAACATGGTTGCTATGGTAAACAGTTGGTTGCTAAGGTAAAAAAAAACATGGTTGCTATGGTAAACAGTTGGTTGCTAGGGTAAAAAAATGGTTGCTATGGTAAACAGTTGGTTGCTAGGGTAAAAAAAACATGGTTGCTATGGTAAACAGTTGGTTGCTAGGGTAAACAGTTGGTTGCTAGGGTAAAACCATGGTTGCTAAGGTGGTTGCTAACGTACACCAACAGACCAGCAACAACAGACTGTTGCCACAGCAACGTACACAAAGGTTTGTGTACACATCACACTGCTGACATCAGATGTCATACTGATGTCAGCAGTGTGATGTCATACTGATGCGGAGATATGAGCAGGGCAAAGGTGTGACGTGTGACGTGACGGACGGCCGGTGGAGGTTTTGATACTAAACTGCGACCTTACGGTCGCAACTACTACTACTACAATTTATATAAAGCTGCTCTTGCATTTGAATTCAAGTCTGACACAAGTTAAGGTTAACTTAGATAGTAGTTCATTTTGCTGGCTTTTAGGAACTGTGTGTGAGTGTGTAGGCCCACAAATTATTATAATTGTCTGACTCAAAGGGAGACATCTAATGGGTGTTTATTATTTTAATATTAACTGTGGGAAGATTATATATTTTTTATTTTGCACTTACAGTGTTGTGATATTATTCCTGAAGGAAGAGGGGTATTTTCACAGTCCAGGCTTTGAACCTAAATGCTGTTTACATTTTCTATAAATATTTATTTCTATATAAAACTCAGTTGTGTGGACTTATTGTGTGCCTTTTCTTGTAGCTAAAGAGTCCATTTGTTCACTAGACATTAAGTCAAGGTTATTCTTTGGAGTTGAAGCTAAGTGTTTTATTACTTTGTGGTTTAACATTATTTAAAAGGTAAATTCATTGTTATGGTTACTTTAGAAGACTGCTTTTGCATTCATGAGTTAAAAAGAGAGCCAAGCTAATTCAAAGAGTTAAGTTAAAGGAACACAAAACATGACCTAACTCACAGCTTCCATTGGACAGACAACATACTCTTATCTTTCACAGAACAGACAATTATCATTTATTTTACAAGTAAAAATACAAATTGATGCAGGTTAGAGTTGTCCTATCCAAAAAAATAATGTCATATTTGAATTCTCCATGAAAAAACATACAATAGACATCTTAATGTTGTTTGTTTGTCATTGTTAGACTCTGTATAGCAGCGGCCGGCCGAATTTACTAGCGGCCGGCCGAATTTACTAGCGGCTGGCCGAATATACTAGCGGCCGGCTGAATTTACTAGCGGCCGGCCGAATATACTAGCGGCCGGCCGAATTTACTAGCGGCCGGCCAAATATAGTAGCGGCGCGGCCGAGGGCCGGCCGCACTTTGGCACTCGCCCTCCCTCTACAACTGTCTTGTTCACCGCAATACACAACTCTTGTGTAGGTTATGTTAATGGATTCTTTTTTCAAGTAAATGTACCCCAATTGATCTCACACAAATGCATTTGGGTCCCCATCTAGGCCCATGCATTTGTGTCCCCATCCAGAATCAATGGGGGTAAATTTACTATAATACATGTTTTGTCTTTGTGACAAATACAAAAAAAATATTGAACTCAAGTCTCCATGGTGTGACTAATCAATAGAAAAAAAAGTCAATGTGCGGGTGAACTACTCTGAGGTATTTGCCGTTTATTATAAAACATTCTAACTACTAGTTGTGCTTGTTATAGTATTACATGTTGGGAAACTTTGACGTATTTTACGTATACAAAGCAATTGTAAGCAAGCCATGGGAAGCCATATTTCCATAGTTATTCACACCAAGCAGGCACACAATTGAGATCTTACTGACAGGTGCCACCCATAACCTTTGTTTTAGCAACAGGACGGGGGAGGGTGCAAAATGTGGAATATTTGCAATTGCAATATAGAAATACTCTCTTACAAGTGAAAGTCCGGAACTGTCTTGTTCACTGCAATATACAACTCTATACTTCACTGCAATAAACAACTGCATACTTCACTGCTACTTGTTAATGCTCGACTCTTTCAATAAAAAATCAACTATGAAACATTACCTATTTCTTTTGCCTGCCAAGGGTTAAAAAAAATCTATCTAAGAAATTTCAGGATTTTTAAAAAATAAAAATAAAAAAATAAAAAATAAATAATAAACATTTTTTGAAAAAAAAAAACAAGCTCTCAGAAGATGTCCATTGCCCCCTTGCAGCTGGCAGAAAAATATAATCAACCCCAAGAAAAATCAATTTTTAGATTAACACACACAAACAATTACAGCATGTGGATGGCGGCAGTAGTGCTTTGGGGGCCGGACGGGACCGGAGGCCGTGTGGCCGGAAATATTTCCCCACATGCACGCGCACGGACGGCACCGAACGGTGCACGACCGTGTAAACGCGTGCATACCCCCCCGCGAGAGCCGCCGCCGCGACAACACCCCACCCCGCGAATCCGCGATAACTACAAGCAATACTTTAATCAGTGGCTACTTGCATAACAGGTTTCTAGTGGTGAATGTGTGTGCGTCCTCAAGCCTCTATTCATATGGATATATAGCCTAACACCTAGGTTTCCAGCTGTGACTGCATGTGCATGTGTCGATGTGTGTGTGTCCTCATACATGGCTCCATATTACTGTGGTATTTAGTGTTTGAGATTCGTTCAAGCCAAACTTTGTTTCTCTATCCTACTGCAGCGCTGTATTTTCTAAATGAATTAAAAGAAAGTAGAACATAAAATCTTACGTAACAATGCAAATGTAATTAAGACTAGAAAACTATTGTTTTCCCACCATTAGATCTGCTGACATCCTTTCTATCTAAATAGCCTCTAGAGGCGCGTGCACGCGCGTGCACGTGACGTCAATAAATGACCGTCCGCCCGGAAAAAAAAATCCCAAAGCACCACTGGATGGCAGCCATTTTGGCGGCCATCTTGAAGAAGGTGTGCAGAAAGCTGATTACATGAATTATTTTTTTATAATTTTTTATCAGCATCACAGGCTGCCCAGAGAGCAGTGAACATATTGCTGTCTCATATATTAGTGAACAGTGCCCCCCAGTGGCCAAAAATGGTAAAACGTATGTATACGTTTTTGGCAGGCAACAGCTGGGTACCCAAAAACTTATATAAACGTTTTTGGCAGTGGATGTGTTAATGCTGTGTTCAGCCCTCACTCATTGGGCCCGATTCACCAACCTACTTACGAACATTCTTACGAAGAAAATAGTTTCTTAGACCCTTTTAAGAAGTTTTTTAAGAAGATTTGGCATACACCAATGTTTTCTTAGCTGTGATTTGTTCTTATGTTAAGAAAAAAATCTACGCACACTGTAGAGCACTCTTAGGGTGGCCTTTTAGTTCTTAAAGGACAACTCCGCCCTAAATCACTTCTAGGCTCATTTTCCTACTTACATTGATCCAAAAAGACTGTCCATGGGGTTTATTAGGCAGAAATGCCCTTGTTGTCCAGTTTCCCCTTCAGAACGCAGCAGCTGTCAAAGCATAGAGTGGAGCCTATAAGCCTATCGCTTTTACACTATTTGTTATGTTCAAAAGTGATTTTCTTTTTCATGAATGTGGTACTAGTTGTCATTACAAACACATCCATGCCTTGGTTGTCCCACACAAGCCACCAAAAATCTCATAAATAATGTTTTGGGGTGATCGTTCGGCAAGTGCCAATCAAAGTGACTGCACTGGCCAATCACAGGGCATCTTTTCCGGGACTTGGCAAAACACATAAAAGCATAACATCTGTTTAGCAGAGTGTGATGCTTGTGTGGGACAACGATGACATGGATGTGTTTGTAATGACAACTAGTACCACATTCATGAATAATAAAAACACTTTTGACCACAACAAATAGTGTAAAAGTGATAGGCTTATAGGCTCCATTCTATGCTATTTCTAGCTGCTGGGTTCTGCTGGGGAAACTGGACAACAGGGGCATTTCTGCCTAATAGACCCCATGGACAGTCTTTTTGGATTAATATAAGTAGGAAAATGAGCCTAGAAGTGATTTAGGGCGGAGTTGTCCTTTAAGTGTGACATGCTGTGCTAAAATAATGTATTATTTAAGTTTCATCAATTCTACAGTTGTATAATAATATGATTTAAATTAAATCATCAAAATATTTGTATCATATCTTAGAGCAGTGGTTCTCAAAGTGTGGTTTGGGGACCCCCAGGGGTCCTTTAGGAAGTTCCAGGGGGTCCACAGTAAAACAAGGAAGAGTTTTACCATTTTAACACAGTTTTAAAATGTGTTTGAAAATAGCCGATCTACAAGCTCACAACCAAACGCATTACCATTACAGCCCATTTTGAGCTTGTAGATTGGATAAACACTTTGATAAATCTTGAAAAATCTTCCCAGGCAGAAAATATTTTCAGGTGGGGGTCTGCAGAATGCATGTTAATTTGGGGGTCCTTGACATGAAAATGTTTAGAACAACTGGTTTACTGACTAGTTTTCAACAGGTCTGAAAATTGCATCCCAACCCAAAATGAGCCGGTTGAGTTGAAGCCCAAGCCCCATACTCACCCCCTACGCCCCCCACCCACCCCCCGGCACAACCCTTCATCACAACCCTTCTTCACCCCCATATCTCAACAGCCGCCACAAGCCCATTTTCCTGTCCCATTCCTACCTGAAAGCCCCCCATTGCACCATCCCAACCACCACACCCCTACTTCCACCCCATTACATACTAAGCAGCCAGCTAACTTAAAGCCCCTCTATACCCACCTAGCAGCTTTCAGTAATAAAATGTTTTATATCCACAACTAATGCCATTCCCAAACATGAAATATGGATAACATTCTAATTTCAGCAAATTTACATTGATGTATATAGTGAAATAATAAAATACATTCATTCATTAAATACAAATAATAAGCTGTTCACTTCAGAAGTACGTTTGGAGTCTCGTGTTCCACCATCTTTACACTTTAGTTAGGCTATTCTTGACTATTCTCTCAACTTTATTTCTGTGAGTGATTTCTCTAGTTCTGTGTACAGCAATCAAACACAGGTGTGACTGCAGAGAGAGTCATGAAGTCGTGCCTTATATGGGGATTTGTGGGTGGCTCCCTATGGTAATAGGGATGCAAATTATGATATGTGGGGCGTCTACCTATGATAATTAGGATTACCTGGCACACCCCTTCGAGTTACGAGGATTGGCATTCTTCATGATAAGAACATAGTTAAGAACAATTTTGCCTTCCTAAGAACGTTTCATGAATGTGACTGGACTTCACTTAGGAATTCACTTAGGAAGAAATTTAAGAACAAGTTAAGAAGAAAGTTAAGAACTTATTGGTGAATGAGGCCCATTGTACATAGACTGTTCAAAGTCCCTGCCTTTTTAACCCACCATTTCACCAGCATATATATTGACTGTGTCAATTCTTGTTTTATATCTTCTGCATAGTGCTGTGTTCTATTTGTCGCTCGTTCTATGATACAAGTTAAAAAAGGACCCCCGATCATAGGCAGAGTTTCATCTCATCACACAGTCCAACTACTACTGTGTCTTATGCATAGTGGCGAACACATGAGGCATAGAAAAGAAAAAAAGAACGCACAAGATATTGCTCCACCAGACCATGTTTACTGTACCAAATAAAACAAATACACTTTACTGTGCAGGACTGTGCCTTTATATCATGTACAATAATACAGCAACCCAAAACAGTTACAGACAACTATCTGGCTGGCATACACCATAGTATACATTATTATACCGGTAAGATGCCTAAGGGCGGGACGAGGTCGCACCATGTCTTGACCATCTGGCCAGTGATGTATATCGGACCAGTTACCCATATATGTCTGTAGAACCAGCCACACAGATATGGGCTGCCTTGGCCTTCTGTCTTGGCCATAATGGACTCTGTTAATGTGGTATGTATGTGGCCGATGTGGCCTCTATTATGCGAATTATTTATTATTATGATGATTATCCATCGTCTATACTCTCCGCTCCGCCACACTGTGTGATCGTCATCATCACCTCTGCGGTAGAGCAGTTAAACTTAAATAAAAAGTATCGAAAATGGTATCGAAAAGGGTATCGTATCGATTCCCAGGTATCGAAAAAGGTATCGTATCGATTCAAACGATACGCATCCCTAATGATCAGGGATCTCCAATCTCCATATATGGGCACAAAAGGGATTTTTTTATGCACGCACGCACGCAAACACGCACGCGCGCACACGCACGCACACACACACACACACACACACACACACACACACACACACACACACACACACACACACACACACACACACACACACACACACACACACACACACACAGAGAGAGAGAGAGAGAGAGAGAGAAAGAGAGAGAGAGAGAGAGAGAGAGAGAGAGAGAGAGAGCGCTGCATTGCATCAGTATAGGTAAGGTGTAAACATGACGGTGGTGAGATAGGACCGTCATGTTTCAGGGCTGTTCATTACCTGCTGTGTTTCAGTGGTTGAGCTGCTAACAAACGTCCTCCTGCTGCTGCTTAACGACTACACTGTTTTGAAACGACACGTTTTACTTTTCTTTGTAGTTTAAAGTATCAACAACAGTCAGCCACCATGTTGTTTTCACTGCTGCATGGTGGGAAATGGTGTTCTGCTTCTGACCACTTTGTCTAGACGCCAGTTGGCGTATTGCTGCCCCCCACTGTTGGTCTCGGGTACTGTACCACAGTATGTCAGACGTGTATGTTTTATATAATATTATAATAATTGATATCTATAAAGTAACTCGTAAGTGTTCACATATTTGTAGTGGAGTAAAAGCACAGTACAGTAGGCTACTAAGTAAATGTATTAAGTTACTTTACCCTACTCAAGTAAAGTACAAATACCTAAAAAGTGTACTTAAGTAGGCCTACAGTACTTAAGTAAATGTATTAAGTTACTTTACACCACTGAGTGTTTGTTTGTTTGATTGATTGATTGATTGGTTGATTGATTGATTGATTGATTTATTGATTGATTGATTAGGAAAAGGTACATAATCATAATTACAACACCAGAGGCAGTGCCACAGATCACTTTCAACCCAGAGTCAAAACCAACAAAGGGTCAAACTCTTTTTTCTGCTATACCACCAAAATGTGGGAAGCCTTACCGAAGGTCATAAAGGAGTGTGGATCACTAGCATCCTTTAAAATTGCCCTGAAAAATCACTTACAGGCAGCAGCCGTTCGCAACTGGTAAAAAACTAACCTAGCCCAACCCTACCCTCCCCTGCCCCTTCTTTATACTGTTTGTTTAGACTTACAGTTTTCTTTTTTCTTTTTCTTTACATATCTACTGCATAGTACTGTGTTCTATTTGTCTGTCATTCAATGTTATATGAGAAACTTCAATGGTTTCCAGTGGAAATAAGCTTAGTCTTTTCATGGATCTCCTTTTAGTAGACCTTGTACCAGTGAACTGCACCGTCATGAAACTGTACCTTTTCCTATGCAAACTTCTAATAAAGTCTTCAATCAATCAAACAAACAAACAAACAGTCTCATGACAGTACAGTTCACTGGTAGGCCTACAAGGTCAACTAAAAGGAAAACCAAAAAAGCTTTTGGGCTTGTTTCAATTGTGGTTTAACTCATATAACAGAATGACAGACAAATAGAATGACAGACAAACTGCACCTCGATTCCCGACGTGGTGTGTTTTGCAAAAATACATTTAATTTTGATAGCATATTATATTACATGTTTACGTTCATCTAGGATATTTTATGTTTTTCATCAAAATAATTATATTTGAAAAATATCAGTCCCCAGAACCAAGGTTTTGAATGAATCTAACAGGATTAAAATGGAGTTTGACTTTGAGGTTACAATGGCTAACTTCAGTGGGAAGTGGGAGTGTCTGATAGAATTAATATCAAATCTAAATAAAAGCTAAATAGTGAATCAAGCAACTGTCTAATATAAATATACAGTGATATAATGATATGATGTAATAGTGTTGACTTCTGACTCCCAGGACAAGGCAGAGACATGTCAGCAGCTCATGAATAAGAATATAGATACATGTTTTGCTCAAGTAAAAGCATCAATACTGCAATATAGAAATACTCTGTTTAAGTAAAAGTCTGGAATTCAATGTACTTGAGTAAAAGTTCAAAAGCACTGGTATGAAAATCTTCTCCGTGTGGAAGCAAACACAACTCCATGTTCCAGGCCGCAGAAATACCAAAAATGCTGGTTTTGATTGATTGACTGAACATTTTATTAGCAGTTTGCATAGGAAAAGCACATCACAGGACAGTTAAGATACAAGGTCTACTAATACGATTTAAACCCAAGAAAGCACAATGGCTTGTTTACATTGGGGTCCTTTCTTTGCAATTCATTCACCATGATGTTTTTTTAATTAAAAAACTAAAAACAAAACAAACATAACAGTCAGAAATCAGAAATGAAAAGAATACAAGATAGCAAAATAGTGTGTGTGTGTGTGTGTGTGTGTGTGTGTGTGTGTGTGTGTGTGTGTGTGTGTGTGTGTGTGTGTGTGTTATTAGCCTTATTACATTATTTCTAAGGAAAAGAAAAAGATAGAATCTCACTGCATATTATGTAGTTTTTGTATGTTATATTATCAACCCCTTGAACCCCAGCATCCATGTTCTGGGGAAAACATCAGCCAAAATAACACTTTTGCTTTTGTGAGCTTGTAGATCAGCTATTTTTCACCAAGGAATTTGGTGTAGTTGACCTGCTAAAGAAAACAACTGTAAAATGACAATAATTAGAGCATGCTGCAGCACATGTCCTCTCCTCACCAGGACTAACACGATAATCAATTAATCATAGTTTTTTTTTCTTATCAACAAGCGAGTAGACAAATTCTTATTATTAGATTTGGAACAACGGCAAATACTGTCCAGAATCTTCATCAAGTAACAAAAGGTAGAGGGGAAAAAACAAATATCAGACGGGCATATTGATTTACTAACTGTAATATCACATATAAGAAATATGAGTACCGTAGTGTCCAAAATAAATGTTCTCTAAAATATGTTTTACATTAACACTAAATGATGGAATACGCAATACGGTATTCTACAAAATAAATGTTACATTCCAATCTACTAGTAGCATTTAGCTCTCCATTGAAAGTAGCTTAAAGAAACTAGAAATACTGTTCCTTCGAAACAGTGTGGGCTCGCTTCCAACCCAACAAATAGGATACTTTAAGGTACTGTAAGGTACAGTACCTTACAGTATTGTACTGTACCTTACTATACTGTACTGCACCTTACTGTACTGTACTGTAACTTACTGTACTTTACTGTACTCTACTGTACTGTACTTTACTGTATTCTACTGTAACTTACTGTACTTTACTGTACTCTACTGTACCTTACTGTACTGTACTCTACTGTACCTTACTGTACTGTACTGTACCTTACTGTACTATACTATACTGTACTCTACTGTACCGTACTGTACCTTACTGTACTGTACTCTACTGTACCTTACTATACTGTACTTTACTGTACTCTACTGTACTTTACTGTACTCCACTGTACCTTACTGTACTTTATTCTACTTTACTTTTACCTTTCTGTACCTTACTGTACTTTACTGTACTCTACTGAACCTTACTGTACTTTTACTGTACTCTACTGAACCTTACTGTACTGTACATATTCTATGTGTTCTAGATCTACATTTTTGATTCTGTGTTTGGGAACCAGCAACTGTCAAATGGACTCCAACTGTAGTGGAGTATATTGAGTGCATATACTGTAGGCTAACAATCCCAGATCACATCTGTCCTCCACTATGTCTATAACCAAGGCGTTCTTCTATGTGGCCACTCCAGACTGAGGAGTGGAGCATGGCTTTTATTGTGTTTGTGGATCTGACTTGGAAATGCATTGGTTTTGATATCTCCCTGACAACCAACAACAACCACTAATATGGCTGACTGTCCCTGCGGGCTCTAGGATATATGGCTATGGGATTTACATCCCATCGCCCGGACTTGATTCTTGATCACAGCTGTGTAATCAGTAGAGTGGAGAGGGACATTTATTTATAGTTTTAACTATAACTATAGTTTTATACATCACACAGCTTAGATATTTGGATCAAATCAGAGAGCAGACCTGTGTGAACGCAATGATATAAATAGCATATCTGAAGTGTGAACACTGCAGCCACAGCGCCTTAACATAAACATGGGTCTATTATCCTTCTCTCCACTCTGTCCCCACTCACTAAACCCATTGGAAATGCATTGGGTGCTTAAAGTTAAACATTTTAATTTTTTTATATTTATACTACAAAACATTTAAAAACGAAAAATACAAGCACACGTGTCCTCAGTAAGCTGAACACATAAAAATTTGAATGGTGTTGAAAGGTGTAAGCGTTTAAGAGATGAAGCGCGCCAAAGTTTTGAGGAGATACTGACTGATAGATAAATAAATAATGAAGATAACATACGTGTGCTCGCCTTCCAGGCGAGCCCACAATAAATGCACTGCCTAATGAGTTGTGGACAGGGGTGGATCTGGGCATCTGGCATATGCCCTGTGGGCCGACTATACAAGTGGGCCTGTTGGCCTTTTATATATATATATATTTTTTTTACTGTAACTATGTTAGGATAGTTACAGTAATGTTTGGGCTGGGCGGCCACTAAGTGGAGACGGCCAATCCTTCAGTAACACCGGCCCACAGAGCAGAGATATCACATGATTGGCCCACTGGCTTGTCTATCATCTGAATACTGACCGTGTAGCCCAATCACAGGCTACTGTGGCCCAGGAGTCCCACCCAAACATTCAACAGCGTTATTGGAAATGACACCGCAGTTCTGGGCGGAGGCGTTTGATTATTGTCCACGACATTGCAAGCAGCGCGAAGGCCAGCGGACCTTGGTCCTGCTCTTAGCCCCCGAGCACCGCAGGCACGAGTGGCCGCGAAGAGCGGGCCAGGGCCACGCGGCCGGCGGAGCGCCGCGCGAGTTACGAAGCCCTGGTGAATGCAATCGTTCTATTTATGCCCATTATATTTAAGCCCACGATAAACGCACCGCGCACCTCCGTGCGGTCCAAGCGGACAAAAAGGAGCGCTCCCTAGCGCCAGTTCAGCCAATCAAATGCTTCCATGGGCAGGGTTTGCCTGGAGCTCGGGTGTCATTTCCAATAACGCGCCCACAACACATCACTGCCTCGACACGTAGTGGGCTTGTAGATCTTCTATGTTCGGTTCGCACCGGTTGTGGTGAGCCGGTTGAGCCAAGATGCCAGGACCGAATTTATGTCCCAGTCCGGCCCTGGTTCTGGCGTAACAACAGTAATTGTGACTAGATAGATACCTTTATTATCCCAAGGGGGAAATTTAATTGTCCAGTAGTAGCACAGCAGTATACAGTTATTTACAAAGTTACAGAGACGTAAGAAAGATAGATAAGAGGGAAACACAAACAAAAAAACAAAAAAACAAAACAAAGACAAGAGCAGTACAGTACCAATAAGGAGAAGGTGCATCAATAGAGGGGGCGAATAATATATAAGTATATATACATAAAGTGTCTTGCAAAAGAGACCATAGCAGTCAATGCTAGTTAGTGCAAACAAGTATATCACTGTCATTGTTAAACAAAGCAAAAATACTCAGAAACTACCAACACTAACAACCTAATAGTGCAGTGTCAAAAATCAGTGCGAAAAAAGAAGAAACTAGGAAGCGTGTCACCGCAAGGCGCACATGAGCACTCTTCCTGGAAGGTCCTTAGAGGTCAAAGTCAATACAGCAATTGTTCCTTAGAGGTCAAAGTCAATACAGCAATGGTTCCGTAAGTCTAAGTTAGGAAGGGAGACCTTTTCAAGCGTCCGTTATGTGTCTCGTTGTACAGCTTAAGGGCAGCCGGTACAAAAGATTTTCCTAATCTCTCACATCTCCGTACTGGGTAGGTAAAGCGGTCGTTTCCTCTCTTACTCCAGTAACTGGTGATCTCTAGATGGAGGGGGTGGGAGGAGTTCTCCAAGATGGAATCTAGCTTCTTCGCAGTACGCACCCTGGTTACTTCCTCCACCCCCTGCAGAGAGGACCCAACGACAGAGCCTGCTTTCTTCACCAGTCTGTTTAGGTTAAACGTGTCACCTGCTCTGTTGTTGCCACCCCAGCATGTTATGCCAAAAAAGAGGACACTTGCCACGACAGACTGATAGAACATCTGTAGCATCCTATTGCACACCCCAAACGATCTCAGTCTTCTCAGGAGGAACAGCCTGCTTTTCCCCTTGCTGTGAATTGCCTGCGCGTTGTCCGACCAGTCCAGTGAACTATTCAGGTGTACTCAGAGGAATTTGTAGTTATCCACGAGCTCAACCACCTCACCGTTAATGGTGCTTGGCACCGGGGGGACTCTCTTGGAGGTGCGGAAGTCCACCACCATCTCCTTAGTCTTGCTTGCGTTGAGCTTGAGATGGTTGTCCTCGCTCCACTGCACAAAGTCCCTAACCACACCATCGTGCTCAGCCGTGTTGTCACCCGAGATCTTGCTGATCACTACGGTATCATCTGAGAACTTCTGCAGATGACAGGTCTTGGAGTTGAAGCGGAAGTCCGATGTATAGAGAGTGAACAGGAAGGGTGAGAGCACAGTTCCTTGAGGGGCCCCCGTGTTGCTCACCAGCACATCGGACCGACAGCCCTGCAGTCTCACAGACTGTGGTCTTTCTGAAAGGTAGTCTGAGATCCATGCCACAAAGCCCTTGTCCACCCCCATCAGCGTAAGCTTCTCCGCAAGCAGAGACGGTTGGATAGTGTTGAAAGCACTGGAGAAAACATAATTCTGACTGTGCTGCCCAGATCTTGCAGATGGGTGAGAGACTTATGGAGCATGTAGGTGATGGCGTCATCAACCCCAATATCAGCCTGGTAGGCAAACTGAAGGGGGTCCAGGTGATCACTCAGAAGGTTCAGAACCAGCCGTTCAAAGACCTTCATGACCTGTGATGTCAGGGCGACTGGTCTGTAATCATTGAGGACCGAGGGACGGGTCTTCTTAGGCACTGGGACAATGCAGGAGGACTTCCACAGCTGTGGTACCTTCCCCGTCCTCAGGGAGAGGTTGAAGAGATGCGTGAGGGGGACAGCAAGCTGCTCCGCGCAAGCCTTAAGCACCTTAGAGTTGATGTTATCAGGTCCCGCTGCTTTCCTGGTGTTGACTTTTCCGAGTTGGCGCCTCACTTGCTCGGTGGTGAGAAACAGGGTGGGTGGGTGGGGGGGGGGGGGGGGGGGGGATGTTGCAGGGGAAGAAAGAGGGCGGCAACCGAGGTCACCGTTTGACCCAGCCGCTGCTTGTTGAACATTAACAGGAGCACCGTCAAACCGATTGAAAAAACGGTTCATCTCGTTTTCCAGCTCCTCCGTGCCTGACACAGTAGAGCTGGCAGAGCCGTACCCCGTGATCTTCCTAAAACCACCCCACACTTGTCTCGTATTGTTCTCCCTCAGAGAGTTCTCCAGCTTAGCTTTGTAGCTCCCTTTTGCCTGAGCCTTGACTGTTTTAAGCTCCTCCACCACTACCCTCACGCCCTCCGAGTCACCTGCATGGAACAGATCCCTTTTTCTCTTAAGGAGGTGAATGATTTCTTTTGTCATCCACGGCTTGTTGTTAGAGAAGCAGCGAACCTTCTTAGTAGGAACACACACCTTCTCGCAGAAGCAGATATAGTCAGTGATAACCTGACAAAGGCTATCAACATCATCCCCATGTTCACTGAAAAATGATTCCCAGTCTGTCATTTCAAAATCAAATCTGAGTCTCTCCTCCGCCTCCCCCGTCCAACACTGAACCTCCCTGATGAATGGAAGCACTCTCTTCACGACAGGAAGATACGAGGGCTCCAGTTTCACCATGGAGTGATCAGAGCCACACACAGGGGGGAGGGAGACGCAACTGTATGCGTTCCTAACATTAGCATACAGGAGGTCAAGAGTATTCTCGCCGTTTTGAAAGTGACATACTGGGAGAAATCAGACAGGCCCTTAGCAACATTCACCTGGTTTAAGTCCCCGTTCAGCAGAATAAGGGAGCTAGGGTAGTGCGTTTGAAAACTGGCCACAGTAGAAAAAATAGTGTCCCGAGCTACCGCTGCATTGCCACTAGGTGGACAGTACACGGTCAACAGGACGACGCACGAGAATTCCCGTGGTAGATAAATTGGTCTCAAAACGACCCCCAGTAGTTCGATGTCTGGGTTACAAATTACCTTTTTCACTGTGGCGTGTTCTTCCCTGCACAAGGTCTTACTAAAGTAAACAAGTATCCCACCCGCTCTTTTCATTTTGCCATTGTTTTTCACTATCTCTCGATCTGCTCTTTTCATACAAAAACCATCTACAGAGATATCTGGACATGAACTGTTCAGCCATGATTCTGTAAGACAGATAATGTTGGCATTTTTGTATTCACTCTGAGATAACATGAGAGTTACCAGTTCGTCCGCTTTATCAATATCCTGAACTGATCTAACATTCCCCAAAACAACAGAAGGGAGACAGCGCTGTGTAGAAGAGGGGGGGAGGGGAGGGGAGCTAGAGGGGGGGAGAGGGGGGAGGGGAGGGGAGCTAGAGGGGTTTTTGATTCTCCACAAGGCTCGCTTTTTCCCTTTCTGAATTCCACTGTTCTTCCTCCTTCCATTACTCTTCCTCCTACCTCCAGACTTCCTCCTACCTCCAGTCCTCAGGTAGGGAATAATGTCTTTACTGGGTAAAGAGTATTGATCCTTGAGTGAGAGAAGTTTCTCACGACTATACTGTAAGCGAGCGTCTCCGTGCGCCGGTTGTTGTTGAACGTATCCATGCGCCGTCTGCTCCCCGTGCGTCACGACGGTCCTATCCGTCCACAACGCCTCGCTCCGCGGCTCCTTGTCACCTGCGATCATGTTCATGTCCATGGTTCACTCCGTGAACCGAAAGCGTGCACCGTGTACCTTGTAACAGTCCAGTTCCACGTCTTTAAAAAGAAAAAAACACACGGCTACATCCGCAAGTCCGCGCGTAAAAGTAGTCCAAGCGGTGATCGTGTCCTTAAACTCCCGGGCTGTTCCAGCCCAACCGGCCGTCGCGGATCGAATCCAACGACCCCCACCGGTCGATTCACGGCACCGAGAGCCGTGTACGGCCCGACTCACTCCTTTATAGGCTGTCAAGTTGCAATTACTATGAAAAGCTCCACTGGCAGTCCATCCATCCTGTCTGTCTGTCCGTCACGTCACTCTTTTGCTTCTACTCTTATCGCTGCCACCGTTGGCCCTAACGATGCCAAACTAAGCACACTCCGCCCTGATTTTTCACATGGCCCTCTTCTAGCGCCACCATCAGGCCGATTTCTGAAGCGGTACGCAGTACCTTAAAGTCATGTTATCACCATGGATCTGTCCCATTTCCCATATTCCCTCCTGATTGGCTACGATTGCATTCTAAAGTTTGTGTATGTGACGTCACGTGACAGTTGCTTATCTTGAGTCTTACTGGTGGTACTGTAAAATCTACAATGACCATGGAAATCCACAACACATAACAGCAAAACATAAGCTGCATGCTCACACAGAGAGAGCTGTGTCTAAACTACTGAATGGCTGAAACAAATAAATGTGTCCAAAATAATAATAATAACCAGTAAGACTCCCTAATCGGGAGATAAGCGACCGTTGGTCGCTTATCTCCACAAATATAACCGACGAATCTCACTAAGTCTGACCTCACAAGCCCCATATTTGGACACGAACAACATATAACTCCATATATAGAGACATAGCTGCTGACATCAGTATGACATCACACTGCTGACATCAGTATGACATCACACCGTACACAAATGACCCTTATATAAGACCGGCATTATCTACCGACAGATTAGATGCAAGCAGGATCTCGACTCTGACACAACTCATCGGCTCATAAGCTGGTGCTCCCTCCATATATGGAGAAAACCGACGAATCTCACTAAGTCTGACCTCACAAGCCCCATATTTGGACACAAACAACATATAACTCCATATATAGAGATATAGCTGCTGACATCAGTATGACATCACACTGCTGACATCAGTATGACATCATACACAATCACGTACACAAACAAAGGTGTGACGTGTGACGTGTGACCGACGGACGGACGGACGGACGGCCGGTGGAGGTTTTGATACTAAACTGCGACCTAACGGTCGCAATAATCGCGATTAACATAACAGTTTAGTTAATTTCGATTAATTTAGTTAACTTTGACAGACACCCTTTTCCACACACACACACACACACACACACACACACACACACACACACACACACACACACACACACACACACACACACACACACACACACACACACACACACACACACAATCGTTAAGAGCTACGGAGGCCTTTGTTTTCAGGATCAGAATATCCATAATATTACTGCTTTTCTATCCACCTTCCTACCAACATACATGTGTTTCATTTGATCCTCCCAGTGAGCTATGTTATAGTAGAACATTTGTTCCCTTGGTGTGAATAAACTGGTGTCTTTTTAAATGACTACAACAACTGAAAAGTCTCACAATGTGTACACTGGAGAGGATTTTCTCATGTGTGGAATGTGGATACGCTGCTGGCCTTCAGACTACTTGACACACTTCTCCAGTGTGGACACGCTGGTGTCTCTTCAGGTTAGATGACTGAATGAAACTCTTGTCACAATGTTTACAGTGAAAAGGTTTTTCTTTAGTGTGAACACGCTGGTGTCTCTTCAGGTCAGATGAGTGACTGAAACTCTTGTCACAATGTTTACAGTGAAAAGGTTTTTCTTTAGTGTGAACACGCTGGTGTTTCTTCAGGCTAGATGAGTGACTGAAACTCTTGTCACAATGTTTACAGTGAAAAGGTTTTTCTCCTGTGTGGGCAAGCTGGTGGCTCTTAAGGTAAGATGAGTCACTGAAACTCTTGTCACAATGTTTACAGTGAAAAGGTTTTTCTCCAGTGTGAACACGCTGGTGTTTCTTCAGGTTAGATGACTGACTGAAACTCTTGTCACAATGTTTACAGTGAAAATGTTTTTCTCCAGTGTGGACAAGCTGGTGTTTTTTCAGGTTGGATGAGTTATTGAAACTCTTGTCACAACTTTCACAGTGAAAAGGTTTTTCTCCAGTGGCTCCTGAGAAAGAGACAGAGAGAGAGAGAGAGAGAGAGAGAGAGGGGGGGGAAGAGGGGGGGGGGGGCAGAGTGGAGAGAAAGAGGAGGAGAGAAGGGAGAGGCAGGTTAAAACTGGTGAGTATAAAATGATGAGCAATTAAAGCTTCCCTGTTAATATTTCTATTAAAGCTATACTGTGTAAGTTGCTCAACTGGTGGTCTGTAGCAGTATAGCAAACCGCGGTCGCGTTTGCTTTTTTCGTCCGTTTTTCGCTCGCGGACCGGGCCGTCAGACCACCGCGTCCGCCTCGCCTCGCCGAGACGCTTTCAATGAGGTCTCCCGTGTCCTTCTACGAGCAGCGGTTGGAGAGTTACATGCTAGACTCCTCCAGTGTAAACACTGCAGTGTACTTCCTGAAGGCGTGTTTCCTAAACCCACCAGAGAGCCCGGCAGTGTATGTTCTGCGCTGTGATTGGCCGGCAGTGTATAACCCTCGCTGTGATTGGCCGGTAGTGTGATGACGCAATGTTTCCGCGAAAACCGGTCCCGGGCAGGGATCATAGAAAACATATAAAGAGAAGGCTTTAGAAGCTGAAAATAACGGAGTGGGGGTTCTAAAACTTTAGCGATTTAACAGCTAGGACCATTTTAAGATTTGTTTTATAAAAAAAGTTACATGGTACAACTTTAACTATTTCTATTTTCCATCAACTTCTTTTATTCCAACCCCAAATTTCTGTCCCTGTGTTTAAAGGAGCATGAAACACAAAATCACTTTTTCTATAAATATATATTATATCAACGAGTCACTTGTGATAGGGAGCAGTGATATGGTTCAGTTTGCCTATAACCTTGTGGATTCAGAGCTTTCTGCTGGTCTCTGCAGCTATTTCTGAATACTTCCAGTTTCTAGAAGAAAAGAAAACTTTGGCGCCACTCATTAAATATTAGCTATCATTGTTCTAGAGTGCAATGTGACGTAGGCATATCTAATTAATATTAACGTTTGTTTAATACAGAGTTGTATCAAGGGGGGCGTGGTTTCATTCTGCCCTCGTTGTGGCGTCTCGTGTCGTGTTGTTGTTCAGAGCATAGACAGGGCTCAGGGCTGTCGCAGACAGTGGGGCACTTGTTGATTAGATTCGGCAACTCCATGTTCTATAACCAGTTAAAATGGGCAAGTATTTTACAAACAAGCTGTCTGAGCTTTTATACATGGACACACTTTCTCCAGCTTTGGACTGTTTACCACGGAACAGAAGAAGAAGGGACGCTAAGCTATCGCCGATAGCTATTTTCTGTGTGTGTGTGTGTGTGTGTGTGTGTGTGTGTGTGTGTGTGTGTGTGTGTGTGTGTGCGCGCGTGTGCGTGCGTGCGTGCGCGCACTGTCACCACACACAAACACGTGTCACACGCACACACACACTACACTGTCACAAAATAGCCTAAACAAACGTGTTTACATGAGAAGCTGCTGCTACTACGGCTATTAGCTGATTTAGCTCTTCTACATAGCCGATCTACAAGCTCACAACGCGTCTCGAAAGCGACGCGTTGTGAGCTTGTAGATCTGCTATTTTTCGTGTGGACGTTGTGTGTGCGCGCGCACTGTCACGACACACACACACACACACATACACACACACACACAGGCTACACTACACACATACAGAAAATAGCTATCAGCGTTAGCCTAGCGTCCGTCCCTCTCCGGTTCCTTGTAAAAGAGTCCAGAGCTGGAGAAAGTTATGTCCATGGATAAAAGCTCAGACGGCTTGTTTATAAAATACTTGCACATTATAATTGGTTATATAACATGGAGTTGCCGAATCTTTATACTTTTTACACCTCCAATGGCTGGTTTTAAAAAATGTTTCCGAAATGGAAACAGCAACTGCCCAGTGCCCACTGCTGACAGCTTCGCTCTGTCTCTCTGATAGAACACGCATTACTCCGCCCCCTCCCCCCACAACGGCAGATAACCACGCCTACATTTTAGAAATCTTTTCATGTTCTGAAATCCCATAAAACAAATTAGAGGCGGGGTTTCTTATCCCTTTAACACTGACTGACCTCCACTGGTCTCCTCCCAATCGTCACTGTCTTCAGTCACTTCAGTGTCAGATTGAAGCTCAACTTCACCTTCAGAGCAGTGTGAAGAGATGTCTTCAAAATCACCTTTACTTTTCACTGCTGGTAATGTCAACATTGATCCACCAGGCTCCTCTGGCCTATGAAGTTGCTCCTCGTCTTCCTCTTTAATGTGCTGAGGGTCTGGTTTCTCATCACTGCTGTCTTGCTGCAGGTGCCCTGGTGGATGGAGAGCCTGGTGAACCATGTTCAGACGGAGTTTATGAAGGACCACCACTGCAGGCTTCATGGTAGCCACTAGAGAAGTCAACGTTGACCCAGAAGGCTCCTCTGGTGTTTGAAGTATCTTCTCCTGTTCTACTTTAATGTGTGGAGGCTCTGGTTCCTCCTGTTCCTCTTTAATGTGTGGAGGCTCTGGTTCCTCCTGTTCTACTTTAATGTGTGGAGGATCTGGTTCCTCCTGTTCTACTTTAATGTGTGGAGGATCTGGTTCCTCCTGTTCCTCTTTAATGTGTGGAGGCTCTGGTTCCTCCTGTTCCTCTTTAATGTGTGGAGGCTCTGGTTCCTCCTGTTCCTCTTTAATGTGTGGAGGCTCTGGTTCCTCCTGTTCCTCTTTAATGTGTGGAGGCTCTGGTTCCTCCTGGAGCAGACTGGAGTTCTTCTCCTGTTCAGGAGAAAACTCCTCTTTACACACAACCATGTGCAGGATGTCTAGGAGCAGAAAAACAACATGATAGTGAACACTGGATTCCTTAAGTGTAAATAAAGATAATCTATCCTCCATGTTCCTTGTACAAATTGATGTATCATCTACTTAAGGTGTGTTCACACTGAAAGATTTTAACAGATTTAAACACAAAAATAAAATAATAATAATTTATTACTAAAATATAGTTTATTACAATCAAGCCGTGAAAAGCGCACAAAGCCACAAAGCAGTGTTTTTTCCACCTTCCCACTGGCCCTCATTTATCAACGTGGTGCAGATCAAACGTTGGGCGTACACCGAAATGTTGGCAAGTCTCGACATTTATCATTTCAACGTGACTTTGACGTTGGCGTAGGGTAGGATCAAAACTCACGCCAGGTTTAGAGGTTTTGTAGGATTCATCTTACACCTCTTATTCCATTGCAGACACGCGGAGCAGCATTGTCTAACTATCTGACTCATGTATCCACTCCAAAATGTATATTTAACACACTAATAAATAATCCCTATGAAAATATAACATTTTCTAAAAGCATATAGGCTATATGCACGCCGATTATATTTCCAAGTTACAATGACAAGCAATTGAAATCTAGCGATATGGAAGCAATCTAACGCTTATCTCCACAAATATAACCGACGAATCTCACTAAGTCTGACCTCACAAGCCCCATATTTGGACACGAACAACATATAACTCCATATATAGAGACATAGCTGCTGACATCAGTATGACATCACACTGCTGACATCAGTATGACATCACACCGTACACAAATGACCCTTATATAAGACCGGCATTATCTACCGACAGATTAGATGCAAGCAGGATCTCGACTCTGACACAACTCATCGGCTCATAAGCTGGTTCTCCCTCCATATATGGAGATAACCGACGAATCTCACTAAGTCTGACCTCACAAGGCCCATATTTGGACACGAACAACATATAACTCCATATATAGAGACATAGCTGCTGACATCAGTATGACATCACACTGCTGACATCAGTATGACATCACACCGTACACAAACAAAGGTGTGACGTGTGACCGACGGACGGACGGACGGACGGACGGCCGGTGGAGGTTTTGATACTAAACTGCGACCTAACGGTCGCAATAAGCGACCGTTTTGTTTGTTTTACCAATTATTACACTCTATGTGAACATTTACATCAACAAATCCCAAGTACTGGTTTTTAGGGGTGCTGAGTGTGGCGCAGCAGCGTGTCATGCATTTTCTGCAGGGCCTTGTCAATGGCTTTGCGTTCTTGCTGCTTTTTGTTGACAACTCCAGTCACACCTTTGCCCTGCTCATATCTCCGCATCAGTATGACATCACACTGCTGACATCAGTATGACATCACACCGTACACAAATGACCCTTATATAAGACCGGCATTATCTACCGACAGATTAGTAACAAGATGTCAAAATCGTTGAAGGTTGAATCTCCAGATATGGAGATAACCAACACATCCCTCCATATATGGAGATAACCGACGAATCTCACTAAGTCTGACCCCACAAGCCCCATATTTGGACACGAACAACATATAACTCCATATATAGAGACATAGCTGCGGACATCAGTATGACATCACGCTGCTGACATCAGTATGACATCACACCGTACACAAATGCCCTTATATAAGACCGGCATTATCTACCGACAGATTAGATGCAAGCAGGATCTCGACTCTGACACAACTCATCGGCTCATAAGCTGGTTCTCCATCCATATATGGAGATAACCGACGAATCTCACTAAGTCTGACCTCACAAGCCCCATATTTGGACACGAACAACATATAACTCCATATATAGAGACATAGCTGCTGACATCAGTATGACATCACACTGCTGACATCAGTATGACATCACACCGTACACAAACAAAGGTGTGACGTGTGACGTGTGACCGACGGACGGACGGACGGACGGCCGGTGGAGGTTTTGATACTAAACTGCGACCTAACGGTCGCAATAAGCGACCGTTTTGTTTGTTTTACCAATTATTACACTCTATGTGAACATTTACATCAATAAATCCCAAGTACTGGTTTTTAGGGGTGCTGAGTGTGGCGCAGCAGCGTGTCATGCATTTTCTGCAGGGCCTTGTCAATGGCTTTGCGTTCTTGCTGCTTTTTGTTGACAACTCCAGTCACACCTTTGCCCTGCTCATATCTCCGCATCAGTATGACATCACACTGCTGACATCAGTATGACATCACACCGTACACAAATGACCCTTATATAAGACCGGCATTATCTACCGACAGATTAGTAACAAGATGTCAAAATCGTTGAAGGTTGAATCTCCAGATATGGAGATAACCAACACATCCCTCCATATATGGAGATAACCAACGAATCTCACTAAGTCTGACCTCACAAGCCCCATATTTGGACACGAACAACATATAACTCCATATATAGAGACATAGCTGCTGACATCAGTATGACATCACACTGCTGACATCAGTATGACATCACACCGTACACAAATGACCCTTATATAAGACCGGCATTATCTACCGACAGATTAGATGCAAGCAGGATCTCGACTCTGACACAACTCATCGGCTCATAACCTGGTTCTCCCTCCATATATGGAGATAACCGACGAATCTCACTAAGTCTGACCTCATTTGTGTACGGTGTGATGTCATACTGATGTCAGCAGTGTGATGTCATACTGATGCGGAGATATGAGCAGGGCAAAGGTGTGACGTGTGACGTGTGACCGACGGACGGACGGACGGCCGGTGGAGGTTTTGATACCAGTAAGACTCCCTAATCGGGAGATAAGCCAAAAGTTTGTTTTACCAATTATTACACTCTATGTGAACATTTACATCAACAAATCCCAAGTACTGTTTTTTAGGGGTGTAACGAAGGTTCTCAATTGCGCTCAAGACATACGGGCAGTTGACAGTTTGCCATGGTTACTCATTGAAGTTGAATCTCCATATATGGAGATAACCTACGCATCACACTAAGTCTGACCTCACCAGCCCATATTTGGGCATGAGCAACTTATGTCTCCATATATGGAGATATGATGACATCACACAGTCCTCAGCCGATGATGTGGCGTGATGTCATACAATACACAAACGAGCCCTCCACGGGCCGGCTACAGTATAAAGGGGCAATTCTTGCCAGGAAAGAAGCATTTCTTCGACTCAGACCTTATCGCCAGGGTTGGCTTATAGCTTATCATCACATCCAACCATCTCCAATACTAGGCTAGTTCTCCCAACAAGACTTCAGAGCCTTCCATACGATTCAAGGCATCTCGGTTAAGTTCTTACCGGACACCACTGCGTCGGTTATCTCCATATATGGAGGGATGTGTTGGTTTATTGGTTATCTCCATATCTGGAGATTCAACCTTCAACGATTTTGACATCTTGTTACTAATCTGTCGGTAGATAATGCCGGTCTTATATAAAGGTCATTTGTGTACGGTGTGATGTCATACTGATGTCAGCAGTGTGATGTCATACTGATCATACTGATGTCAGCAGTGTGATGTCATACTGATGCGGAGATATGAGCAGGGCAAAGGTGTGACGTGTGACGTGTGACCGACGGACGGCCGGTGGAGGTTTTGATACTAAACTGCGACCTTACGGTCGCAACTAAACTGCGACCTAACGGTCGCAACAAGCCAACAACGACAACAAGAGCAAGCATGAAGCCATCAGAATGGTCGCTGATGAAGAAAAGAAAAGAATAGACACATATACACCGAGATTTGTTTGGCACCGAAATGTGTGACACCAATGTCTGAGTAACATCACCCAATGCAACTATGCGATGCAGTCACACATTTCTGTTCCAAACCAATGTCGGTGTAACATCCATAAGTTCCACACGCACGCTGACAGCAAGCTTATTCTTCAACAGGGAACAAACAGCGAAAATGGATTTTACAAAACGGACCTAGTCAGCGCCGATCCCGTTTTAAAGAGGAAAAAGGAGCTTGATACCAACTTACTAGGTTTACGTCGTCGTGGTGTTGATGAAGACAAGTTTATATCGGATCTGCGAGCTCAAAAGTAGTCGCGCCAGCATTGTCTGAGTTGTATGAGTGGTACTAGGGATGGCCAACGGTTAACCGTTACCGGTTAATTTTGACAGATAAAAAAGAAAAGAAAAAGGAAATCAACCCATGTGTCACACCAAAACCCCCGTACACCAATATTTTATTGATTTGGAGTCGTACACGCTGACTTGTTCATCAGGAAACAAATGCTCCGTCGTCGATTGGATTTTACAAAACAGACCCCCGTCACATTGAATCCCGTTTAAGAAGAGCTTAAAACACAACTTTCTAATGTTACATGTTGAAGACGTGAGGAACGCTAAAGTCGTCTTGGTTACAGAGTAGGATATGCGAAAATAACAAAGCTCAGAGTCGCACATTCAATGATCGCTGCATCAGCACACACAAAACACAGGCGAGAGAGAAGAAAATGAATGAAATGGACATCACGTTTAGCCGATTCAACCATTCCAAAAGTCATACGATTGAAAGTTATTGCTCTACATGCGAGCATCTCGCTAGTGCTGTTTTGTTAGGCGACAGCCAGGGAGTGCACAGAATGTTAGAGAGGCATGGGCTGAAGGGCCTTTTGGTGGACAATTCTGTTGATAAAAGTTAAGGGCTCCAGCCCCCTTTGCTGTATGTGCGCACGTGCCTGGCGACAGCGCATCACATTACAGACTGATCATTTCAATCCCACCGTTTCTTTGCAAAAACACATTTCTTTTAGAAAACATTTGTATTCTTGTTTCTCCTAGTTTTATTGTTTTTAATGTGTAAATATGGCACTTTATTATGGGGAAAAACGGGTGTATTTTCCTTTTTTAAATCGCTAAACTAGCGCATTTTTGAACACATTTCCTTAACGGTTAACGGTTAATTAACTGATAAGGCCTTACGGTTATCGGTTAAGAAAAAATCTCCATTTGGCCATCCCTAAGTGGAACGTTAAATCAGACACACTGCAGTGCAATTATTTACTATAAAATCTACTATTACATTTGCGTGTACAGTACACATTGGGACTTGGGAGTTAATCTGTTATATAGGACTCGTGATCGCGCTGCTGCTGTTGCAGCCACGATGTGTTACATTACAGACATGATGTGATTATGTCAATCCTACTGTACTGCAAAAAAACACTTTCTTTAACTCATATGCTGCCATTTAACAATACCTTCGTACTCTTTAACTGCCATTCGTCTCCATAGACTTCCATGTAATTCATAGTGCACGGATCATGCACACCCATGCCTAGATAATGCACCACGTGTGTCCACATTGCTCACAGCTTTCAAACAAAAAAATCCGAATGGAAATCCGTTCAGGCATTCATGAGATAGCAGCCATTATGTTTTACACTGTTGTGAGCTTGGAGGTCTGCTACCTGAGTTGTATGGGGGTTGTATGGGGGTTAAACAAGCAATTTCGCGATCGCTATCATGCCTACTAACGTTTTTGGGGTCCCAAAACATTTTTTGAAAAAAAAAATTTTTTGAAAAAAAATTTTTTTTTTTTTTTCAAAATGGCGGAAATTCTCGGGTTCCTCGGGCGTGGCAGGGAGGGACATCGCGAAATTCTCGGGTTCCTCGGGTTTGGCAGGGTATGAGTTAATATAGAAAACATTTGTATCATAGCCTATTCTTCTTCCCCGTTGTATTGTTGTTTTTAATGTAATGAAAATAGGGAGCTTTATTAGGAAAAAAACTGGTGTGTTTTCCCTTTTATAAATTGGGTAAAATCACGCGTTTCCTTAGCGGTTATCAATTATGTAACCGATAAACCTTTGCTCCCGACACCCAGTTCTAAAACATAACAGTGACAGAAAGAAAGAGCAGGTGAAACTTACAGAGTGGATGGTCTTCAGGTTCCTCCTGCTTAATAGAAATGTACCTGGCTGAGTCTGGAGAGTTCATCTCCTCCACCAGTCTGGACTGATCTGAAATTAAATTAAGCATAACGACTTTAAAGGACAACTCCAGACTAAATAACATGTAGGGCTTATTTTCCTACTTGTATTGATCCCAAATGACTGTCCATGGGGTCTATTAGGCAGCAATGCCCTTGTCCAGTTTCCTCAGCAGAACCCAGCAGCCCTCATAGCATAGAGTGGAGACCATAAGCCTATCAATTCTACACTATTTGTTGCTGTTTTTTTAATCAATCTGTTATTGTCATTACACATGCAGCCATGTCGTCGTTGTCCTACACCAGTAAGACTCCCTAATCGTTGGTCGCTTATCTCCACAAATAGGCCAAAAGTTTGTTTTACCAATTATCAAGACATACGGGCAGTTGACAGTTTGCCATGGTTACTCATTGAAGTTGAATCTCCATATATGGAGATAACCTACGCATCACACTAAGTCTGACCTCACCAGCCCATATTTGGGCATGAGCAACTTATGTCTCCATATATGGAGATATGATGACATCACACAGTCCTCAGCCGATGATGTGGCGTGATGTCATACAATACACAAACGAGCCCTACAGTATAAAGGGGCAATTCTTGCCAGGAAAGAAGCATTTCTTCGACTCAGACCTTATCGCCAGGGTTGGCTTATAGCAGCTGTCGGTAGGACCATATATGGATTCTGTTAGTGTGGATCTCCTAACAGGGCATCATCTGGGATACAATCCCTTTTATGCCCATATGGAGATCCCTAACAGAATCCCTTTCATGCCCATATATGGAGATCCCTAACAGAATCCCTTTTATGCCCATATATGGAGATCCCTAACAGCATCCCTTTTATGCCCATATATGGAGATCACTAACAGCTAACAGAATCCCTTTTATGCCCATATATGGAGATCCCTAACAGAATCCCTTTTATGCCCATATATGGAGATCCCTAACAGAATCCCTTTTATGCCCATATATGGAGATCCCTAACAGAATCCCTTTTATGCCCATATATGATGATCCCTAACAGAATCCCTTTTATGCCCATATATGGAGATCCCTAACAGAATCCCTTGTATGCCCATATATGGAGATCCCTAACAGAATCCCTTTTATGCCCATATATGGAGATCCCTAACAGAATCCCTTTTATGCCCATATATTATGGAGAAATCCCTGCTCTGAGTATCTGACATCAGTGTGATGTCACCTGTTTATGCCCATATATGGAGATCCCTGCTCTGCGTATCTGGTTGCTATGGTAAACAGTTGGTTGCTAGGGTGAAAAAACATGGTTGCTATGGTTAACAGTTGGCTGCAAGGGTAAACAGTTGGTTGCTAGGGTAAAACCATGGTTGCTAAGGTGGTTGCTAACGTACACTAACAGACCAGCAACAACAGACTGTTGCCACAGCAACGTACACAAAGGTTTGTGTGATGCGGAGATATGAGCAGGGCAAAGGTGTGACGTGTGACGTGTGACCGACGGACGGACGGACGGCCGGTGGAGGTTTTCATAGTAAACTGCTCCCTGACGGTCGCAACAAGTCTCCACACTCTGCTAAACAGATCTAATGCTGTTATGTGTTTTTGACAGGTTCAGGAAAAGACGCACTGTGATTGGCCATTACAGTCACTTTGATTGGCAGGTGTGCCCAACGCCCACCCCAAAACATGATGTATGAGACTATGGCGGCTTTTGAGGGACAACCAAGGCATGGTCGTGTTTGTAATGACAACTAGTTACACATTCATTAAAAAATGAGCCTAAATGTTATTTAGTTGTCCTTTAATGACTGGATACCCGCTTAGGCAATCTGGATATGCCAGATTGCCTAAGCTGTAATCCTGGGCGCTACCAAACCTGGGGAGAGTCCCGAACTGAGCTCATGCTTCCTTCAGTACATGAGAAGTGAGCAGGCTGCTTCTCATCACCTGACAGGGGGAAGTTTCCCCGGTAGGATGTAGCGTGTGGAAGGAACACGTTATTCCAACCAGTTCCTTTCCCCTCCATCAGGCAGTATAGAGACCAGGATTACTGCATGTTTTTGTGAGGGTACCTACCTACCCTTGGGAACATGCAAACTCCACACATAAAGGCCCTTTCGCCAACCCCACACAGGGTATGGGCACTGATGAATTTGTGTAGCCGAACACAAGGCAGCCATAAGGAATGGCAACATGGAGTAAACCATAGCAAGGACAGACCCCCCACCGGGCCCTAATGCGAGATTTTCACCACAGCTCCCCCCCCCCCACCGTCAGAAACAGCGCAGCACAGCGGCTGCCAAGTTCCAACACAGTAGGCAACAGCGGCCATCAGAAGACACAATATAACAGTATAAATCAGGGGTCTTCAACGTTTTCAGGCCAAGGACCCCTTGGTTAAGAGAGAGATGGAGCAGGGACCCCCACAACCTTTTCATAGATTCCATATCTACAAGCTTCGGCTATTTTCGGCTACAGTTCTCAGAATATGGACACTAGGGTTCAAGTGATTAATATAAAAGGATTGGAAGATTTGGAGGACCCCCTGTAGTAACTCTGTCTAAGGACCCCCTGTTGAAGACCCCTGGAATAAATGGTATTAATTACCTTTGAGTGGAAATTCTGTTCCATAATCCTCCTCCTCTGATTGAGTCACAGACTGCACATGTCAATGAAGCCATTATGTAGAAACTACCGATAACAGCCCTAAACGCTAAAAAGACGGCAGACTCAGAGAGAAGATTCTTCTAACTGCTAAAAGTAAACAGGAAACAGCTGTCCTCAAAGCAACTGGGGGTAATCAGTAGCACTCGTTAAGAGGGCCAATAGAGTGTCTTCTCAATCCGGTAAGCATTTCAAAATATAAGTTTTATTTTTATTTTATTTTATTTTATTTTTTTCGTATTCCCCGGAGCGGTGGCGGGCCCTAATGCCCCCGGGCCCTAATGCGACTGCATCGGCTGCATCGCCTATATCTCCGCCCCTGATAGCAAGGCAATACAGAGATGGGGATCACGGTTCTGCAGCCACACTCAAATGTGTTGGTGTTGAAAAGGTCACACTGCCACCTAGAGGTGGTGACCAATACTTTTTTTGTTCTGAATCTTCACATTGAACTCAATGGAGCCACATGGCTTGAATGAAAGCCTAGATCTGAGTTCCTTAATGTAAATCACTTAATTATTGTGTCAAAATGCGACACGTTGTGAGCTTGTAGAACGCTTCTTTTCAGCACATTTCCTACTAGAGTAGGCATAGAGTAGGGTTCAAATTCTTAAACGTCAAATCTGGATTAGGTCAGTCATTCTTAGAGAAAATATGCCTAACCCCAAAAGAATTGATACAAAAGGTTTTTCAATGGATTCTGGTAGTATTGGGTGTGCTAAATAACATACTCAAAATCTACCAAAATCTACCTCCCCGAAAGCCGCCATTTTATGCCTATAAACTGGGATTAAATCTATAAAAATACATAACAATTATGCACTTGGTGAGTAGTTTTAGATTTTTGGCATGGTGTTAGGTATGGGCATACGGTCTTCAAAAACATAGCAAACAAGTAGGGCTCACCCCCTAGTGTTCTGTTTGAAATTAATCCAATATTAAATATGTCAGTATATGGTTGAAACCCCAAATAATTGATGGAAGAGAATTTTCAATGGATTCTCTTACTACTGTGTATGCTAAATAGCATACTAAAAGCTTAGGGGAAAAAACTACTGGAAATGCATACTTTTCAAGATACTCCAGTACCTGGCTTAAAGTCCTGCTCGCAATTTGGTGTTAGGGGAGTTTCTCACCTGAACTGAGTCAGTGGGTCCCTAGACATGAAAAATCACCAAGGTGCTCGTTCGCCATAGTGCCACGAATGGCGCAATGGCCATATCAAATATGGCTGCCATCGGCTATGATGAAAATCCAACTTTTCTGTTTCTGGGTATATATGCACATGTAATACCTCTATTTGGACTAATTGGGGTGTGGGGAATTCATTTCTGACATTGTTTTGACCATTTTGGGTGATCTGGACCTCGAAAAGGTCATGGTCAAGGTCATTTTGCTATTCCGAAGACGTGGCCATAACTTGGCCATTGTTAGGAGTAAAAACAGGTGTAATAGGTCTAAATCAACTAATTCTGACATGTATAATTGATTTCTGACATTGTTTTGACCATTAAGGATCATCTTGCCTTTGAAATGTCAATGCCATTTTTCAAAAACGATTTTGTTCATTACTTGCACTTTATAGTATTTTTTCATAAGTTTGTTTTGTTTATTACAAAATACATACTAGTGAGAAATACAACAAGTAAACATCCCCTTTAACTTTAAAGTGGGGTTTTAAATGGGTGTTTAAATGAGAAAATAAGACCATTTACGAATAAAAGTGACAAATAAAATCACACAACAAAATCACACACAAAATGAAATAACAATTTCCCTCAAAGTGCACCATATTGTGATTGTGTGCATGCAAGTTGGTATGATGTGTTTTTACAGGATGGATTTGTCATTGTTCCATGGCAAAATATGATGCACAGAACTCCATCAGCAAGGCAGTCATATCGTCGAGTGTCACGCTTCAGATATGGCAGGAGTGTACTTAAGTCAAAGTGCTCCTCCCATCCATCAGAGCTTGACATTGCCTTTTTGAGGCACTTGTCCTTTGGACAAGTATATTTCCCATTAACTTGTCCGGACACAAAAGTCACTTGTCCGGATAAAAATGTTATACATTGAAATAGAATTAATAACAAAAGGACTGCTAATGACCCCCATTGCTCCCTCCACTCCATAGTATGGGCAGTCCATAGTCTGCATACAGCACAAAGCTGCTTGGAGCGCCACAGAAAAAGTGAAACCAAGAGCCACTTGTCCTCATATGCACGGACAACAGGACATGCCCTGTTCCATGTTCCATTGGTTCTATTCTTTCCTCAGGTTCCTTGGCTGTTGCAAGCAGGTGGCAAGAAATGCACTAGAAAGGTGCCTTGTTGGTCTCAGCAGTTGTACTTCTCTGCTACCAATGCTTAGTCTTGTTCTGTCAAGGTCTTTGCCTCTAAACATTTTGTTAGATATTGTACTCGGTCAGAAGCCATAACTGCATGTTTAATCCTCACCTGGCCCATGTAGTAATCTCCTGCTGTCTCCAAGGCATAGGCCTACAGTATGTGCCTTGATCACTGTCTTAGCTATTGGTACTCAAAGATGAGAGACTGCTTGATGCAGTGGAAGCATGTGCTGATTCTCACCAGTGCCATACTGCTGCCAAATCTCCTTCATCCCCAGCTTGGAAATAGGGGGTGTAGTATAGCAGTTATGCGAAGGAGATTTGGCAGCAGTATGGGGTCCGCTCATAGTTCCGACATCCCATTATTCCGACCATTAGGTTAGTGAAAGTTAGGGATAGGCTTAGTTATAATGGAGTCAGTACATGCAGTCATGCACCATGTGTCAGCCTTCTCAATCCTATTCAAAATGTCTGGGCCGCCTATGTCATCATCACCAGAGACAACAGAGCTGACAATGGTAAATGGACTGCATTTACATTATTGCTTTTCTCCAAAGCGCTTTACTATCCCACTGAGCACGCCGTCTAAAAGTGGTCTAATAGTGGTATAGATTTGAAAGTGTTTTAGTTGTCTAAACTTAGACTAGACGACTATTAAAAGTCTATTAGTCGTCTAGTCTAAGTTTAGACAACTAAAAAACGTTCAAATCTATACCACTATTAGACCACTTTTAGACGGCGTGCTTAGTGGGATGTATTTCACATTCCCCCATTAACACACACATTCACACACATTCACACCATGAAATCATGCAAGGTGCTCATCAGGAGCAGTTAGGGGTTCAGTGTCTTGCTCAAGGAACCTTCCATACATAACCAGGAGGAGCCGGGAATTGACCCTGGAACCTTCAGATTCCAAGGCAGCCGTTCTACCTACTGAGCCACTGTCGCCCAACAATGTGGGTAGCATTGCCACAGGCTTGATTGGACACCATATTCCGAACACACAGCTGGTGTTCTCCTCAGACACCCAGAATTTGTAAAGTTGCTGAGGGATGGGTGCGTCTGTCGACTCTGTTAGCTCTGATGATAAGGGGCTGGTGGTGAAGAGATCCCAAAGATTGAACTAGATTGAGGAGGATGACACCAAGCTGGTGGTACATGTGGAGTCAACTGGCCATTATTACTAAATCTATCCATAACCCTAACCTAATGGACGGAATAATGTGACCCCAGGATTATGAGTGGACCCCAGAGAGTCATAGTCTCCTTCGCATTAATGCTATACTACACAGCATACTTCCAAGCACTGGGGATGAAGTAGATCTGGTAGCAGTATGGCTCTAGGGGCGCAGCGGCACATGCTTCCACAGCGTCAAGCAGTCTCTCATCTTGGAGCACCACTAGCCACGACAGTTATCAAGGCACATATGCCTTGGAGACTGGAGATGGCTGCATGTGCATGGGCCAGGTGGGGACTAAACATGCAGTTACGGCTTAGCTACAATATCTAACAAACTTTTGAGAGGCAAAGACCTTGACAGAACAAGACAAAGCATTGGTAGCAGAGAAGTACAACTGCTGAGACCAACATGGCACCTTTCTAGTGCATTTCTTGCCACCTGCTTGCAACAGCCAAGGAACCTGAGGAAAGACTAGAACCAATGGAACATGGATGGATGCAAGGAACACTTAGATACTCGACAGCTGACTTGCTGATGGAGTTCAGTGCATCACATTTTGGTAAATCCATCCTGTAAAAACATACTAACTTGGAAGCACACAAACACAATACTGGTGCACTTTGAGAGAAATTGTTATTTAATTTTGTGTGCGCTTTTGTTGTGTGATTTTTGTTGTTGTGTGATTTTATTTGTCACTTTTATTCGTAAATGGTCTTATTTGCTCATTTAAACACCCATTTACCACCCCCCCCCCCCCCCTTTAAAGTTAAATGGGGATGTTTACTTGTATGTATTTCTCACTAGTATGTATTTTGTAATAAACAAAACAAACTTATGAAAAAATACTATAAAAGTGCAAGTAATGAACAAAATCGTTTTTGAAAAATGGCATTGACATTGATATTTCAAAGACAAGATGATCCTTCATGGTCAAAACAATGTCAGAAATGAATTATACATGTCAGAATTAGTTGATTTAGACCTATTGCACCTGTTTTTACTCCTAACAATGGCCAAGTTATGGCCACGGTCTTCAGAATAGCAAAATGACCTTGACCATGACCTTCTTAGAGGTCCAAATCACCCAAAATGGTCAAAACAATGTCAGAAATGAATTCCCCACACCCCAATTAGTCCAAATAGAGGTATTACATGTGCATATATACCCAGAAACAGAAAAGTTGGATTTTCATAATAGCCGATGGCAGCCATATTTGATTTGGCCATTGCGCCATTCGTGGCACTATGGCGAACGAGCACCTCGGTGATTTTTCATGTCTAGGGACCCACTGACTCAGTTCAGGTGAGAAACTCCCCTAACACCAAATTGCGAGCAGGACTTTAAGCCAGGTACTGGAGTAAGATGGCACATATTCCCTCCCAATGCATTTAAAGCTGCATGGACACCATCGTTTGTTTCTCCTAAGCTTTTAGGATGTTATTTAGTATACCTAATAGTAACAGGATCCATTGAAAAATCTCTTCTATCAATTATTTGGGGTTTCAACCATGTGCAGACCTATTTAATAATGGATTAATTTCAAACAGACCCCTAGGGGATGAGCCCAACTTGTTGCAGTTGTTTTTTGAAAACCTTATGTCCATACCCAACACCATGCCAAAATTCAAAAACAAGTGCATAATTGTTATGATTTTCTAGATTAAATCCCAGTTTATAGGCATTTGAAGCTCCTGGCAGCCAATGTGGACGCCAGTCACGCCATCTTGAAAATGAAGCCTTTCTGAAAGGAATATTTTCCTCTATTTTAATATGATCTAAAGCATGTCCAGAGGTACCAGAATCTGTTGACAAAATATTTGTAAAATCTTTTCGATTCGAAATATAGCCATTTTAAGCCCCCCGCAACCATCTGGGACGCCATCTTGAAAATGGCGGCTTTCGGGGAGGTAGATTTTGAGTATGTTATTTAGCACACCCAATACTACCAGAATCCATTGAAAAACCTTTTGTATCAATGTTTTGGGGGTTAGGACATATTTTCTCTTAGAATGACTGACCTAGAAACTGACTAAGCCAAAATAGCCTGGCATAGATCCATCTGTGTTATTTCACGCAGATCACACTCACAGATGCATTTCTAGATGTCTCCCCTATCACACCATATTCCTCTAGTTTAATAGAAATGTCCTCATGTTCCTCTAGTTTAACAGAAATGTCCTCATGTTCCTCTAGTTTAATAGAAATGTCCTCATGTTCCTCTAGTTTAATAGAAATGTCCCTGGCGGAGTCTGGAGAGTTCATCTTCACCTGCAGTCTGGACTCCATAGACTGTTCTGTGAAATGAAGCAATTCACCCTTTGTTAGCCTTCTGGTTGGTCCCTGACTGACCAACCAGCAGGCTCTATTTGCCTTGCCCCGCCCTGGTTCCGCCTTTTTTATGTTGAATTTGCAAAAACATCATTTTTGGAGAAATAACATTTAAAAACATGCTGAGTCACTATACTGCCACTGAGCAGCTCCATTTTACTGAAACCAGGTTTGAGATTAGAATTGAACACACTGAATAACAATACAAAGCAAATGAATTTCAATGTGGATGGAGTGTCCCACCGAATGTCCCACCAAGACACAGCAACCAATGGGTGTGAAGAGGGGCGGGACAACAGGCGGGACTTGACAAAGGGTGAATTGCATAAGGACTTTAATGACTAGAGACCCAGTGGTGTCAAGAATAACAGTAATATTTGTATACGCTAAAGGCAAAATGTCCTGAGCCCAACTCTCCAACATATGAATCTTCAGGAGGCAGAACGGCCGCTTGGGAACCAGAAGGTTCCCACTTCCCCAGAGTTAATGAGCTCCTAGTCTCACATGGCCAGACTGTTGACTCCCAAAATGTACAAATGCTCCCATCATACAGTCTGGGAGACGGAAGTTCTCAGTGATGTTACTAGGTTTTCAATGTAATGGATCCCGGGACCCACAGGTGGTTTATGAGTCCTCAATACAATGTTTTCGAGCACTGTGAGCTTGTAGATCGGCTATTTTCAAAATGTTTGCCTATTTCTTATATTTATTTTACAATTTGGCTAATGTTTGAACTTAGAACTACTAAAACTACTAAAACATGTGCCCCTAATGAATTCGGGCGTGCAAAATGGCGTCGGACGTCGGTGGAATCAAAACATTGACGTTTCTATCGCCTGTTTAAGACTTTCTACGTGGATTTTATTTGTGTTAACGTAGGGTAAAGTAGGATGCTTTCACCCATGAACAATGGTGGTGTCTGTGGAATTTTAAAATGTTTTTCTTTTACCGCGACCCGGTAAATTATTTGAACATGGACTCCAATGGAGGTGCATCCCCGGGACCCCAGGACCATGACATGAATGAGTCCCTGGGCGACTTGAATTAGTTTTTGATGCGGGATTCGCACGTAATGATATCACTGAGTTCTAATCATGCATATACGGTATAAGAAGCGATAACGCGGATGTCAAGCCTCCACCCCACTCCTGTTTAGTTTGTACAGTCGTAAATGAACGTGTGAATGTAATCCCCAATCTATGTTAAGCACAATGGATAAAAGGTGCTACTGTATATAAACCACATACAGTAACACATTTATATTATATAGCATATTTAACCATTTATTCCAACACTGAGCTGTGACCCAAAATACATTCCCAAGTTACCCATGATGTTCACAAGTAGGGATGGGAGAAAAAACGTTGTTTTATGTTTTAATTTGAATGGGTCATAATAATGGGTGTCCTGGCTGACTTGACTTGCACAGATTAATCATCAGGATATTATCATAATAAAGGGTCAAAAGTGTTCTCCTGCTATACTGCTAAAATGTGGAACGCCCTACCGAAGGCCTTAACTGAGTGTAAATCCCTACCTTCCCTTAAAACGGCACTAAAAATCCACTTAGAGGCTGCTACTACTCAAAACTGGTAAAAGAAAACAAAGCTGATCCTTACCTCCCCCTGGCCTTTCTATTGTAAATACCATTTATTTTGCATTGTGTTATACGATTGTTTTTTTTTATATATATCTTCTGCATAGTGCTGTGCTCTATTTCACTATTTGTCGCTCGTTCTATGATAGAAGTTAAAAAAGGACCCCCAATCATAGGCAGAGTTTCATCTCATCACACAGTCCAACTACTACTGTGTGTCTTATGCATAGTGGCGAACACATGAGGCATAGAAAAGAAAAAAAAAACGCACAACATATTGCTCCACCAGACCATGTTTACTGTACCAAATAAAACAAATACACTTTACTGTGCAGGACTGTGCCTTTATATTAGGGATGGACATCGGTATCGGCCAATATCAGAAATCGGCAGGTATTATATCAAACCGGCCGAATCGGTGATCGGCAGGTCACTGACATAAATACCGGTTTTATGCAGATTGTGTCTATGGCACTGCACAGCATGATGCTCTGGTCCTGTGACTAAAGTAAACATTAGCAAGTAGCAGCCAGGCTACTTAGTGGCAGCCAACAGAATACAGATGGTGCTGATTACCTTTGCAATGTAAGGATATATTCCATAATCCTGTGTCAATGTCGTCTCCAAAAAGAAGGGGAAAAAAAGCATGCGTCACCTGCTTTCCTCCTGCCTAGTCCAGACGGTCATATTAGACTGGATATTGTCTGTGATTTTGGATATTGTACTATTGTGATTGATTTGGCATTAGTGTTCTTCTAGCTTATTGGTACTCAAATTGAAGTATGTCTTGTAGGCCTACTTGGCCTGAAAAAAGGGTATTGGAGCAACCCTATTTTCTAGTTCTTAGCTAAAGAAATCGGTATCGGAAAAATCGGTTTTGGCAGGTCAGACCTTCATAAAACTGTTGGATCGGTATCGGCCAAGAATTTTGCAATCGGTCCATCTCTACTTTATATCATATACAATAATACAGCAACCCAAAACAGTTACAGACAACTATCTGGCTGGCATACACCATAGTATACAGTAGTATACCGGTAAGACGCCTAAGGGCAAAAAGCGACCTCGCCCGCGCCATCCGTCTTGGCCAAATATGGATTCTGTCGTCTGACATCATACATACAATCCCTTTTATGCCCATATATGGACTAAGGAGATCCCTGCTCTGAGTATCTTACATCACTGTGATGTTACCCGTGATGTCACAGTGATGTGTCAGCCTTTTATGCCCATATAGAGATCCCTGCTCTAAGGATCTGACATCACTGTGATGTCAAAGTGGTGTGTCAGGGGAACCACAGTGTCAGACGTTACAGACAGAGACAGAAGGACAGAGATACGGTCAAGCTGTGACGGTTCACATACTAGTAAGACGCCTCAGGGCGACATGCGACCAGGGCGAGGTCACGCCATGTCTTGACCATCTGCCCAGTGATGTATATCGGACCAGTTACCCATATATGGAGAGAAGATCCATGTACTGTATATGGAGATATGCAGTGAGAGCACAAACATGCTTACTCGGTTATTCGTTATAATGTGAAAGTCCTATGACGTCTGTGACATCTGACATCATCCATACAACCCCTTTTATGCCCAATCGCCCATACATGGAGATCCCTGTCACTCACTCTCACTCACTCACACACACACACACACACACACACACACACACACACACACACACACACACACACACACACACACACACACACACACACACACACACACACAGAGCTGCATTGCATCAGTATAAAAGCTAAACTGCTCCAAAGCAGGTTGAGGTGGAAACATGACGGTGGTGAGATAGGACCGTCATGTTTCAGGGCTGTTCATTACCTGCTGTGTTTCAGTGGTTGAGCTGCTAACAAACGTCCTCCTGCTGCTTAACGACGACACTGTTTTGAAACGACACGTTTTACTTTTCTTTGTAGTTTAAAGGATCAACAACAGTCAGCCACCATGTTGTTTTCACTGCTGCATGGTGGGAAATGGTGTTCTTCTTCTGACCACTTTGTCTAGACGCCAGTTGGCGTATTGCTGCTCCCCAGTGTTGGTCTCGGGTACTGTACCACAGTATGTCAGATGTGTAGGTATAAAATAGGGCTGAAGTGGTTTATGTATGTTTTATATAATATTATAATAATTGATATCTATAAAGTAACTAGTAACTAAAGTGTTCAAATATTTGTAGTGGAGTAAAAACACAATGTTTGGATCCAAGATGTAGTGGAGTAGAAGTAGAGGTATTGGAAATTGGAAATAGGCCTACTCAAGTAAAGTACAAATATCTAAACATTGTACTTAAGTACAGTACTTAAGAACATTTATTAAGTTACTTTACACCACTGAATCTGATTGATTAATTGATTGATTGATTAGGAAAAGGTACAGTCTCATGACAGTACAGTTCACTGGTAGGCCTACAAGGTCAACTAAAAGGAAACCTCAAATACGTTTTTGGGCTTCTTTCAATTGGGGTTTAACTCATATATAACAGAATTACAGACAAACAAAATGACAGACAAACTGCACCTCGATTCCCCGATGTGGCGTGTTTTGCAAAAAATACATTTAATTTTGATAGCATATCATATTATTACATGTTTACGTTCATCTAGGATATTTTATGTTTTTCATCAAAATAATTATATATGAAAAATATCAGTCCCCAGAACCAAGGTGGGTTGTTTGGAATGAATCTAACAGGATTAAAATGGAGTTTGAGATGGGAGTGTCTGATAGAATTGAAATCAAATATCTAAATAGTGAATCAAGCTACTTAAAAACTGTGTAATATAAATATAATGATGTAATAAGAAACATTATTTAGAATGCTATGTTTTAACTTATTCTTGTATATTATTATAGGCGAGAACCTTGTATAAGCCCTATATTGGCTTCATTTCTCGCCTTTTTTCCATGCATTTTAATAACGTTAAACTTTTTTTTTTTTCTTTTTATAAATACACAAATCAAATCAAACTCTGCGCCCAGAGCCTGTAGGCAGAGTTACATCACAACGTTATGTGTACCAAAAACTAACTCTGAGTTACACCACAACGTTATGTGTACCAAAAACTAACTCTGGGCCCAGAGCCTGTAGGCAGAGTTACACCACAACGTTCTATGTGTGTACCAAAGATACTGAAGTGAAAAATATACAGACGGAGGATACAGATATGTAAGGTGATACTGTAACATCTCGCACAGCGGTCATTATCGAGTGATAGGAGCCCAACAGGTTGATATCACCCGATAATGACCGCTGAGCGAGATTTTATCCCCCTTCTTGCACAGTTACTTATTAAATGAATGTATACATTTACCCAAGTAAAAAGAAGAAAAAAACTAAAAAACAACTAAATATCACCTTGCTTACAGTAGTGAAAGTGTTGCACTGGCCGTCCGCTGAGCGCAACATCACCTTACGCAAACAAGGAAGTGTAAACCAAATAGAATCCATGTTTGGTTACTGCATTGTCTATTTCTAGCTTCAAATGTTTTCATAAACATTCTTGAGAGCAACGTTTAGTTATAAATGTCACTGTGTGTTTGTTTAAATGGCTGACATGTTGGATATGGCACAAGATTCACGCAGTGCAGCCTCAGTCCAGCAGGTGTTCCAAGCCTTTGATTAGGCATCGGTCTGTTATCAAGCAGAGCGTTTGTTATCCAGAAATAAGATCTATTCACGCCCCACCCACTCAGCAAATTTCGCAGCAACTTCCTGGTGCTTTGAAGGGGAAACCCTGCTATTTTAAGCCAGCAAATCATTATTTTGAATGATAAAGTAAATTATAATCCTTGTGCCTTTTACTATCTTGTGTTCTTGATCATGCTAGCCATATTTTATACTTTACTATTCGGCAATTGCATTAAATTTGTGATTTCTGTGTTAACTCCATGGGCTTTTCAACAGGGTTTCCCCTTCAAAGCATGACATCAGCACCAGGAAGTTGCTGAGTGGGCGGGGCGTGAATAGGGTGTATATCAGACCTCTGATTTGAGCAACTGACCAATCAGAATCAAGCATTCAAACAAGCCGTGCAATAATATAGAATAAAGAACTGACAGGGAGGCCTCAGCGTGCTGCCTGAACTCAGATCACAGAACTGAAGTGTGTTTATTCATGCACTCACAACTATTTCCTATTTGTCCATTTCACAATTAGACTTGGTACACCACCACAACGAACAATTCCATAATGAGTCACAATAAATACAATTGAGAGCATATATATATATATATATATATATATATATATATATATATATATATATATATATATATAACCCTTTTCACAGGTTTGAGAGGCTGAAATCTAGCCCAAGGAATGTTTTTCATGCAAAACAAATGCTTGCAATGGATTCAGAATCATGAAGAACCCCTAGTTTCTTTCTAGCATTTTTTTTGTGTTTTTTTCCAGTATAGTGAAGTCAATGGGAAACTTTTTTTCGCAATGTTTCCAGCAGAGCAGGCCTCTCATTCTGTGTACCTTATTGACCAAATTAATTAAAGTATTTCATGACATCACAGGTCTTCTCTCATTTTTGCACAGTGGCTCCCCGGCTATCGCTGCATCAACACACAAAACACGGGCAAGAGAAGAAAATGAATGAAATGGACATCACGTTTAGCCAATGTTTCAATCATTCCAAAAGTCATACGATTGTAAGTTATTGCTCTACACCACACACACAGAGGAGAGGGGGAAGTGCGAAGTAGAAGTGCGAGCGTATCGCTGCTGCAGCCAGGGACGTGCAGAGAATGTTAGAGAGGCAGGGGCTGACATTTCTAAAAAGTGGACAATTCTCTTGAATGCAGCCTTCAATTATCGTATGGAAAGTGGAAATTTGCATTTCTTTTACCATAGTAAAAAAAAATCATTCATGGTCTGAAGAGGGCACTTGGATAAAAGGTCAGCTCAAGCCCCCTTTGTCTATGTGTGCACATGCCTGGCACAGCCGTATCACATTAGACTTTGTATTTCAATCCCACCGTTTCTTTGCAAAAACACATTTCTTTTAGGAAACATTTGTATTCTTGTTTCTCCTAGTTTTATTGTTTTTATTATGGGGGAAAACAGGTTTATTTTCATTTTCTAAATCTCTAAAATAGCACATTTTGTCCTTAGCGGTTAACGGTTAATTAACCGATAGGGCCTTACGGTTATCGGTTAAGAAAAATTCTCCATTTGGCCATCCCTATCGTGAAGGTATAGAATGGAAAGGATAGTTGTGTGTTGCTGGGTGCTATTGTCACAGACTGTGCACTCACTGAATCAGGGGATATCTTAAAGCCCTGGAATAAATTCCTTACCAAAACATTTCTTCACCAATGTGTTTGTAAAGGTGTCTAGTAACACATCTCACAAAGACTGAAATTCAGTTTCCCTAGGAAAATCTTTGACAGCTAGGGTAATTCTGGGTCTCATTCTCTCACTATACACTATACTAAAGGGGAAAAAATCACTCCCAAAAAATATGCTTTAAGTGGGATGTGAGGGGTCTAACTAGGTGTTTTTAATTATTCTGAATCCATTGCAAGCATTTGTTTTGCACAAAAAAAACATGCATTGGGCTAAAAACAGCCCATAAAATGATGGTTTAGTGATGAGTCATCACTTTTCACAGTGGTATGGGGGTCCATTTCTAGCCCAAGGATATCGTCAGGGGATAAAGATATCCCCTGACTATATCGGTCGCTGGATTCATGGCTTTGGAATAGCATGCAGTTTAAGTTGCACAGGGAGGATGGACAGTCAAAACACGTGTTATTATTAGTTAGAGTACGTTACAGACACTTTGAAACGAGAGGGCACTTTGAGTAAAGTTGGCTATAGTTGTCCAGCCACTGCACACGCATTTGAAGATGTAAAAAAAAGAAAAAAACAACACCACCACCAACAACATGAATGAATGACTCTTCACAACACTGGACAGTGCTGTCCCATCCAGAAAGATGAAACACATTATCATGTCAGGACAGTGGACATGTTAAAATGTCACCGTGCGTGGCTTGAATGGAATATATCTGAGGAGGCACACATGCTTTTGTCAACTGAACAACTCCTAAACCAGACGCGGGGACGCGTCTGGCTATGCAGGATGCTTTGTTTCTTATTATGAAGGAAATGTGTTCTCAAAGTAATGCAATGTTCAGGTTATTGAGCAACCATTTATGCACGCCGTTACGCAAATGGTAACGTGGTTAATTAATGTATTTGCGCAAGATGGCCCTAACATTTGTGTAGGCCTACGTTCAAACAGTAGCCTACAATCCCAAATGTAATGGTTAGGGCTGTGTGCTGCATTTACTCGACCTGCTTGTCATTAATGCATACAAATATCTATGACCGATATTTTGTCAGATGTCTGGTAAATTTTAACCATGCCGGTCATGCTGACCGAGAGTTTAAAATCCTAGCGCAATCACTGGTACACGTATACATATACATACATACATTTATTATATACAATGAGGCCTCTATTGACAGGATCAGTATGAATATCCATAATATTACTGCTTTTCTATCCACCTTCCTACCAACATACAGGTGTTTCATTTGATCCTCTCAGTGAGCTATTTTATAGTAGAATATTTGTTTCCCTTGGTGTGAATAAACTGGTGTCTTTTTAAATGACTACAACAAATGAAAGTCTCACAATGTGAACGCTGGAAAGGTTTTTCTTATGTGTGGAATGTTGATACGCTGGTGGCCTTCAGACTACTTGACACACTGAAACACGTTACACTGGTGACATCAATCAGGTTTTTCTCCAGTGTGAACACGCTGGTGTCTCTTCAGGCTAGATGACATACTGAAACTCTTGTCACAATGTTTACAGTGAAAAGGTTTTTCTCCAGTGTGAGCACGCTGGTGTTTCTTCAGGTGAGATGACTGACTGAAACTCTTGTCACAATGTTTACAGTGAAAAGGTTTTTCTCCAGTGTGGACACGCTGGTGGCTCTTCAGACTAGATAACTCACTGAAACTCTTGTCACAATGTTTACAGTGAAAAGGTTTTTCTCCAGTGTGGACATGCTGGTGTCTCTTCAGGTGAGATGACCTACTGAAACTCTTGTCACAATGTTTACAGTGAAAAGGTTTTTCTCCAGTGTGGACACGCTGGTGTATCTTCAGGTCAGATGACATACTGAAACTCTTGTCACAATGTTTACAGTGAAAAGGTTTTTCTCCAGTGTGGACATGCTGGTGTCTCTTCAGGTGAGATGACCTACTGAAACTCTTGTCACAATGTTTACAGTGAAAAGGTTTTTCTCCAGTGTGGACACGCTGGTGTATCTTCAGGTCAGATGACTGACTGAAACTCTTGTCACAATGTTTACAGTGAAAAGGTTTTTCTCCAGTGTGGACATGCTGGTGGCTCTTCAGGTGAGATGAGTTATTGAAACTCTTGTCACAATGTTTACAGTGAAAAGGTTTTTCTCCAGTGTGGACAAGCTGGTGTCTCTTCAGATGAGATGGGTGACTGAAACTCTTGTCACAATGTTCACAGAGAAAAGGTTTTTCTCCAGTGACTCCTGAGAGAGAGAGAGAGAGAGAGAGAGAGAGAGAGAGAGAGAGAGAGAGAGAGAGAGAGGGGGGGGGTGTAGGGACAGAGTGGAGAGACAGAGGAGGAGAGAAGGGAGAAGTTGGTCAAACTGGCGAGTATAAAATGATGAGCAATTACGGCTTCCCTGTTAATATTTCTGATTTAATTGTATTTTTCATCAACCTCTTTTATTCCAACTCCCAGTTTCTTTCCTCCACACATGTATCCCTGTGTTTAACACTGACTGACCTCCACTGGTCTCCTCCCAATCATCACTGTCTTCAGTGACTTCAGAGTCAGATTCAAGCTGGACTTCAACTTCAGAACAGTGCAAAGAGATGTCTTCATCACGGTCTTCACTTTTCACTGTTTGTAATGTCGACGTTGACTCATTAGGCTCCTCTGGTCTTTGAAGTATCTCCTCCTGTTCCTCTTTAATGTGTGGAGGCTCTGGTTCCTCCTGTTCATCTTTAATGTGTGGAGGCTCTGGTTCCTCCTGTTCCTCTTTAATGTGTGGAGGCTCTGGTTCCTCCTGTTCCTCTTTAATGTGTGGAGGCTCTGGTTCCTCCTGTTCCTCTTTAATGTGTGGAGGCTCTGGTTCCTCCTGGAGCAGACTGGAGCTCCTCTCCTGTTCAGGAGAAACCTCCTCTTTACACACAACCATGTGCAGGATGTCTAGGAGCAGAAAAACAACATGATATCATCTGCTTAACTCATTTACTGACAATCACGTCTTTTCAAGTGTGATTTGTTTTTTCTTTTCAGTGTTTAAACTAGATGGCGCTCTTGGCTAAAATATGAGTCACCATTTCATTCTTTAAAAGACAGAACCAGGAGAATACATGATCACAAGATTTCCTCCAAGTTTACTTCCTGCTTATTTAATTTAGAGAAAAGCCTGTGACCTATATATTCGTCCATCCTTAACCTTTATCCTAAACCATGGACACCAGAGCTGCCAACCCTCACGCAATGAGCGTGATGACCCTCTTCACACGTTCTCACACCACACATCGTATTTCTCACACCGTCATATCACCAGCCGTCACAAAGTGGAAAACTGTGTCAACTCATGTGTCACTGAGACATCCACTTCGGCCAAGATTTGAGCAATTAAAGGGCTTTAAATACTGTATCTGATTCTGAAGTAACGATTAGATGCGTCGCGGTGTGCGTGAGCGTCTTCTCTACAGTAAGATCGACAGACAACAGGAGGATCTACAACATTAATTCAACTCGTCCAAAATGCCCATGGCTTACTAGCAGGCAGTTTAAATGGGGACTTTTGGATGGATGTGTGTGCAAAAAGAACAGATCTTCAAGCAAAAGCTGTGTTACTTGCAGCTTAAAGGAAGGGTAACAGAATGGGCTCTACTTTGTCTCAAAATAACTTTGACATAATTGTACAAATATTTGCCAATGCAACTATACCCTGAAAGGGTTATGGAGAGCTGTAGGAAAAAGGTGGTCCCAACTCCCGAAACATCGCCCAGCTGCCTCGGAAAGTGACGAGCAGAAACAGCGTGTCACTTGTGCAGCACTCGAGCTTATAAATGGCCCACTGGCCCGTTTGTACTTTTTAGAGTGACAGGGCCACCAGAACTCATCAGGGACTTGCCCGTTGGGCCAGTGAACGTAATGCCTTGAAAATAAAACGAATAAAAACGTTTATCTAATTTCACATCAGTATTCTTTGTGGTACTGTTTTGTAATAATTTCGGTGAAATCGTCTTGTAATTACCGCTAAAATATAACGTTGCGTGATCCCGATCAAAGACGAGCAAAGTTGCCTTCTGCGTGCATCGTGCGTGTGTACATCAGCTGCAGTCAGTTACACAAGGCAGAGCAGCCAGCTTGCTACTTAGCGGGACGTTCGTGAACGAATCGAGTCTTTTGAACGGCTCTTTGAAATGAACGTAGATATAGTAACTAGAATGAGCCAGTCTTTTGAACGGCTCTTTGAAAGGAACGGATCCCAGAGATCTGGCTCACTTCAAAGAGCCATAAATCCCATCTCTACTGCTACTGTAGCTGATGCTGCTAACAGCGTTAGCTTCTAGAGATTGTTGACAGCGGAGCGGAGCGTTGTTGCCCTGCTGTTCAGTATCCAATGTCACCGCGTGTCAGAATCAGAAAGTACAATAGACAAGTTATGTTCTTGAAGTTGGGGAAAGGTCCATTACTATACTGAGAGAAAGGAGAGATTGACGCTGTCGCTGTGTGTCTAGTGAACGAGAGAGAGGGGGGCGATCCTGTGTGTGTGTGTGTGTGTGTGTGTGTGTGTGTGTGTGTGTGTGTGTGTGTGTGTGTGTGTGTGTGTGTGCACTCGTGCGCGGTGCGTGTGGAACGCATTCGGCAAATTTGTTTCTTTTAACTGTTGTAGATATTTAGAATCAACGTATTTAGAATCAACGTACTGTAGCCTATTGAGAATATGCATATCAAATGAGAAGATCATCTTCTCATTTGATAAGAATGGACTGAGTGTCTCAGTGTCAGAGATGGATGGATGAGGGACAGACAGCTTAGCATGTAACAGAAGAGTGGGAACTTTGATGTCAAATTTGGCAATTATTTTCCTAAATGTTGCATACATGATTAGAACATGATTGAACATTCCACAGTTAAAGGGGTATTTCACTCCAAAAAAACCTTTGGTAATTTTATCATCAGGCTTTTATGAACACCCTGAACAGTTTTTAATTAGCTTGATTGAATATTTAGATATTTGATGTAAATGTTACCAGGCCCTCCAGGCCCAGGGCCTCTCCCCACACACACACATTGTAACTTCAAACTTCCTTTTAACCATGATAGATTCATTAAAAACACCCATTATTTTTTTCTGGTGACTCATACTACCCTCCTAATACGTGAGCAGGCCGTGTTTTTTCGATAACATTTTTCATTTATTTTTAATAAGTTATCGAAAAAACACGGCCTGCTCACGTATTAGTTAAAAATACTTAGGGGGACCTTTAGAGACATGTGTCAACAGTTTTACAAGGCAAATTGCATGGTGCCTACACTTTAATGACATGTAAACATTTATCCATAATTTTCCCATCCTAGTAAAGCCTGATAAAAGTATCAAACTCCCTGTAAAATACAGAATACAGGAAATAACATCTACTCTTTTAAAATTTGTGGATAGGGGTGGGCGATATGGCGATAATTATCGTCTCGGCGATAGAGCTTTGCCACGATAGGCCATTTCAGAATATCGTTTCTCTCGTGATACAAACAGTCATTTAGAAAAGGCTCTGGATACAGCGAGTGCACGTTCCATGAGTCGCAGCTCTATTGCTTAATTTATACTTCTATAGTACTGTGGTGTAATTCGCCAAAAAGAACAGATCTACAAGCTATAACGTGTCGCGGCTCAACGTGTCATATAGTTTGAGGATCTGTCCCCTGCTTTCACGGCCCCTCCCCCGTGCAGCACGCAGACAGGCTACAGAGTGTCTACAGCACTGACTGAGTTGTGATTGTGTGCAGGAGCACGGCACAGTGGTCCACGATTTAGTTTCACTTTCACAGGACTTTAGTAAAGCAGTGATGCAGCTTGGCCTGCATTCTTTGAAGCATATTTTTTATAATGGATGCATTAAACTAACAGGACGCAAACTACTTATCCGTCCTGCTATCGCTATCAGCCATCTCACTGCTTGCAAAGCTGAACTGTGCTGGAGTCTCATCCATAGCTGTGTGTTCTGGCAGTATTGATGAGATGATTTAGATCACCTTGTAAATCCATGCATCTGTTTTTATTAACTATAAACAAGTAGCTATTTGCTGCTATTTGTAAAGTGCTTATGTTTTCACCATTGATGCATGCGTGTGTCGTCGCGAATCGCGGTGAAATCGTCGCGTCTATTTTGCGTCTATTTTATCTATTACATAATTGGCTTAGTCATAAAAACCATGCCATTATTGTTAGTAGAAAAGCGAAAAGCTAGGATGATAATGAGTGAGTAATTCTCTAAAAATAAAGCTTGTATCATAACAAACCTCCTGACTTTGGTTGGTCATAAGGTAATTTGTTTTCCCTCAAGTTTCAATGGTAAGGCATGGGTTGTTGTCAACCTGTGGGTCGAGACCCCCAGAGAGGTCCCGCCAAATTGTTTTGAATATAGCCTATCTACAAGCTCACAACACTCAAAAAACATTTCAAAGGAACCCATAAAACATTTCTGGGACCCATTTGAATGACCTGAACCATCATCACACCAACTAGTAAATATTTTGAGGTAAAAGATGATAATTGTTTAATCAAACATCTGAATGTTATCATTAAAAAAAAACTATCTTTCTATCTGCAGCATAAAAATGAATAGATTATCTATAGAATATCTGTGTGGGTCTAATAAACCAACCATAAGGTAATTTGTTTTCCCTCAAGTTTCAATGGTAAGGCATGGGTTGTTGTCAACCTGTGGGTCGAGACCCCCAGAGAGGTCCCGCCAAATTGTTTTGAATATAGCCGATCTACAAGCTCACAACACTCTGATAACATTTTAAGGGAACCCATAAAACATTTCTGGGACCCATTTGAATGACCTGAACCATCATCACACCAACTAGTAAATATTTTGAGGTAAAAAATGATAATTGTTTAATCAAAAATCTGAATGTTATCATTAAAAAAATCATAGATTAGTCTATCTATCTTTCTATCTGCAGCATACAAATGAATAGATTATCTATAGAATATATGTGAGGGTCTAATAATCATAATAAACCTAAAAACCCGCATAAAACAGTATCGTGATAATATCGTGTATCGTGATACTGCATGAAGCATATCGTGATAATGCTTTTATCCAGTATCGCCCACCCCTACTTGTGGAGGACCCCCAGACCCCCACCAAAATGATCCACAGTAGGCTATTAACTATGTTTCTGCCTCAAAATTACATATTCATTATTGAGGGTTAGATTTAGATAATAAGCCCTATTCACGGCCCGCCCACTCAGCAAATTTCTCAGCAACTTCCTGGTGCTGACGTCAGTTTAGAAGGGGAAACTATAACAGAAATAGCTGGACTTAAAGCCAACAAATCATTATTTCGAATGGTAAAGTAAATTATAATGCTTTGTGCCTTTTACTATCTTGTGTTTTTGATCATGCTAGCCGTATTTTATACTTTACTATTCGGAAATTGCATTAAATTTGCGATTTCTGTGTTAACTCGATGGGCTTTTAGCAGGGGTTTCCCCTTCAAAACGTGACTTCAGCACCAGGGGGATGCTAAGTGGGCGGGCCGTGAATAGGGCTTATTAAATAACCCCAACCCAGTGCAACATATACTGTACCCTGGTTGGTGTAATAGTGACTCCAAAGGGTCGATAAAATTATAAAGCCCTGTGCACACTGGCCAGATCCCGTGGCCGATCAGATCTCGGGTTGAATTTTATGACCCCCCCCCCCCCCCCCCCGGGAAAATCGTTCGGTCGGCCCTGGACTCGGTCTTCGGTTTGAACGGAACCCCGACACGATTGGATTATGTTAATGGACTTTTTATGACTTTTTTCCCCCTAAAATGTTTTAATCCCTTCAGGTCAGAAACTTTATAGGCCTAGCGTTCTTTTTTCTTTCTTTTTTTTTTCTTTTTTTTTTTTGCTGCGCAGATTTGGCCAGGGCAGTGTAGGCTATTCTAACCCTAACAAAAAAGCCTTTCCCCACGACAACACGTGGGGATATATAATATCTTTATTATATTTATTTAAGATAGGCTTGGAGTTGGCTGTCAAATCATCTTTTACAGCGTCACAACGGCGAGGTTCGGTTTGATAGTTGAAGTTCGCCTTTATTATTCCATATGGTCCATTTTGTTGGTCCCATTCACATTGGGGGTGGATTATTAGTGGCCAAGGCCACGAAGTGGCAAATGGCCACTCATTGATATTGGACTTCATCATGTTTTTCTTCCGCCACTTTTTCTCTAGCGGCTAGACCGTGCAGTCGCTTTTTACGAAACTCGGCAGTATGGCAGAGGACTATGCCAAACGGCTAAAACGCGAAGCTCGCAACAATCGGCCAAAGGGTGGCGCTGTAGGAAGCCTTCGAAAGTGCAAACTTTGAACTGGTGTAGCTCATGCCCTGTTTCAGGTACAGCAATGAAACCTGTATACACTTATGCGTCTCCTCATGCCGAACAACTTTTACGCTCTGACTTTTGACCTCTGACCTTTACTTCTCCCACAATTTTGAATTATATGAAAAACAGTCAAAATGTATCTCCTCCTGGGATTTTCGCGTAATGTGCGCGAAACTTTTTTTACATGAACTTTTGACCAATACGGTCTGAAAACTTAGGCGGATTTTCTTTAAAGCGAAACATTATTTTTTAATAATTCACTCAATGTTGCAGTTATATGCAAATTATTCTTCTGCCTCTAAATCATACATGCAAAGTGACACGTTCATGGCATTTAGCAAATATGTAGAGGATTAGTCCAAATATCACTGAAAGCAATCTTACTCCAATTGGCCAAAGGGGGGTGCTATACGAAGCGTTTGAAAACTCAAACTTTAAAGGGGCATAAGTCATGCCTCGTTTCGTTTGAAGACATGCAACTTGCTTACACGCGTGCCTTGACTCAAGCTGAAGACATCTGTGTCTTTGTTAAGTAAGCTCCGCCCTTCGATTTTCCGCCTTTTGGAGCAGTTCGTAAAACACTTAAACCCGCTTTTATTCCGGAACTTTCGCGTCACGTGCACGGAACTTTTTTTACATGAACTTTGGACCAATATCTAAAGATCTGTCAGATCGGATTTTTTAAAAATTCAAACATGCTTTTTTAATAATTCATCAATATTGCGGTTTTATGCAAATTATTCTTCTGCTTCTAAAACAAACATTTAAAGTAATATTTTCTCACTGTGCAGAGCTGTGCATAGCTCACCTGGTAAGGCCTTTGTCTATCATTCCAGAAGTCCCCTGTTCAAGCCTTACCTCATGCATTTAAAATACATTTTACAACATTTTGCCGTGAAAACCCTGGTACTGCAACTGAACATGGCAACCCGACCAAACATGGCAACCTTCTTAAGCAAGGGTATAAATAGTGGTTGAGTTGAGGCCACTCCCCCCCTCTCAGATTGTTTGGAAGCTGCATGGTGCTGGTGGTTGCTGCTACTCACTGCTACATTATGCAGCAGCTGCAGGTCTGTACACTGTTCATTATTCCAACAACTATTCCAATTTCTAACAGTTTCATTCATTATACTTACCCATACTATAATTTGGCTTTTAGATTTACCTCACCTGAACATACCTACCTGATCCACTCGATACACTGGCTGTGTATGATGGAGGAACAATGTGTCACTTGGTAAGCTGACCATGTGCTCTGAAATGTTATGTTGTTTTTGGTTTTGGTATCTAAATGTTAAACGATTTCTTTTGGAATGTAATGCTTGTATGTTAGCTGCAACGTTGATTATTGAATTGATGTATTTTGAGTTTAATGCCAATGCCTAGTTGGGGAGATTAATGGAATTATTTTGTTTCAAGCCTGTAGTGCAGCAGATTATTTGAATTTGTTGTTTTTCTATTCATTTGGCCTTTTTCTTTGATCCAGGCCAGGTTTATTGCCTAGAACTGAATCTGAAAGATGGCGAGCCTGCAGAAAGACTGACACAATCCTGTCTGACCTATGGTTATGGGTAGGAAAAAGCAGCCGCAGTGACACTCATTCCTAGTTTGATTTGATTTTGAAGTAATGACTTTGAGTTTCTTTATAAAGTAATGATGTTTGAGTGCATTCATTTATTCATTTATTGTTTCAAACCATGCAGGGGAAGCTCGGCCTCACACCTGAAGCCCATCTGACAATCAGCTGACAATCAGTACCAGCTCCCAGATTGCTTCATTGAAGCCAAAGAACGGCAGTGTAAGTTGGTTCATTATTCTGAACTGTGTGGAACGGGCAGATTGAACACCTCTTCTCTAACTTGTGGCTCAACTGTAATTATTCTGAAGCTCACCTCATTTCTCTCTCCCTCCCCCACCTAGGCTGGCTGGGTTCCAACACCCCCCAATTGGAATCCATAGTCTGCTCTGCCCCCATGTGAGCGCCTAAAGTTCCAAGTTTTGACCCCCAGCCGCCTTCCCCTCAACGTTTTTCAATAAAAACAATTTAAGTTTAGTTAAGTCTGACTCTGCTAGCCACTTACAGAAAATAATGCTGCCAAATATTTTGCAATTGCAAATCCTTTGTGTAAATAAACTGAAATTCATACTATTGCATGACTATTTCTTTATCATGTTTCACAAGCATCTGGGTCTACAATGCCAGGGGTGTAAAAGTAACTGAGTACATTTACTCAAATACTATCCTTAGTATAATTTTGAGGTATTTTATACTTCACTTGTATAGTCTTACTTCTAGGCTACTCCAGTAAATGCTCATGCGTTGCATTGCATTGTGAGCTTGTAGATCTGCTATTTTCAAAAAATTTCAAGTTGATGCCAATACCTTTGTACTTTTATTCAGTATTACTATTTATCTCTATATATTCATGTTATTCCTGGCACCGCCCCTGTTATCCTGTTCATATCCTGAAAGAGGCGGGGGCTGAAAAAGCTGTCCTGAAAAACATCATTTGATTTCCTGTTGTCCTTGCATTAAAGTGTCAGTAGTTGGCGTTCTGGGCTCTAAATGTACCTGGGTTGCCATGTCTGCTTATAATAAGCAATTTGTGTCTCGTTAAGATTTTTATTTATCCAGCCCCCACCATGCAGTTGTACAGTGAAACCCAAAATTCAAAAATGGCAAAAATAAACTTTGCCAAAAATCTAAAAAAAGAGAACTCGGGAACGGGAACAAAAGGCAAAACTCAAGAAAAAGGCAAAAATAACAAACACTGCACTAGGCTATGGGGCCCTTGCAACTCTCACTGAGATTTGTTCATCTCGCTCTGCAGCTATAGACAGAAAATCACACAAATCAGTACACAGTATCTCTACAGTGATGTGATCATGACGGATTTGTCCGATATCATATTCTATCTAATTGGCTAAAATTGAATTCCAAGGTTTGCAGGATTGCTCCTTTTTGAACAAATTGTCTCAAACGCAGCCTGCTATGTGTGTGAGTTTTGCACACACATTCCCACTAGGCCAAGGAACAGATGCCACCCTTCTCACATTGGCCTGTTATAGAGTCACCAGTGGGCCAAAAAAAACACCTGACCTGTTCGGAAGAACACTGCTTCTAGTTTATCTTTGATGTCTTCTTTGCTTTCCCTTGATGCTTTTGCCTTGGCCACTTTATCGCTGCTTGCAGCTATATTTATTATTGTTATTTTTACTAGCCTACTATACCTGTTTTTGTGAGCCTTGTATTCATTGAGTCCCGCGGCGCCAATCGGCTGAAGTTAAATCATAACTTTTTTTTTATGGCGAGGTGAAACTCCAACACAAGCCACCTGGAAGATGCAGGTTGGAACGTCATTTATATAGAGAATATTTCTGGATTTGCGTGTTTCTTCCCTTTTTAATTAAGTGTATTATGTAATCATATTATGCTATCATCTTGGAGTTGGCTGTCAAATCATCTTTTCTGCGACTGCACGCCCACAACGGCGTGGTTTGGAAATTAATATCTTGCTATTAGCTGATTAAACTCATGTCTGTTTAATGTCTGGCTGGTTGCCAGTTAAAATGCTGGTTGATGCTACTATGCCACATTATTAATATAATGTCATAGGCCTATTCAAAGTCAGAGAGACATCCATTCCTTGGGACTTTTTTTTTCTTTTTTACTTTTACGTGCAGGTTTTTTTCTTGTTTTGTTTGGTGTTGTACGACCACACCTCATTAACACCACGCAATTTAGGCTATTGTTCAAAAGGGTATATAATTCCCACGTAATATTACAGTGCGCACAGGATTATTTGGTCATCAAAATGCGCATCATGGTTATGTTCCCAAAATAACAGATCTGTTCTCTGTAGCCTAGACGCAGCCATGGCACAGTGCATTGTGAGCTTGTACCTCTGCTTTTTTGGCTATCAACGAACACTTACGCGAAGATGGATATTACATGAAAAAGGTTCACGACTCAGCCTAATATTAATTAATTAAAAGGGTTCTAAATCGACCAAGTGCTACTCTGACAGTGTTGGTTGAAGGCTTGAGGTGGGACAGTCACAGACCGAGTTCAAGTTTAACCTCTCTCTCTTTTTTTTACTTGGCCTATTGAGTGCGGAGAAAGGCTCACTTTGATGTAATGGGCAATTTCCTATATTGAACATGCACACCTGCAAGCATTCACAATGATGAGAAGCTTATTAATGACCACTTTTGAGAGCGGAGACTCCGGAGAGACACTTGGATGCCGACGCTGTGTGTGTGTGTGTGTGTGTGTGTGTGTGTGTGTCTCTCTACTCAAAAAGCAAAAAAAAGAGAGAGGGAGAGTGCACGCGACGACACAAGAGAGGTTGTCTACCTTCTTCATCAATAAGTTGTTTGAGTAGGTTTGAGTGATTACTTTGTTTGATGCGAAAGCATTGTGATGGATAAGCCCTGGATGTTACCTCTTACTTGTGTGATCCAGCGTTAATTTGAGGTGAGGACAAAGAAAGCACATGCATACGTTTTCATTCACTGCTTGGCTGAAGATCTATTCTATATAGCCTATATATAACATATCATTTTAGAGAGAGGTCAGTCAGTCAGTCACAAAATGCATTATCTATTCACTCGCTTCAGCGACTGATCTCAAATTTAACATGGCATTGGTCATTAGCATTATACACACGATGACGGAGCCCGAATTTCATTTTTCCCAAATTCTAGCGATTTTTTAGCGTTTCTTCACTCTACAGCTCTACAGCCTGTTGTCAGGGTTACGGTCCGTTCCTCCAGGCCATGGGATCTGTAGCCCCGGGCCCACACACATCTCTCTCTCTCTCACTCTCTCTCTCTCTCTCACACATGCAACGGGTGATGTGTCTCATCTTCCAACGGGTATAGAAAACTTATGTGGAGCAAATACATCCTCATACTTCTATATATTCGAACGGGTAAGGTCTAGTATATATATATATATATATATGTCATAAGGGAGCTGCTATCGGCTATAGGAATACCCTCAAGGACAACTGGTGGTCCCCAGGCGTTGGGTCGGGACACATGTAGTCTAGTTTGAGAACCGCAGCCCTTTTGTCTTTCCGTGAAGGCTGGAGCCTAGTTTTGGGAGCAGCGCATTTTGCATTATTCAATCAACTGCGCAGAAGGGAAAAACGAAAAAAGAAAACTTTTTTCCCCACTCAACCCTGAGATCGCTAGGGGCGGTCAATCCAGGATATCTGGCTAGATTGAAAGGGTATCAGATATTTCTCTGGCACAGCGGGATATATCTTACCCGAATTTAAAGGAGGAGGATCGCTGCCATTTGAAATGATCACCGATCAACCCCCGGCCACGAGTTCTGATCTTATGCAATATCTGCTTTAGTCTGCGTGGGCCTTAATTTAATAACAGAAATTATTGTAATATTTGTTGAACCTATATATCATTTTATATATATATATATATATATATATATATAAATCCACGAGTTTCCAACGCCCCATAGTGCATTGCGCAGACGTCTGCACCGAGCTTCCGCCGCCGATTTACAAGCTCACAACGGGTTGCATCTGCGACGCGACGTGAGCTTGTATGTCTGCTGTTAAACCCGGACGTTTGGTCCTGATAGTCTCCAGTAAACTCCCTGGGAAACTTGTGGATATATATATATATATATATATATAGCCTATATATATTTATTTATTTTTTTTCGTTTTTTTTTTTTTATTCTTTTTTTTTGCGGCACTTAAGCCCCCCTCGCAAAAAAAAAAGGTCTTACTGAAAGTTGGCAGCCCTGATGGACACCGCCATTTTGGCAGAATTATACTTCATTTTAAGCTATGAACAACATTTGCTTACAAAATAGAAATTACCTAAAAACAGGATAGAAATCAAAAAGACAAAATGTGCAGGCGCCGCCATTTTGACCAGATTATATAAAGTAGGTCACACTTTTTGGGTATAAGACCAGGGGCAACGTCTCTGCTCTGTACCATGTATGCCGTGAGCTGAACTGATTTTATGGGTCACACTTTTCAGTATAACACTTGTCATCGTCTGGAGCTGAACTCTTGGACCAGAAACATTGTTATAGTGTAAAATGCAACCCTATTTAAATGCAACCAGTATGTGACATTTTTCTTTTTATATATATACTTTATTAAAGTCATTCAACGTGTAACATATCTTCCAACAAATTCACTGTCATTATTCATATTTTTCTGTTACATGTCATGGCCCTGTATGGACATCTTGACTTTATTTCTTTTCATTTTTTTAAGTGCAAAAACCCATCACCTACACAACAAAACAAAACAAAAAAAACTACTATACAGAGAACAAAAAATAAAATAAGAAAATAAGATAAAGAGGCTTTTTTGTTTGATGATTGTGTCTGAAATACTTTTTACAAAAATACAAATAAAATGGACAAAACAAAAGGTAGAGTTAAGTGGGCATGCTATCCTTATTTAATAGATAAGAGGCCCACCTTTTTTCAAATACATTTTCCTTACCATTAATTTTATGTCACCTTCTCCATAGAGTACAAGTCCTCCAGTTTTTCCAACCATTTATCCACCCTGGGGGGTTCCAAACTTTTCCAGCCCCTTGATATTTGTTTGAGTGCTGTAATTCTCACAATCCAAAAGAGATATAAATCTCTGCTCTGCAGGCTTTTGGGACGTGTTCCCAGGAGTATATTATGATTTTGTAAATTTGAAACTCTCCCAAATATTTGTTCTATTATTTGTGTGACTCTTGACCAGAAAGTTTGTATTTTGGGGCATGTGAGAAATATATCCGCATTGCTCTCCCCACATTCTCTCCAGCAGCTAGAGTTTGAATGATACTTAGATATTGACAGAGGTGTTTGGAAGTACCTTATATTGATTTTCCAGTATGTGACATTAAGTATTTAATTTGCAACGTGTTAATTTATTTTACTTTACTATATTCTGGTGCTATTTAATTCATGCAGCCTACTATTCTATGTTTACATACTTTTATTGCACAAAATTATTAAAGTTGTCAGATTTAGGATATTATTTATTTCTTTTAGATTTCTACATTAACACATCTTCTGCCTAACCCGACCACAGACGTGGTCGGGTTCGCACGTAATGACATCACTGCACGTGTACACAATAGCGATTCCTTAACATGGTAGCCGACGGTCTATCACATCTTTAATGTCCATTTTCTCCAAAAAACACTTTTGAAGCCAAGGATGGCATTGGATTCTCGCTATATTAACACAAGCTGAAAGGGAACGATCCGCCATTACTCCAACCGCATGGGACGATGATCACTTCCGGTGAATGACGTCATGACGTCAAACAGGAAATGTTTGCGCAATCGACTTCTGGCCTTCAAAATAAGAGACTGGCCGCGGACGGAGCAGGCGAAAGGCGCGCTGGACATTTAACCCGTTCATGTCTGGAGCACTAAATGGGTTAAATATCCCGGACTAGTACGGGATAGGCACCCCGGAATACGTCGCGCCGCCGACAGTATAGATTGAGTTTTTTTGGGGGGGCTCTAAACTTTATTTTAAACCATTTTCAATGGAATAAATCGTCGACCATCTAGAATCACTCGTTGGAAAGCGTAGGACAAGCCAGGCCAGGACCACCCACATCTCTACAAGCAGCTCAGGGTAAGTAAAATAGCAAAAAGAAAACATTGTATTGGATTGAAATGAAGCCGAACTTGTCCGGGATAGGCACAAAAAGGATTAAAGATAGGGATAAGGCATGGACGAAAATAGGGTCCTGTATCTCCTCTCCTCTGTTCTCCTCTGACATTTTGATATATTCAACAGCCCACAGTGAATAGTACCCAAGCAACATAACGCTTAGTTGGCACCGCTTGAACCAATGCCATGTTTTAGGATGATTTTAAACAATATTTGCTGTTGTTACAGCAAATATTTAACCCATTTAGACCTGTTTAGAATCTGCCACATGTTCCCCCTGCATACTAGCGATGCTAGGGTTCAAGTGGTTAAACTTACTGAAGTGTGGGTGATCTTCAGGTTCCTCCTGTTTAACAGAAATGTCCCTGGCTGAGTCTGGAGAGTTCATCTTCACCTGCAGTCTGGACTCCACACACTGCTCTGAAATGAAGCAATTCAACAAGGACTTTAATGACTTCAGACCTAGTGGGGTCAAGAACATGCAAATAATGGTCAAAAGTAAATATAATGAAAGTAGCCAATGTTCCTTATATGCCCACCTCACCCCACCAACAATTGACCCTTTGTCAGCCTTCTGATTGGTCCCTGACTGGCCAACCAGAAGAATCATTCTCTTTTGCTACCGGGGGGGCGGAGTTATGCAGTGGGACAAAGTCCACATTCTTCCATTGATATGGTGAGAGTGTAGTTTTAAATTGATATTTATTTATATTTTATTTTTTGCTTTGTCATGATAAATAGGAAGATTTTGGAACAAAATGGAGTGAATACACAGTGAATATTTGTTGAAATGATAAACTAAATCGCTATGTGGATTACTAGTCTTGCATAGAAGTCTCCTGCTAGAAGTCTCCTGCTAGACACTGTATTGTGCGGTACAGCCACAATGCGGTCATAGCGATTTCGATGAGTATGAGTATAATGAATAAGCTATTGTTGAGGGCGAGATTATAGTTCCACAACTTCCTGGTCATTGTGAGTCACCCAAGATGCACTGCGCTCTCTCTCTTCTCTGTCCTCTGCCTGTTTCAGAGGATTAAAACCCTTTGCCAGCCAACTTAAAATATGAATGTGCGCTAATAACGCCAGGAAATAGCTATATTTTATCATCATGATGGGGTATAATTTCATTGTTTCCAAAGCCATGATGATATACCATACCACAAAAAGACCACTAGAGTGCGCCATCGTAACACTAAAACCATAGACTGTAGAAGAAGCCATGTATAAACCATGAGTAAAGGATGGGAAAGTGACGTCGCTCCATTGACTCACAATGGGAGATCCGCGGGCCGCCATCTGTGCTCAATCCTGTTCAATTCATGCTTGATCGTCTAAAACCACCATCGGTCTGGGCAGCGGAACGTATACAGACGCCACACAGAAAGTTTCCGAATCAAAATCCGACCTAGTGAATCTGCGTAAGGGTCGGATGGTTTGCATTGAGCCTAACGGCTAGCAGAAGCTAATGTAAACAGGAAGGCCTGGTTTAGCAGTGACGTCAAAATCGTATCCTTTTTTTTCACGGTCTCGTGTTGTTACCAACCAAAGGTAAGGAAACCATTTCGCTACATCTATTAACCCAAATAAAAGCTTAAACAATGCTTTTATATAAAAGTCAATTAAAGTCGATCGGCAGGGACGTCCATAGTGACATAGTCGACCTGAAAGTCGACCGGCGCTGATGTTGTTAAACTAATTAAAACATGTATTCTCGGGGGAAAAAACCCTGTTTTGCAATGTAACTACTGTGCATTTACATTCATTTTTTATTAATATCACGTAGATGTTTTTCTTTTGGTACTTTAAATAGCAATAATGAGGCTATGAAAACGACATGGGGTGGGACTTTTTTCCCATTCACTTCCATTATAAAAAAATATTCTTCCCTGGCTTTGTTGTCCCACCTAGTAACAGAACGACATGGGGTGGGACTTGACAAAGAGTGAATGATACCCCCCCCCCCACCCTTTATACCCCCCTGTGAGTGCCTTGAATTAAGTTTGAATTGAAAGTGAATAAGGTGAATGTAGCCAATCTGCTTTCAATGATTCTGCAACCATGCTTCCTTCTATGCCCAACCAGACCAATAGTTACAGTATACCCCCCAGCCTTTACTATAGGGCCGAACAGACTTGGATGTGGCATGTGTTTTAGAAATGATTTCATGTAAAACAGAGGAAGCGTAGCCATAGGATACAAATGACTGTATTTCAAAAACTGTGCTGTGATCCAACATATATCCTAACAAGTGAAGATGAGAGATGGTATTTGATCACATGCTGTAAGCCAGTGGTTCTCAACCTGTGGGTCGGGACCCCCAGAGGGGTCCCCAAATTATTTTGGGGGGTCCCCAGATGATTAACTTTAAGAGGTGGTGCCATAGTTTTGCACTTTTTCTGTTTTTCATGTGTCTAGGAGGTTGAAAGTACTTCATTAGACCCCCTGGTGTGGTTTTTATGAGCAGTTATGTATTCTCTTGGTATTTGCTTGTTTTCTCTTTTCTCTTTTCTCTGCCACCTTGTGGTCAAAAGTGTCAGTTAAAAAACACAGATACAATTACATCACAGAATCAACTCCTCCCCCAATTACCCAACACTGTGGGGTGTGGCTAACTTCAGCTGGGTCACCACCCACCATGACATCCATGCATACTTAATGAACTGGGGGTGTGGCCACATAGAAACCCAATTTTAACTCTTTCTGTATACTTTTTTGGAAAAACTCTTCCTCCTAGGATAATCATAATACCTGATAATCATGTTTTAGAGGGGGGGGGGGGGGGGGGGGATCATGGTACTTTAATGTGCAACATTGTTTTCTCACTCAACAGTAAACAAACCATCATAAAGTTTAAGTGTATAGAGGGTATCTGCACATTTCTAAAGTGTCAATTTAAAGACTTTTTAATACCTCTAAAATTAAACATTTGTCAAATATTAGAGGCAGAAATTGTGAAAATAGTCGATCTACATGCTCACAACACCTTGCGTTGAGAGGCGTTGTGAGCATGTAGATCTGCTATTTTCACAATAGAACCGTGTTATCTTAGTGCTCGTCAGGGTGGGGGGTCCCCAGTTAAAATATGATTATTTTGGGGGTCATTCATGGCCAGAAAAGGTTGAGAACCACCCAGACATCACCCATGTCTGGGTGATACAAAGAGAGCCTTTTGGTCAACAAGAAAGATATAAAACCACTCCATGTGTGTGTTAACACTTTGGTTTCAAGGAGTAAATAATGATATCGACCAAAAATAATTGCGCTCCATTCATGCCATAATCAAGCAGCTCTTCATTATTTTGGACCTGATGGTGGTCGCTAGAAGATCAAGGTCATTGGACCACTTGGTTTAGGGTTAATCTCCCAGGAAGCATGAATGCACTGATCCAGTTTCATTACAATCTGTCCATTACATTTTGACACATCTTGTGTCCCAGTGGAGAGTTTGGCCAAAAGATGGCGCCAGAGTAAAGGCCATTTAATCTAGGATTAATCTCTGCAGCATTAAAGTATTTTTTTATATCTCTATTCAGATAGTAATTGACTTCATGTCTGACATCTTCCTCCAAAAACACATTGCTACAACAAGAAAAAGGACCATATAAGGCAGGGGTGGGCAACTTTGATGACAGAGAGGGCCACTATACTGTATTTCCACCTTCACTCCAGAGGGCCACTATACTGTATTTCCACCTTCACTCCAGAGGGCCACTATACTGTATTTCCACCTTCACTCCAGAGGGCCACTATACTGTATTTCCACCTTCACTCCAGAGGGCCACTATACTGTATTTCCACCTTCACTCCAGAGGGCCACTATACTGTATTTCCACCTTCACTCCAGAGGGCCACTATACTGTATTTTCCACCTTCACTCCAGAGGGCCACTATACTGTATTTCCACCTTCACTCCAGAGGGCCACTATACTGTATTTCCACCTTCACTCCAGAGGGCCACATTGCATATTGCTAAGTCCTACTTTGTCATTCTAGTATCTTATACAAAAGAAGCAAAAGTAGCAGATCTACAAGCTCAAAACGCATCACGCTGCGATGCGTTTTGAGCTTGTAGATCGGCTATTGTTTGAAATGGAATCCTGAATTATTTTGTTATTTTTTAATTGGAATCCTGAAATGTAACATTTTGATTCAATTTCAAACACATTTAACTCATGTTAAATTTATGAACTTAAATACAAATACATTGGACATAAAAAAATACATTTTAATTCACTATACTAGTCATTAAGCTATAAACTGACGGAATTAAAGCAGGTCATGTTTGGAATTGTAACAGCTGAAATCAATAATATATCAGTATTCCGATATTAACCTGCGGGCCGCATTAAGTGAAGGTGAGGGCCGCATGTGGACCCCAGGCCGCCAGTTGCCCATGTATGATATAAGGTTTTGTGTTCTGTTAGCTAATTAGTTCCCAGTTATATTAGTTACTGTAAGTGGGGTTGTTTTTAAGGACAGGATGGTCCCCAGACTTTGCCTGGGTTTTGGGCTGGTGTCGGCTGGGTGCTATAGTGTGTGCCAGCGGCTACGTCATTGTAGTCCTTAGCGGCCATTTCTTGGGTCAAAACACAGGTGTTTCAATTGTTTGATTGCATAGAACTAATGCTATAATCTAATCAGAACACCTGTGTAAGGCTGTGTTTACCCAAGAAATGGCCGCTCTTAGAACTACATTTGGCACACCCTATAGCAACGTTTCCACTTTACGTCTTTCATCAGGCAAAATTACAACAGATCGCCAGCGGAGAGTGAGGTTCTATATGGGGCTACCAAAACGGTTACATGTCTCCATTCCGACATGTCTCCTTTACGACACTAACCCTATCTCTTACCCTAACCCCAACCTTAACCTCTATGGAAGTGTTTCCACTCCAACAATAAGAAGTCACTATCGGAATGGCAACATGTCGGAATGGAGAGCAGTCACTTACCAAAACACATAACTTACAGTTAGCCGCAATTTTATAATCGGATGAATCTAGGGTTGCAATACCTTCCATAGGGATCCAATGGATCAAAACATTTATTTATTTTTTGCTTTCTGATTGTATTAAACGACGTCAAACTCACCAATATTGCGGCTCTATGGAAAGCTTGCCTTATCCTCTTACTATCTGCAAAGTGTTTGTTTCATAAAAATCCACCGTAGAATTGTTATGAGTTGTACCGTATAAATCCGAGAAGACATGTTTTTTTTTCTAAGTCTTGAACTTTGAACAGAAGCTCTCGTCTTCTATAAAGCCATGTCCCGCTGCCTCCTGCATTAGGCTATGTGACATTTAGAACCAGCTGGTACACAGGACCGCTGAGTGACTTCCCACGAGCGCTTCGAAACTCCAGCACTTCGAAAAAATAATCACCTGAACTGAATTTCTTGACAGAAAATAAATTATAACAATTCTATGGTGGATTTTTATGAAACAAACACTTTGCAGATAGTAAGAGGATAAGGCAAGCTTTCCATAGAGCTCCAATATTGGTGAGTTTGACGTTGGTTATTACAATCAGAAAGCAAAAAATCGTTTTGATCCATTGGATCGCTATGGGAGGTATTGCAACCCTAGATTCATCCGTTTATAAAACAAATCTAGTGTTGCAATTTGCAGCTAACGTACAGTAGTGGTTTCCAAACCTTTCAGCTCAAGACCCAAAAGAGAAATTAGTAGTTTGCCCAGGACCTAGCCGCAAATTGCAACACTAGATTTTATTTTAATCGGATGAATCTAGGGTTGCAATACCTCCCATAGGCAGCCAATGCATCAAAACAGTTTTTTGTTATCTGATTGTATTAAACAGCGTCAAACTCACCAATATTGGGGCTGCATGGAAAGCTCGGAGTATCCTCTTTCTATCTGCAAAGAGTTTCTTTCATAAAACTCCACTGTAGACATGTTATGAGCTACTTTCTGTCAAGAAATCCGAGCAGACATGGTTTATTTTCTAAGTGTTGAACTTCGGAAGCGCTCATCTTCTATTATGCAGCATCCCGTTGCCTCCTGCATTATGTGACATTTAGAACCAGGTGGTACACAGGACCGCTGAGTGACTTCCCACAAGCGCTTCCAAACTCCAGCACTTAAAAAAATAATCACCTGAAGACAATTTCTTGATAGAAAGTAGCTCCTAACATGTCTACGATGTATTTTTATGAAACAAACACTTTGCAGATAGAAAGAGGATACTCCAAGCTTTCCATACAGCCCCAATATTGGTGAGTTTGATGCTGTTTAATACAATCAGATAACAAAAAAACTGTTTTGATGCATTGGCTGCCTATGGGAGGCATTGCAAACCTAGATTCATCCGATTAAAATAAAATCTAGTGTTGCAATTTGCGGCTACCCAGGACCCATACTAGTGAAAATAGCCAATCTACAAGCTCACAAAAGTGGCACGAAGCAACGCCTTGTGAGCTTGTAGATCTGCTAATTTCACTACTTCTTAATTATATCTTAACATGTGTTTCATTAGTGGTTTGCAAAAGAACAGGTACAGTTACATGACAGTGCAGTACACTGGTACAAGGACAACTAAAAAGATACACCTTAAAAATGCCTATGGCTTAAAAAAAAGGCTTTTTTACTAATTAATTAGCCTACAATAAAGGTCAGGGGGAGGTAAGGATAGGCTTTGTTTTCATTTACCAGTTTGAGTAGCAGCCTCCTCGAAGTGGCTTTTCAGAGCTGATTTATATTGCCAGTGCATAATTATACGATAACAACAAAAACGGGGAAAAAAACAACAACAACAAAACAACATAGCCTACCTTCTCCAAGAATGTCTCATGTCCTGGTACAAAACGTACTTTCACTCTTTACACAGACTGTTGAGCAATGCAACGACACTCTCTCCGACACAAAGGTTTATGAGTGAAAACCTTATTGCATTTATAACACAGACTTTCTCTCTAACGTGTTCGTTCGCTCTCTGCTCTGTTTGCGGTGTGTTTCAACCCGGACGAGAGAGAGGGACGGAAACGGTCCTCGTCCTCCCCTCTATCTTGTCCGGGTGGAAACACACACTACTCCCGGGGTTCCCCGCAGAAGTAGACCTACCAGAAATGCTGGTTTAGATCAAACAAACAGGAAACATTATTTTCAACGAAACGAAAACAAACTCCCAATGAATTATAATGTAGTAGGCCTATGCATATCACTGAGTGTATGAAGGCCTACTAAGCAACTAAAGTTTTCAGATAGTTGTCGTGGAGTAAAAAGAAAATATTCAAGTAGGCCTAAAGTACAAATACCTCAACATTGTTGTACAGTAGGCCTACTTGAGTAAATGTTACTTACCACCACTGTCTGTATGTGGCAGAGATGCTTGGAATGAGAAGTGAAAGCAAAACGTTGGCGTCAGATTTGGCAGGAATTCAGCAGAAGACTGACTTTTCATTCAGTTCAGCTGCTTGACTATGTTAGTTAGGAATGCATGGATAACTTTATCCTGAACCTGAACATGTGCGTTTCCAAACAACGCTTCGTGCACATGAATGAATACAGTAAACTAAATGCATTTCCTTGCGTTGACCACTAGAGGGGAGAAGTGTGTCTGTTATTAAAGGGATTGAAGCAGTGGGGACATCACACTCATTCATCAGCTGCTGGAAAACTCTGTTTCATTCATTTGACGACCGTTTTCTCCTCAATAACCTCAACTTGAACAATGAACAGAGTTAGACTACTGTAAATCAAAGGCCAGGCATTAGTTATCATCCTACTAATCATAATTCATTTGTAATGAACTGTTTAAAGTAGGCCTACTGCACGATATGATGAAGGAAATATAGTTTGGATCAACTTCATAATGCAGCCTGTTATAGGCCAAATTTCTATTTAAACTAACATTTAAACTATGTAGGCCAATCAATAAATATGCAATGTGATGTAGGCCTACATTAGCTTACAGTATCTTTTATTTTCACCCAACTTAATTCTCGATTTTTGCCGATTATACAGTGGCATGTAGCAGGTTCTCCAAGTGGGGTCCGGGTACCCCCAGGGGTCCTTGAGAGAGTTCCAGGGGGTCCCCAGCAAAATTAGTTAGGAAACGAATGGACCCTGTAACTCAAGAATGGACCCTAAACAGGTCCATTTGGTTCCATTTGTACACTCTCTTGAGTTACATTAACGCTGATTTTACATTATAAATTGGGGTCTCGGAGATTAAATGGATATCCATTGCTGAATGAATGTCAAACTGGGGGTCCTTAATTGATGGTTGAGAATCACATGCCTCCCTGGCGTATGTTTTCAAATGGGGGTCTGCGGGCTAATACAGTACGTGTCAATTTTAAAGGACAACTTTAGTTTTTTACAACAAGGGTTCATATTTTAGATTGTAATTAAAGAATATAAAAGATGAGTGTTAAAATTATTTCATTTACTTCTTTCTATTGTTTTAGAGATTCTTATTTCAGTGGTTGGGGGCATGCGTACAAGTGGCTAAATATGTAATTTTACACAGAATAAGCCCATTCCCAAGATACAATGCAACCTTTCATGGTTGGATGTGACTTATGGGGGCTAGAAGTGTTACTGTAAATAGCAATAAAGAAACTGCTGGCTTATTGTGTCTAAAAAAACATATTTAGCCACTTGTACGCATGCCCCCATGCGTACGCATGCCCCACATTTTAGCACGGTAAACGTGATAAAACAATAGAACGAAGCAAATGAAAACATTTTAACACTCACTTTTTCTTTTCTCTAATTACAATCTAAAATATGAACCCTTGTTGTAAAAAACTAAAGTTGTCCTTTAAGGGTCCTTGACCTGAAAAGGTTTGAGAACCCCTGGCCTATAGGGAGGCAAGGGTTTTTGTGTGTTGGTTTAATGCGTGTAATAATATGTTTTATCATGTGTGTGTCTTTTCCAGACTGTGGACCACAGTGGCTGCACAGCTTTGATGTCATGCTGGATTCAGAGCTGGACACTGAACACCAGTGGGGTCTGAGCTTCAACTACAGCCAGACAACATCATCTCCACAGAGGAACAGAGGAGAGGTTGGAGGGGTCTCTGGGAGGTACAGTATGCACATGCAATCAGTGGTGGAAAAAGTACTCACATATTTTACCTAAGTGAAAGTATCAATACAGCAATGTGGAAATACTCCATTAGGGTGCCCTCACACCAAAGTACCTATGAGAGTGGAATCCGCGTTCCACCAATGCATTTCAATGAGAGTGAAGCGGTTTCATGCCAGCAGAGGATTTCTGCAAAAAACGCTCCCTTATCATTGAAATGCATTGGCGGAACGCGGATTCCACTCTCATAGGTATTTTGGAGTGAGGGCACCCTTACAAGTAAAAGTCCGGAATTCAAAACGTACTTGATTGTATGAAAGTATTGGCATCAACATGTACTCAAAGTACCAAAAGTAAAAGTAAGATTTTTTTTTTTTTTTTTTTTGTGAGCTTGTAGATCAGCCATGGTATAAAATAGGGCTAAAAAAGTGGTTTATGTATCCGTCTGAGGAAACCCATTTCGGCCGCTTGTACCCGAGACCTTATACTTTCGGTCATGACCCACACTTCATGGCCTTACGGCTCAACTCTTTTTTCTTCACCACAGTGTGATTTAGCGACTGCAAAACCGCTCCTGCTGCTCCGATTCTCCGGCTGATCTCCTTCTCCGTCCTCCCCTTTCTCTCACTTGTGAACAAGACCCCGAGATACTTAAACTCCTTCACCTGGGGTAAAGTCTCATTCCCTACTTGGACTGCACAATCCATCGGTTCCCTGCTGAGAACTAAGGCAGTCAAAGTGTAAATACATTTAGAACTAGAAGCAGTGCTCTTCCGAGCACAGGTCTCCACCAGGCCACACAAATTGCCCTGTTATAGCGCCACCATGAGGCTGATTTGAGAAATTTGAAGTGGCATTTCTTCCATTACCTAGTGGGAACGTGCACGCCCAATTTCACCAAGATTGCACGCTGTGTTCATGATTTGAGGCATTTTGTTCAAAACGTATTTTGACAAGTAATAAAAGTTGAAAAAAGTGAAAAGAAAGCACTTTAATCTAATGGAGAAAACCCCCTTTGATGTCTATAGCCGGCCATACATTACCCTTCCGTGCCATGTTGTAGGCTTGTAGATCAGGGGAGAGCCCCCGTAGATCAGGATAGGCGTGTACTTCTTTGATGTGATGTGCGGACTGCAGCCTGTGACTGACTGCAGACAGTGGCTGGTAGCGTTATTTCTTCTTTTTGTTTGTTTTTTGGATCGCTTTACCGTTGAGTTTTAATTTAAATCCCAATCATTCATGATACAACCTAATGGACGGACGGACGCTATGAAAAGTGTGTCTGTGTGCGCGCGCGCGTGTGTGTGTGTGTGTGTGTGTGTGTGTGTGTGTGTGTGTGTGTGTGTGTGTGTGTGTGTGTGTGAGTGAGTGAGAGGCAGAGGGAGAGGTGGAGAGAAAAAAAGAGATGGATCTGTCACTCAGCTCAGAGACTTGCGTCTATCAGCGGCTGCTGTACCTATTTTCTCTCAGGGTGCATCTCTCCACTCCGACATGTCTCCTTTCCGACATGTCTCCATTCCGACACTAACCCTATCTCTACCCCTACCCTAAACCTTAGGCCCATGGGGAGTGTCGCCACTCCGACAATAAGAAGTCCATTTCGGAGTGGCGACATGTCGGAATGGAGAGAGCCTCCCTTTCTCTCAGTCCCCTGCTGCTGTTCCAGTCTTCCAGACCAGTACTGATCCAGGAAAATATCAAACATTTTTTAAAAGAGTCGGGCTACCCCCGATCGCCCTCCGAGTCCGAGCCACTCGGCTGGGCTCCAAGTGGATCTGTGAGACCTCACACTAGACGACATTCATGCCCGATTGTCGGGCCCGTTTCAGTCGGAGGCAGCCCAATTGTCGGGAGGGTAATTAAATAGCCCGATTATCGGCTAGTGTAGGGCCGCCTTATGTGTGGGTTGGGTGCATCTCTCCACTCCGACATGTCTCCTTTCCGACATGTCTCCATTCCGACACTAACCCTATCTCTACCCCTACCCTAAACCTTAGGCCCATGGGGAGTGTCGCCACTCCGACAATAAGAAGTCCATTTCGGAGTGGCGACATGTCGGAATGGAGAGAGCCTCCCGTGTGGGTTACACATCTGGGGAAATCTCGCTTTTGCGAACGCCCATCATTTCGACCGGAGGGTTAGCGACTCACTCCACGGAGGTTAAGGTTAGGGTGAGGGTTAGAGTCAGGTGTCGAAAAGATGACATGTAGTAAGAACGACACACTCCCACACATCTCCATTTCTGAATGGGGATGTTAATTATTTGAACGGGGATGTTTCTAAGTGGGGGTGTTTCTGAATGGAGGTCTGCCCCCCTATGGGTTCACGTGCCTGGATCACAGCCTGCTGAACCATGGTGGCGCAGTGGTTAGCGCTTCACCTCACAGCTAGAAGGTCCTGGGTTCAATTCCTGCCGGGGGACGCTGTGGGTGCTGGGGTTGTGTTTCTCCCTCTGCATCATCAGCGCCCACACCCTAGGTGGGGTTGGCGATAGGGCCTTTCTGTGTGGAGTTTGCATGTTCTCCCCGTGTCTCCTAGGGTTGATACCCTCACAAAAACATGCAGTAATCCTGGTATCAATAATGCCTCCCCCTGGCCAGCCGGAGTGCTTGATGGAGGGGAAAGGAACTGGTTGGAATAACGTGTTCCTTCCACGCGCTACGTCCATCCCGGGGAAATCCCCCCTGTCAGGTGAAAAGAAACAACTTGGACTACTCATGCATTGAAGGAAGCATGAGGTCAGTCCGTTGTCTCCCCAGGCGTGGCAGAGGGAGAGCAGAGACCAGGATTACATAGGCAATTGGCACTGGGTGAAAATGGGTTGCAAAATCGTGGGATAATAAAAAGAAAAAAAAAAAGTAGCTTCATTTACACACACGTTTGGGAGCCGTTCATTTGGCTCGCGGCGATGTGCGTGCGGTGATGCGCGGTGCGGCGCAGCGATGTGCAGCTATCTAGGAAGCAAATTAAGACACTACAGTTTGATTTGATCATAGCTTAGTAAATTATTAAGTGATTTCTATAATTAAAACGTCTCCATATTGCTTGGAAAGTCCACTTCCATGACAAATGACTGTATTATGTCCCTGTAAATATTTAAATGTTCACTATTTTAAAATAGCCGATGTACAAGCTCACATCTGTGCCCACCCACATTGTACCAGCCAGGCCTAGCCAGTTGGTAAATCCTGGCTTCTATATACCGCTAGGGAGGAGCCAGTTCATTGTTGCCTGCTTGTTTTTTTGAAGCGGTGAAAACCGCTTCCAATGAATGGCTTTGTGTGTATCACGCCCATATATGGTCATTTCAGTCCAGAATGAACAGGCTTTTTCAAAAACAGAATGTCCGTTTAATTACCATATATGGTGATCTCAGTCCAGAATGAACAGGGTTTTTCAAAAACACAATGTATGTTACCTCATGTCCATATATGGTCACTCCAGGCCAGAATGAACAGGTTTTTTCTGTCCCGTATGTAACCCTGGTTACTTATTGCAACCAAACGTGGCAACCCAACCAGACATGGCAACCTTGTCAAGCAAGGAGTATAAATAAAGGTTGAGGTGATGTCACTTCCTAGATTGCCACTCCCTCCCAACCCAGAGTGTTTGGAAGCAGCATGGTCCATGCTATGCTGCTGCAGCTGACCTCATGCTGTGTACTCTTTCTGTGTGTATCAATACCTACTCAGCGGTGAGTTAAAGATGGTTTATTCTCAATGGCTTGGTCGATTGTGTTGAAATGGGTCAGCTACTTGTTTGGTGTTTTGGCACCACTGCCAATTGTAATATGGGTTTGACATTGACTGTGCTAACCTGATAGCAGACCAAACAAATGCACAAGCTCACACTGCTTGGATTTTGATTTCACTAAAGTGAATTATATTTTGATTTTGAGTTTTGAAGTATTTGATTTAGGTTTTTGAAGTTTTTTCTGATTTTGAGTTTGAAACATTTATATTTTTGAAGTAATGACTTTTGAGTTTCCTTTATAAAGTAATGATTTATTTGAGGAAATGTATATTTTTATTTTATTAATGCATGCTAATGAGCTTGAAATATTGAATTTAATGGAAACCATGAAATGAAAAGTAACATTCATGTTGACTTAGAATTGAATTATATTGTACAATAGACTGATTGCTTTATTTCACCTGGCCTTTTCAGGTCAGGTTTTTTGTGACACGAGCTGATGAGCTCTGGCGAGCCTCCCATTGAACCTGCTGGATCTGGAACCCCTCCTCCCATGGCGTTTGGTAGGAAGTTGTGTTCCCATTGTGTTCTCACTCACTGAGACACTGAGCCCCAATCCCAATGCCCCAATCCCAATGAACTGAACTGAACTGGAACAAATCTTTAAAGGGCCCCCATTTATTATTTTTCATGTTGATGCAAATGTTGATTTATTTGTCTGCCTGAAAACATTTTGAATATATTATTTCACTTTAACTTGCAACTCTGACTCCGTCTCCATTTTCTTTGGTATTCACACTACAAACTGAGCTCTCAGCAGCCGAACCTGGTTACTTCTGGTTTTATGCAGTCATATCTCATTTATAACAGTGTAATAGCGTTATCCATTGTGCAACTTGCTACAGCTTGGCGAGCCAGCCAGGAGCTCAAGGTGTGAATACCATTGAATTTTGAATTTTTGTTTTACATACTTTTCTTGACAATATGGAGTATCTGCTTACCTTAGGGGTTAAGTTATCAAGAGCGGTGATTGTCAAAAGTGACACAAATACGTCAGAGACGGACCGCAAACTCTTTGACAGTTTAACAAGAAGTTTTGGGCCTATTGAGAGAACAATCCCAGTTGATGATCCTATTGATGTGAATCACAAAAACCTGATCGTTGAGTTTAAAGATGACTCTGCTCTAACAACTTTAGAGCCACTGTTGCCAATGGTGCACACCATGGATGACGAAGGGGTTGTCTATAACATCAAATCACTTGCAAATGAGTACGCAGCTACTGTTGGTGGCACACACACTGAAAAATATCTCAAACAAATCTCTGAAGTAGCCACCTCTAGTGGCAAAAGCTTTGAGAGCTTGTTAAAGGACATGCTCATACAGATGAGCAAAGAATTGAAAAAACCCAGTGAGGGTGAAGAGGAGCGTCCAGGAAATGGAGACTCAAGACGTGTCACACTCTCAGGAGGAGATTTAAACCCCCCTGAAATACAAAAAGTTGTGGTGGAACACATATTGAAAAAAGATGACTTCAGTTCTCATTCTATGTCCCCACTAAGACTTCGTGCTTTCTCTGGGAAATGTCCCAAACCCAGTAATGAAGCAGACTATGAAACATGGCGCTCTCACATTGATCTGCTGCTTGCTGATCCTAGCCTCTCTGCTTTACATGTTACAAGGCAAATTCTTGAGAGCTTGCTGTCTCCTGCAGCTGAAGTGGTTAAAGTGCTTGGACCTGATGCTCGACGAACAACTTACTTACAAGTCCTTGATGCAGCCTTTGCCACTGTCCAGGATGGAGAAGAGCTTTTTGCTCAATTCTTAACAACTTACCAAGATCGTGATGAAAAATTCTCTGCTTATCTGCAGCGACTACAACTCACCTTGAATTCAGTTGTGAAAAGGGGCGGTGTTCAATCCGGTGAAGCAGAGAAACATCTCATCCGACAATTCAGTTGTGGATGCCTGGAGAACCCAGTTATCACAAATCTGCTTGACCAGAAGAAAGACAATCCTCCCTCCTTTTCAGAGCTATTGCTCTTGCTGCGCACAGAGGAAGACAGACAGCTAGCAAAAGAAGCTCGCATGAAAAGTACATCCAAGCAGCGTGTTCACTTGAGTTCACACAGTACTTGTGCCTGTGGAGCGACATCAGAACATGACAACGGTGTACTTCAGGATCTCCAGAAACAAATGAACGAACTGCAGAATCAATTAACAACATTGATTTCGCAGAAGAAGTCAAACCCCACATCATCAAAGTAAACCAGCTGCTACTGCTGTGCCACAGTCCTCCACCAGACCAAAGCCTTGGTACTGTTTCAAGTGTGGTGAGGACGGACACATCTCTTCCTCTTGCAGTAATGCAGCCAATCCTACTCTGGTGATGGCGAAGAAGAAGCAACTGCAACAGAAACAACAGACTTGGGATTTGAAGAACAACATGAAGTCAAACTGAAAGCAGTCTCTGTGGAGGGACAACCAGAGGCTGCAGTGAAACAATGTCCCATCAATTGCAAACAATCACAACCCACTTCCCATACCTGCAAGTTGCCAAAAGGGCTCATTGGAACCAAAAGTACAGCACAAGTGTTCATCAAAGGAACACAATTCAACTATCTATTGGATACAGGCTCTCAGGTGACAACAATCCCCCATTCCTTTTATTCTCGCTTTCTATCTGACCAAGAAATCAAACCACTGATTGATATACTGGAAGTTGAGGGGGCTAATGGTCAGAGTGTGCCACCTTTCCTGCTGAATTCCTTGGCACATCAATAGACATTCACACTCTTGCTTTGGTGGTGCCTGATGTCAAATCAATGCAATCACTTGTTCTCATTGGCACAAATACGCTTGATGTTCTTTATGAAAGATGTCTGGAAGACAGTCTTCCAATGAATCACTTACCTCCATATGGGTACAGAGCAGTGCTGAAGATTCTCGAGCTGAGATACAACCAATCCAATCATGGTGTAATCAGAATGCATGTAAAGCAGGGGCGCTGGAACTCGAACTCCCAAATCCCAAGGGGAGCTGAGCCTGGAGGAGTTCATGCGCCGAAAAATTCACGTTTTTTATCCGGTTTTGGGTTATTTTTATTACGGTTTCGGGTGCTTATTCCCCGCACAACGGTGTAACAAGGAGCTATATAGTTACTAGTTATTTTAGCACACAGTGTAACACACAGCACGCATGCACACACACAGTCACTCACGCACACACTACAAAATCGGGTATTATTTTTGTAACAGTTTTCTACTGTTTTTTATTCCCCATATACAACGGTGTTAGTTTGCAACAATGAGATGGTGTGCCATCAAAGCGGGATTTAAATTTGACTTCCCTTCTGACCGGAAGTGGCAAGGTGACCATGTGATTAGGTCACCATGTGATAATCAAATACCTTTTTTCCAACATATTTTATTCCCCAAAGTCAAATACATTATTGTTTTAATATAGCTCTGTGTGTGTGTATATATATATATATATAGGCTTATTAAAAAAAGAAAAAAAAAGAAAAGAAAAACTTTTTTTTTTTTCCCCTCCCCACCACCAGGGGAGCTGCAGCTCCCTCAGCACCCCACTTCCAGCGCCCCTGATGCAAAGGATCCACAAACCATTCCACCAGGAAAAACGGTAGTTCTGGAAGGAACATCTACCAACTGCTTTTTGCAAAATGCTGTAATTGTTGAATATCCATCTTCATTCTCTTTGCCTGGCAACTTGATTGTTCAATCATGTCTGGTTGACTGTTCCAAACTTCAACCTTGTCGGTTGCCTGTCATTGTCAGCAATGAATCTGATCATGATGTCGTCATCCCAGCCAGATCTGCTATTGCACAAATGAGTACAATCAACACCATAATTTCAAAAGAACAAAGCGCATCTGATTCAGTTCATTCTTCAGTACAGCCATTGAACTTCAACTTTGGTGACTCACCTCTCTCACCTGAGTGGAAAGATCACATTACAGCCAAGCTTAACAGCATGCCAGAAGTTTTTGCAAAACATGATCTTGACTTTGGCAGAACTGATAAAGTTACTCACCGGATCAAACTTTCAGATGAAACTCCATTCAAACAGAGACCAAGACCCATCCAGCCTCAAGATGTTGATGCTGTCCGTACACACCTGCAGGAACTCTTTGAAAGCGGAGTAATCCGTGAATCTGAATCTCCCTTTGCATCACCCATCGTGGTGGTAAGGAAAAAGAATGGCAGTGTACGACTCTGTATCGATTATAGAAACAGGAAACAGCAACAAAGAAAATCAAGCATTAAGTGCGAAGCCCCTATTATGTTTCTACTTATAGAGACTGACCACCACTGATGCAAAGGCAGAGGGAACCATAGATTCATTCTTCATTCATTCTCTCCCCCCTATTGTGCTACTGTTGGGTGACACTGTAGCCCTACACAAGAAGTAGGGTATACATTTACGAAAATGCATAACGTAAAAACATGGTAAAACATGGAGATGGAGATAAGCGGTTTCTGCCCAATAACAATGATAGGCCTATAGTACACACACACACACACACACACACACACACACACACACACACACACACACACACACACACACACACACACACACACACACACACACACACACACACACACACACATTTGAAATGTTTATTTATGTCCACATAAGCAGAAGTACAAGAATGCCTTGTACAAAGGACATAAACAATATCAGTGCAGTCAGATAATTAGGAAAACAGACAGTTACAAAGTGCATGTAGGGCAGAACATTGTTACATACAATACTGTTGGCATACATGTCAAGCACAGCAGACAACAATCATGGTAAAGATAACAACGCCTCCTCCAAATGGAGTGACTTCCTATAATAGCTGATACAGAGCAGTACCTTGTTAATTTTGTCTTCCCTTGCCATCTCAGCTCAGTCCAATGCTGCCGTTGCCTTTGCTGTTGTGCCCATAGGAGGCGGCCTCGGGCATTAGTTAGTGGAAGTTGGTTTTCTGTTCCACACACAGTCATAGTTGCTCTGACAGAGATACTGGGGTCCGGGTCAGATATAAAGTCTGAGACAGCCAACACCTTAGAGTTAGGCCCTACCCACTCCAAGGTAACATCAGCCCAGCAGCACAGATCATTTAAGTCTGGCTAGTCTGACCATACACCGAAACCGGGAGAGTGACTGTCAAACTTTCCACTAAGCTTCCTTTTGAAGCCTTAGAAGCTTGGATCCGAGCCACGTGCCAGTGGGACCTTATGTCGTTTTAGGTCCAAAAACAGAGAAGAACGTGCAAGCTCTCTCACATACTGGTCATCATTGTTCAACATATTTAACAGATGGGAGAGCCTTGTAGCAATGTATGTCTATTCAAAATTGGGAACACCGAAACCACCCTCGCGTTTGCTGTGAAATAAAATGTCACGTGTTGTGTGTGTTAAGACCAGTCCATTGTCTCACTAAATGTACAGTTTTATCAGTCAAATCGCATAGTGACTTTCGTGGAACATGTACATTGGAGAAAAGATGTTGCACTTTGGCCAATGCGATTACTCTGACTGCCTGACCATTTTGTCAACAATTAAATAAAAACTGGACTAAAATTAAGGCACACACTCGCTTGCGCACACACACACACACACACACACACACACGCACACGCACACGCACACGCACACGCACACGTGCACGCACAGTCGCACACGCACACACAAAACTCAGCCGAACAAATAACAGCTGGCTGCAATCTCTCTCTCTCTCTGATGTATGGATTAAATCTAGCCTGCTGGAGTACTCAGACATTAATTCATCCACCTGATCTTTCCACTCTCCTGCTACATTGAACATATGACCCAAATATGTGTAATTCTTGTGACGTGAATAGACTTTAATGGGTTTATTGCAGATGGTGAAATCAGTTTTTGTGTCAGTTCTAGAATGATACCAGCGGTTTCCCCCACTCTGCCTTTCATACTGCACATTTTGAATCTTTCACCTCTAACCCTGACCACTCCAGAAAGGTGTCAGTTTTGGAGAGCATGCTCTTAATTACTGCTCCATGATTTGAGGCTATCTGAATGGTCTGCATACCCCTGAATGGGGTTAGGGGAAATAGCATTGGCAGGGGCACACATACACCGGTGCAGCACCTCCGCGTTCCCAGTCTCGCACATGCGTGGCGCACACACACACACACACACACACACACACACACACACACACACACACACACACACACAGAAGTGCTGAGATGAGTGGGTGGAGAGTGAACCCAGTGTTAAAACCATCCTTAATAGGAGGGGGAAACATGTTAGAGGTACATCAAGCTCAGGTTTATTTATGTTGCTGAAAGGTTACAATACAAATAGCATAACATATAGCAGCCAATGTTCACAATATCATCTCTGTGGAAGTCTCCCCTCTTCCCTCTCTTCATATTATATAGACCTAGTCATGTTCCACTGCTCTGCTCCTCCACCCTTCTTGCTCAATCCAAGTTGAGATTATGCCAGGATTTGTGGAAAAACACATTCCACCGAGATCCCTGTGGCCCAGATAAACCCTCATACTTCTCTCCAGCCCTCTCAGCCCTTATTTTTTAGCAAAGTTCAACATCTGCTTAGCTTGTTGTGCTGTCTTTCCATCACAGTCTAGAAATAATATTTGCTTATTTAATCAGAGTATAGGCTACATAATGATATTTTACTCTGGGTATTATGCATTATGCTCTGTACCTACAGATGGTCCATTTCAAAACTGCACACGTCCTGCCATTGGCAAGACAGTAGATTTCCTGGGGGTTTGCAGAACATTGAGCTTGTAGATCAGCTATTTGTGCTATTGTTATGAACTTCTCTGACTTCAAAGTATTAATTTACCTATGAAGGTGGATTCTGCTTTTTTTTGCTATTTGTGAGTTTTGGCAAAAATACTCTCCATTGTCCATAAAGAACTGAGAGTCAAAACAGGGAAAGAAACCTCTGTTAAAAATACATTTACAGAACATTTTCACACATATGGATTATGTATATCATTATGCTCTGTAACTAAATGATGGATTATGTATATTATTGTGCTCTGTAGCTACACTGTTAGATTATGGATTATGTATATCATCATGCTCTGTAGCTGTTAGATTATGTATTAGGTATTAGTGTCAGACCGATTTCTTGCGATGCGATAACCGATTTGAGAGAGGGGACAATCGCCGATAACCGATGTGATTTTTTTTTAGATGGAATGAAAACAGGCCTTTTTCCAGTGTGCATTGTGTAAAGACAGCATTATGAATTTGCACAAAGCTACAGTCACAGTGACACCAGCAGAGACGGCTGCTTTCTTAAACCAATGACTTTATTCAAGACTTATATATATATTTTTTTAACTAGGCTGAGAAAAAAGAATAGTTTGCAGTGAACTTTGAAATTAACTTCCAAACCTACAAGAGAGACTAGGAGTCTCGAGCTTGATTTGAGAATAGCTGATCTACAAGCTCACAACATCACTAATGCGACCAGTTGTGAGCGTGTAGATCTGCTTTTTCCAAATCTAGAAAATAGTTGGTAATAGTAAAAATGTGGAATTCTTGTAACATAAAACAAATCTTGTATGGGGGTCCCTGGCAAAAAGTATTTTTAAGATGGGGTCCACAGTCAATTACATTTGATAATGTTTAATGTATGGTTCTTGAGTGATTTGAGCTGTGCAAAACATAGCAATGTTGTCTGTCTGTCTTTCTATGTTTTGAGAGAGAGAGACAGAGAGAGAGAGAGAGATTGCAGCCAGCTGTTATTTGTTCGGCTGAGTTTTGTGTGTGCGTGTGCGACTGTGCGTGCACGTGTGTGTGTGTGTGTGTGTGTGTGTGTGTGTGTGTGTGTGTGTGTGTGTGTGTGTGTGTGTGTGTGTGTGTGTGTGTGTGTGTGTGTGTGTGTGTGTGTGTGTGTGTGTGTGTGTGTGTGTGTGTGTGTGTGTGTGTGTGTGTGTGTGTGTGTGTGTGTGTGTGTGTGTGTGTGTGTGTGTGTGTGTGTGTGTGTGTGTGTGGGCGCGCAAGCGAGTGTGTGCCTTAATTTTAGTCCAGTTTTTATTTAATTGTTGACAAAATGGTCAGCATATTTAGTGTTGTTATATATTTTCATAGCTTAGTTTGCATTTAGTTTGTGAGGCCGTGGTGTAGTCCATGGAATATTGGAGAACACTCTTCTATTTTACTGCAACTGCTGATCGTTCTACTGCCAAATACAACAGGCAGACAGACACACATGAAGAACAGAGAGATCACAAGCATACACACACACACACACACACACACACACACACACACACACACACACACACACACACACACACACACACACACACACACACACACACACACACACACCAATCTATCTACAGTGTGATTATGATAATCAGTCTCTCTCCCTCTCTCTCTCTCCTTCTCTCCCTCTCCCTCACTCTCTCTCCCTCTCTCTCTCTCTCTCTCTCTCTCTCTCTCTCTCTTTCTCTCTCTCTCTCTCTCTCAATCACAATATAATGATCATACCAGACTCTGAGCACAATGTTTGCGTTATATGATGTTGATCACAAACATAAAGCCACCCCACCACACCACACCACTAGGGATGGAGCCCGAAAACCGGGTCCATTACAAACCTGGTTCTGAATTTATCGAGACCCGAGTATCAATAAGCTTTTGGCTTGTCGAGCCTGTTATCGGGTAAGCGTCACGTCATGGGCCGCTATAGCGGCCGGGCCGGGAGGTACATTGCGTCATTGATAGTTATGTGCTTTGGAAGTGCATGCATGCGTGCCGTGGAACAACGGTGGAACGCGTGAAACACTAAAAAGTTTGGTTACCTTTTTGAAAAGACAAGGGGAGAGCTAAATGCAATGGGATATATTCAGCACGGTTGTTACATCATGATCGGGAGTGAACACTTCGACAATGCAAACGGAGCCAGGCACTTGTTGTCCATAGTGCATCACATAAGACCCAAGTTTCAAAATGTACTTGAGTAAAAGTACAAAAGTATTGGTATCAAAATGTACTTAAAGTCCCAACAGTAAAAGTACAAAATGTTTGAAAATAGGGGCAAGCTCACAACGCATCACAATGTGACGCATTGTGAGCTTGTAGATAGGCTATTTTCAAATAGCCATTATATAAAATAGGTCTAAAGTCGTTTATGTATGTTTTATAATAGTATAATTTATATCTGCAAAGTATCTAGTAACTACAGTACTTAAGTAAATGTACTTCTTTCTCTCTCTCTCTCTCTCTCTCTCTCTCTCTCTCTCTCTCTCTCTCTCTCTCTCTCTCTCTCTCTCTCTCTCTCAAAGGTCTCTGCAAAGGTTCCTGGAGAACTGCAATCCTTCACAGGTTTGGGACGAAGAAGGGGAGTACAGCTTCCCATCGCTGACTGTAGGTCCTGCTGCAGGAGAGTGGGAGGAGGGGGAGGAGAAGTTCCTCTCTTTCGCAGTTCCACAGCTTGGAGAGTTCGAGGAGATGGAGAAAAAGGCAGCATACCAAATCTGTGTCAAAGTGTGCCATTTACGATCCTTGGAACAGATGACAGTGTCGAGGTGGTCTGGGTATTTTGGCCCAGATAAGTCCCCGAAAGGCTGCTGGCGGGCTCTGTACAAGCTGCCTGTTGAAAAACGGGCAGCTGACCTCCAGTGGAGGATAGTGCATGGAGCGATAGCTACAAACAGACACATAGCACACCTTGATCCTAGTCAGGGGGTGGGCTGTGGTTTTTGTCCTCATGAGGAAACTCTAGCGCATTTGTTTTTACAGTGTACCAGGTTAGAGGGTCTTTTTAGATTATTGAAATTTTGGTTTCTGGGGTTGGGGGAGCGTTTTTCTTCTGAGTTATTTGTTTTTGGTCCAAAGTACTCAACTAAGAATAAAAGTGTTCATGTTCTATTGAATTTTATGTCTGCGGTTGCCAAGCTAGCCATTTGGATAACCAGAAAACACAAAACTCAAGGGGTGGGGTCTGTGGACCCCGTGCAAGTAGTACAAGGACTGGTGGCGGCCCGCCTAAGGGTTGAACATGCGTACTACAGGACAGTGGACAATAGAGGGTTTCAAAGCACGGTGGACTGTGGGAGGGGCTCTCTCTACAGTGGGGGAGCAGGGGGAGTTGGTGCTCTCTTTTTAAGAAAGGAAAATTGAGGTCTTTATAATTGTCTGGCTTTTGAGGATGTAAATTGTGCAATATAGTTTAATAAAGGTATTTTAAAAATAAAAAAAAATCTCTCTCTCTCTCTCTCACACACACACACACACACACACACACACACACACACACACACACACACACACACACACACACACACACACACACACACACACACCCTAACCCTAAACCTAACCCTAACCCTTAACACAACCCCTAAATTTAGTGAGGACCGCAAAAATGTCCTCACTTTCCAAAAATGTCCTCACTCTGTTGGTGAAAAACTCTTTCCGGTGCTCACTGGGTAGTAAGAACGGGCACACACACACACACACACACACACACACACACACACACACACACACACACACACACACACACACCAACTCCTCCCTCCAGTAAAAACTAGAGAGCATATAGCAGGGAAAACTACAGTGTTGAGTTTCGTCTCTGTGTATCTCTCTCTCTCTCTCTCTCTGCAACCTGAACTCACTCTTTAAAAGGCTCTCTCTCTCTCTCTCTCTCTCTCTCTCTCTCTCTCTCTCTCTCTCTCTCTCTCTCTCTCTCTCTCTCTCTCTACCTACTTACCTACCTACCTTCCTACCTACCTACCTACCTACCTAACCTACCTACCTAACCTACCTACCTACAGTGGTAGGTGGGTATGATGGGTCTCATCATGAAGAACTGTGGAGCTTTGCTAGTCTTGCTGTTGTGTTTGTCAGAGGTTGGGGCTCAGGGAGAGACGGTCTCCACCATGGAACAGAGGCTGCAGAGCTTGGAGCAGAAGATGGAAGGTATGGTAATGTTGTCTTAGAATAGATGCAGACACATAACTGCCTTCTTTGAGGCATTAACAATGTGTCAACGAGGATCAGCTGGGTCACACACACACACACGCGCACACGCACACACACACACACACACACACACACACACACACTCTGCAGTGCTCTAAACTTCACTTGAATATGATGGAATATGATTGAGGATTACTGCGATTAATAGGTAAGCTTACATTTCATATTGCTCAAGCCATACCTATAACTTTCAGGATAAATTGCTCCAGGGGCCACATGGGAGGCATTTGGCCCGCGGGCCACCAGTAGAATGCCCAAGATATAGAAGATATGTACCAATTTGTGTCAATTTGTTTCATTTAGTAGACGCTTTTAATCCAAAGCGACTTAGAAGGTAATACACAAGACTCCCTAAATCGGGAGATAAGCGACCATCAGGTTGCATGTAAAAATCGGCCTGATGGTGGCGTTATATGGGACAGATCCATGTTGATGACATGACTGTAGACATGCTGTGTACTGCTTTGTGTGATTTTAGGGCAAAATCTGTAGGAGCAGTGTCCAAAAATGTGTTTTGCAAGAATGGGCCTCATGGTGGCTCTAGAAGAGGGCCATGTGAGAAATGAGGGGTGGAGGTAGTGGTTTGGCAGCCAAGAAGTGTGTGTGCAAAGTTTGGCAAAGATCGGGGCAACGGTGGCGGAAATGAGAAGGGCAAAAGTGTGACGTTTGACTGACAGCCGGTGGAGGTTTTAGATTGTATATATATTATAGACATACTGTGTATTGATGTGCGTGATGTTTGGGCAAAATAAGTATAGTACTGGCTAAAAAATGTGTTGAGCTAAAATCTGCCTCCTGGTGGCGCTATAACAGGCCCATGTCAATTAATTTGGGGCAGAGGTTCTGCTCTGCATGGCATCTAGGGAGTGGGTGTGCACAGTTCACAAACGGAACCACAGATGGACGGACGGACGGAAGGACAGACAGCAAAACTTAGGCTGATTATCAATACGCATACTTGGGGAGTATGGACTTCAGAATTGCAAGTTCTCCTTGAGAGTAGAGACTTCAGAGGACGGGAGGACGGAGGAGTGTAGTTCTGCTATTGGAATAGCAGCACACTCAATTACATCACAATCTCAGCTTGCTTCAGGGCATTTCCACTGTCTGCGTTCAAGCAGCAGATGTATAAGCTATGAATGTGTTATGTTCCAATGGAGTATAAAATGCACTTTGTGCAGTTTACAACAACCATTCTATCCACCTCTTTCCGCGGGAATTTACTGGAGATGTTTTTGCAACACACTTCCGGTTAACAGCAGACATACAAGCTCGCGTCGCAGATGCAACCGCTGTGAGCTTGTAGATCACACTCGGCTGCGGCGCCGGAAGCTCCGTGCAACTTCTGCGCAATGCACTATGGGATGTTGGAAAGTTGTGGATAAGAAAATTTAAAAAAATAAAGCACTATTTTCTTTCTTTCCTTTTTATAAATGTTAACCTATCCCATCTACTGTCTGTTATCCTAAAAAGCGTAAAGACATATGCATATGAATAGCCTATGTTATAAATTATAAATACTAGAGCGTCTAGTGGGCGACCTGGCCAACTCGGGAACAATTTAAATAGGGAATGAATGCCCCGCCCTTTAATGCAAAACCAATTATACCTGTTGTCATAGGATCCGTTTTGACCATCTGTTTGCGTGTGTCCATTTATGCCCATATATGGAGATATCTGTCTGTCTATGTCCATTTCATGCCCATATATGGAGATCTCTGTAGGACCCGTTTTGACCATCTGTTTGCCTGTGTCCATTCATGCCCATATATGGAGTTATCTGTCTCTAAGCGTCCATTTTATGCCCATATATGGAGATCTCTGTAGGACCCGTATTGACCCTCTGTTTGCCTGTGTCCATTTATGCTCATATATGGAGATATCTGTGTCTGACAACTGTATAACGCTGTATATACACGTAATGTAGATTGATTGATTGATTTTAATGGACCGAAATAAAGATTACTACTACTATTGATTGATTGATTGACAGAAATGGCTGCCAAATGGAGTGCCTCTGAAGAGAAGGTGGCAGATCTGCAAACCAGATTAAATGCCAGTGAAAACCAGGTGTTGGAATTGAAGGAAGAAAGTGAAGGTACGTTTTCACATGCGCACGCACACACACGCACACGCGCACACACACACACACACACACACACACACACACACACACACACACACACACACACACACACACACACACACACACACACACAGGGTGCAAAACATAGTGTCTAACCATGGTTGCGGTCTAGCAGAGACAATTCATTCCAGTTGCACAGCACTTTTGAATCCCAATTGGCCATATTCACACCGCTGCCATCTTGGATCACATGACTACATATCTGAGCCTGCATTACAAATGGAGCGATGGTCCCAAAATATGAGTCCTGTTCAACCAATTTCTTTTGACCAAATGGGCAGATGAAAACATCAACATCCCCAAAAGGATTCAAAAGAAGGGCTACAATAACCGTATATGTTGCAACATTACTGTGTAGACTTGCTACAATATCTGTGCAGTGCTTGCTCCGCCGTCATACTAACTTATTGTGATTTTTGCACGTTAATCATGAAAAAATCTAACATGATTAACTTGCATTCTAACTTAATTAGCGCTAACATTCATTAATGAGATTAATTAATGTTAACAGTTTTACTGCCAGATGTTATTATTTATTTATTGGGTCTGGTGCCAGCAAAAGCACCTTACCTTTGCGACGTTATAGACAAAGATGTATTCATTTTCTTTTATTATTATTATTTTCTTTTCTCATTAAATAGGTGTACTTTGGCTATACTGGCAGTAGAGGGCAGCCTCATGCAAGAATTAATGTGAAATGGCCGCGGTCGGCTTCCATCCGTCAAGACCACTAAATCGCTACAGAGCAATAGATCCAGCGATAATAACAAGGAAGTGTTTTGTTACTCCATTGATGCTAACGTCCAGTGTGTTAACTGTACACACCCTAGGGTGACCATATTCTGAAAATCCAAAAAGAGGACACTCTACCCGGCGCATGCATATATATATATATATATATATATATATATATATATATATATATTTTTTTTTTTTTTTTTTTTTTTTCCCAAAATAATTTATATTACTAGTTTACAGCTCAATTATGTTATTAGTTATGTATTCATTTTGAGGGGTTCCAATTGGACCCTTTACAAATCTATTAATAGGCTAGAGAGATCCACTGATAAAGTATGCCTTTTGACTCCTGTATGAACGTTCAGCTTTGTAACTAAATAAAAGAGAGGTAGCCCATTATTCAAACCGCCGTTCTGCTTTACAAGGTTGTACAAAAGATTCTGTCAATTTAGTTAGCAGAAGAGCTCTCACCTCGCACAGACTGTCTTGTAGGCTACTTTGCAGTGTTGATATGGGCTTGAAGCAGAAAAACTTTTATTTGTAAATGCCTAAATAGACACAGAAGAGTACCAGCTTTGCTGACAGAACGCTCCATCTCATTGTTGGTCACTGGCACCTTTTGTGCATTTCATCAGTGAAACAGCATTAATTGCGTTTGCAGTTTGTTCGTTTGGCTTGAGCAGCGCGAGCTGCTGCCGAGCTCGTGCTGCTCTGCCTCTGATCTGAAAGCGAGACAGGCTGAGGGACTCAGAGGGAGGGGATCGCAGCGCAGGCAGAGAGTAGTATGAATAATACACATTCTGGGGTTAGGGGTGGAAACCCGCCTCTCACAGTGTGTTTCCAAACGAACCATTGAACGTGCATTGTAAATGCCCGTGCTTTAACTGTGATATGCGCAAAACCCCGGACATTTGAAGGAATTTATAAAACCCCCCCGGACAGGCCGGACAGCCCCCTAAAAGAGGACATGTCCGGGCAAAAGAGGACGTATGGTCACCCTAACACACCCGCGCGACCCCTCATCAGTTTACAGACATCAAAACAAGGTACAAAAGAACGAGCCAAAGAACGTACTATTGGCGGCGCGCCGCCGTGAAAAATGGGGCGAATGGGAACGTCCAAAGCGGTAAAAGAGTTAACATTAATTGCCATAATGTCAGTTAGCTGTAAGTAGATATGAGAAATGTGTGGCTGCTGATGTTTCCATGCCAACATTGTTTTATTTATTGTTAACAAATAGTTAATATGAGGCGGAGCAAGCACTGCACAGATAGCAAGTCTGTACACTGTAACGTTGCAACCTATATCATGGATGTACCATTCAATCCTGTTACTGTAGCCCTTCTTTTGAATCCTTTTGGGGATGTTGACATTGTCATCTACTAATTTGTCAATTTGGTCAAAATAAATAGGTGGAATAGAACTCATATTTTGGGACCATCTCTCCATTGTTTACAATGGTTTGTAATGCAGGGCCTGACGTGTTACCACCCCATGTGGTCATGTGATCCAAGATGGCCGCGGTATGAATTATGGTCAATTGGAACAAAGAGATTCTATAATAAGATATTAGATATTTGGAATCACCACCAGATGGCGCAGCGGCAGTTTGTTCAAAACGGGTCAGTCCTGCAAACTTTAGATGTCAATCTTAGTCAATCAAGATTGAATATGAAAAATCAAACAGATCCGTCTTGATCACATGACAGAGATACTGTGAACCGATTTGATGAAATTTGAATTCAATCTGAATGAGTAATATCAAAAAAAGGTTTTACATAAGTCAGCCTCCTGGTGGCGCTAAAAAAGGTAATTACTGTGTACAAAGACTTGCTACAATATCTGTGCAGTGCCTGCTCTGCTATCATATTAACTTACTGTATCGTGATTTTACACGTTAATCATGAATAAATCTAACATGATTAACTAGTAGTCTAACAACTTAAGTAGCGCTAATGTAGTGATACGCGGAAGCGGGGATTGAACCCGGGACTCCCACTCGCCAGTCCAACGCACAACCAGTCGTGCCAATAGGGCTGAGCCCGATTAGCAGGGCTGTTGTCGCTGGTTCATGGCTGATACTAACTGTGGGGTGCTACACTAACATTGGTTCATGGCTGATACTAACTGTGGGGTGCTACACTAACATTGGTTCATGGCTGATACTAACTGTGGGGTGCTACACTAACATTGGTTCATGGCTGATACTAACTGTGGGGTGCTACACTAACATTGGTTCATGGCTGATACTAACTGTGGGGTGCTACACTAACATTGGTTCATGGCTGATACTAACTGTGGGGTGCTACACTAACATTGGTTCATGGCTGATACTAACTGTGGGGTGCTACACTAACATTGGTTCATGGCTGATACTAACTGTGGGGTGCTACACTAACATTGGTTCATGGCTGATACTAACTGTGGGGTGCTACACTAACATTGGTTCATGGCTGATACTAACTGTGGGGTGCTACACTAACATTAACTGGTTCATGGCTGATACTAACTGTGGGGTGCTACACTAACATTAACTGGTTCATGGCTGATACTAACTGTGGGGTGCTACACTAACATTAACTGGTTCATGGCTGATACTAACTGTGGGGTGCTACACTAACATTAATTGCCGTAATGCCAGTTAGCTGTGAGCAACTGACAAGAGTAAGTAGATATGAGCAACTTGTAGCTGCTGATGCTTCCATGCTAACATTAACTATTTGTTGTTAACACATAGTTAACTCATTGAATGCCCTTTTCAAGATGGCCGCCAAGTACCAGGATGCCACGTTCCTAAATTTCTAGTGCACGGATCAAAATCGTGCACGCCCATGCACCATATATGCACCATATGTGTAGTACTTTTTAACAGCTTTCAAACAAAAAAATCCGCTTGGAAATCCGTTCAGGCATTCATGAGATAGAAGCCTTCAAAGTCAGACAAAACAAACACTGCCACGTTCCTAAATTTCTAGTGCACGGATACATTTTTAGTGCACGTTAGTGCATGGATCGTGCACGCCCATGCACCATATATGCACCATATGTGTAGTACTTTTTAACAGCTTTCAAACAAAAAAATCCGCTTGGAAATCCGTTCAGGCATTCATGAGATACAAGCCTTCAAAGTCAGACAAAACAAACATTTTGCCATTTTGAAAGATGTGTTTGTTATGGGGCTAAACATGCAATTTCGCGATTGCGATCATGCCTAATACATTTTAGGCATTTTTGGAAATTTTTTTATAAAAAAAAAAAAAAAAAAATTCAAAATGGCTGCCAACTCGGGAAACTCGGGCTGTGGCAGCCTGGGAGTACTGTAATAACTCGGGAAACTCGGGCCTTGGCAGTCAATGAGTTAATATGAGGCAGAGCAAGCACTGCACAGATCTCTTCTCTTTAGCCTGCCGGGAGAGGCGCAGAATTTGGGCGAAAGGGACGGATTCAAATCTCCCGGCTGAATAAAAGCGGGAGATCCTATTGGCCCTAACGTCACAAGATTTAGAGCGACGCCCCTTACACTCTGGTTGGTTACGGTTGACTCCCACTCCCTATGCCTGACATTTCAACACGTTAGCCCAGGTTTTTCTTTTTGAGCTGAAGGAGAATGAAAAGCCTGGGTTCCTGAGGCTACTGTCTCTTCCACAACAAAACAAATGCTGTCCTTTGAGGAGCACAACACTAACCCCTCCTACCTTTGATCCAGGAAGCCTCTCCAAAGCAGACATGTGGAGGGAGGTGACAACACTAACTCATCTTACCTTTGATCCAGGAAGCCCCTCCAAAGCAAACATGTGGAGGGAGGTGACCGGAGTGAGGGACAAGATGCACAGCCTGGCCATGTCTGTGGTGCAGCTGAAAGAGAGGCTGGCTGCCAGCAACAACCAGGTGCAGGATCTCACCCAGAAAAATGCAGGTATTGACTGATATATTGACTGACTGACTGAATGGCTGGCTGGCTGACTGACTGACTGGCTGCGTGAACGATAGTCAGTCAGTCAGACAGACAGACAGACAGACAGACAGACAGACAGACAGACAGACAGACAGACAGACAGACAGACAGACAGACATACAGTATACACCTTCTCCTCTCTGCCTGTTTCGGTCAAAGAAGGCTAAATCCATTAGAGAGAGACTGCCTCTGCGGGGACTGCCCATAAGTCCGAAGGTTCATTAGTCCGAAGATTCATTAGTCCGAAGGTTCATTAGTCCGAATTTAGTTAGGGTTACTGAGGTTAAGGTTAGGGTTTGATTGAGGTTGGTTAGAGTTAGGCATAGTATTCTTAACAAATTCGGACTAATGAACCTTCGGACTAATGAACCTTCGGACCAATGCCATGGCACCGCCTGTGCGTGCGTGAATGAGCATGCTCCAGTGTTTTTTTGTTTTTTTTTAATTTTTTTTTTATAATAAATACTTCCATTATTTACTTAAAGTTATACTTTGTACTTTTTTTAATAAAACAAATCTTAAAATTGTCCTAACTATTAAATCGCTAAAGTTTTAGAACACCCACTCCGTTAATTTCAGCCCCAAAAGCCTTTTCTTTATATGTTTTCTACATAGCCTTGACAGGGGCTGTATTTCCCGGCAAAATGATGTCATCTCCTACATGATACACTACCGGCCAATCACAGCGTAGATCATACACCACCGGTCTCTTCAGGAAGTAGCTTCCCTCAGCAACTGTGTTTACATTGGTGAAGGAATCTTGATTGCTACTCCCTCAATCCTGGTCTAAAAATGACGGGAGACGGCTCTACGGACGCGTATCGGCGAGGCGGAGGTGGTCGCGGCGGCCGGGGTGGTCCACGGACCCCCGTTCTGGTGGTCCGCGGCGACTCCGGGCGAAAAACGGCCGAAATAAGCAATACCGCTACTGACCACTAGTTGAGCAGCTTCCACAGTACAGCTTTAAGCAAAAGTATCAATACTGCAATGTAGATGTACTCTGTTACAATTAGCCATAGAAGTCCAGTATTCAAAATGTACTTGAGTAAAAGTACAAAAGTATTGGTATCAAAATGTACTTAAAGTACCAAAAGTACTCATTATGCAGAATGTCCCATTTACAGTTTTCAAATGTACCGTATAACAATAGCAGATCGTTTACATTGTTTTTTTTCAAATGGCCATGTCAACATGTCTGTATACTGAATTGGTTAATGTATGTTTTATAATAACTAGAAGCTCGGCCGCCCGACCTGGCCAACTCGGGAATGATGTAAATAGGGAATGAATGCGCCACCCTTTAATGCAAACCCCATTATACCTGTTGTCGTACAACCTGTTTTGACCATCTGTTTGCCTGTGTCCATTTATGCCCATATATGGAGATCTCTGTATCTGTATCTGTATCTGTCTGTCTGTGTCCCTTTTATGCCCATATATGGAGATCTCTGCTCTTTGGGCGGCCAAGCGTCTAGTCGGGTGCCGGCCTACTCGGGAACGATGTAAATAGGGAATGAATGCCCCACCCTTTAATGCAAACCCCCATTATAACTTTTGTCATAGGACCTGTTTTGACCATCTGTTTGCGTGTCCATTTAGGCCCATATATGGAGATATCATGCCCATATATGGAGATATCTGAATGTCTGCGTTCATTTTATGCCCATATATGGAGATCTCTGCTCTTTGGGCCAAGCGTCTAGTTGGGTGCCGGCCTACTCGGGAACGATGTAAATAGGGAATGAATGCCCCACCCTTTAATGCAAACCCCATTATAACTGTTGTCATAGGACCCGTTTTGACCATCTGTTTGCGTGTGTCCATTTATGCCCATATATGGAGATATCATGCCCATATATGGAGATATCTGAATGTCTGCGTCCATTTTATGCTGAATGCGCCACCCTTTAATGCAAACCCCATTATACCTGTTGTCATACAACCTGTTTTGACCATCTGTTTGCCTGTGTCCATTTATGCCCATATATGGAGATCTCTGTATCTGTATCTGTCTGTCTGTGTCCCTTTTATGGAAATATATGGAGATCTCTGCGCTTTGGGCGGCCAAGCGTCTAGTCGGGTGCCGGCCTACTCGGGAACGATGTAAATAGGGAATGAATGCCCACCCTTTATTGCAAACCCCATTATAACTTATGGAGATATCATGCCCATATCACAGATTGCGTTAGACCGGTAATTGCCGGTTTTGACCGTTTTTTTATGATCAAGACTGGAAAATAAAATTCCTTCCGGACATTCTGACCGATTGAAAAACCAATGGTCATGTATTATTATCGCTGTCTGCACAGGCTGCCTCTCTCTCTGTCTCTCTCTCTCTCTCTCTCGCTCGCTCGCTCGCCCGCCTTCTCTCTCTCGCTTGCTCGCTCGCTCGCCCGCCCGCTCTCTCTCTCTCTCTCTCTCTCTCTCTCTCTCTCTCGCTCACTCGCTCCCTCACTTGCTCATTTCAGTGTCAGTTTGCGACGCACTGCATGTAAAGCCATGGGAATTAAGAAATGCACGCACGGTCAGCAATCAACCCATAAGTTCTTTATGAGGAGATGGAGTGGAGACAGTAGGAAGAGCCTTTTCAACTCTCCAAAAGTTGCATAACATGCGCACGGACGCACTGTCTGTCTGTGTCACCACTCGACAGTGAGTATTGGATTCATTGCTGGCCAGATGAATCCATCAACCTTATGAAGCAATTGATATTTTTCAATATTCTTAAGTCAAGACATGGTTGTACTGTTGGCGTCAAAGATGATGCAACAGAAAGACCTTGTTGTGAAAGCAGTGTGCCACATGCAGACAGCCTGCGCGATTAGTCCAATATATAATTAATTCCCTTATGCAAGATTGAATCGTTTTTTTTCTTTCTTTCTTTCTTTTTAGCCTACTTTTTCCATTCAATTCGTTTTCAGTCCCAACTATGCAGTGAGTAGGCCTAATACTTCAACTGTTGCTATTGGCTTTTTGTGCACCTGCTTGTAATTTAAAATGTCCGGTATTTTCTTCAGATGTCCGGTAAATTTTTATCATGCTTGTCACAGTGACCGGCTGTTAAAAATCCTAGCGCGACCTCTGGCCCATGTATGGAGATATCTGAATGTCTGCGTCCATTTTATGCCCATATATGGAGATCTCTGCTCTTTGGGCGGCCAAGCGTCTAGTCGGGTGCCGGCCTACTCGGGAACAATGTAAATAGAGAATGAATGCCCCACCCTTTAATGCAAACCCCATCATAACTGTTGTCATAGGACCCGTTTTGACCATCTGTTTGCGTGTGTCCATTTATGCCCATATATGGAGATAGCATGCCCATATATGGAGATATCTGAATGTCTGCGTCCATTTTATGCCCATATATGGAGATCTCTGTATCTGCTTGTCTGAGTCCCTTTTATGCCCATATATGGAGATCTCTCCCCTTCGAGTGGCCAATCGTCCAGTCGGGGACCGGCCTACTCGAGAACAATGTAAATATGGAAAGAATGCCCCACCCTTTAACGCAAACCCCATTTATCTGTTTGCTTGTGTCCATTTATGCCCATATATGGAGATATATTTCTGTCTGCGTCCATTGTATGCCCATATATGGATATCTCTGTATCTGTCTGTCTTCATCTTGAGCAGTAATACGCAGCCTGCTTGCTTTTCTTGAGCAGTAATACGCAGCCTGCTCGCTTTGCCACCCATGGGGAATGATGCCCTTCTGGTTGTTAGGCAATACCCATCATGCCCGTTGTTCAGTTGGCGTACGTGATGTCAGAGCCCTTTATGATGTGATGTCACAATGAGTCGGCGCTTGTGCCGATTTCCTCCGGAACAGACTGATGTCAACATCAGCTCTGCATAAGGATATTCCTAACGTTTCGCGCCGTTTCTGGAAAATCGTTCATCGGGTCGGGTCGAGGCCGGGCACTGCACTCCGCGCTGCGGCGGGGAACGCGCGTGCCGAATCTGAAGCCGGTGGGACGAACGGTTCTCGAGATACGCGGATTACATACACACAGACAGACTCACAGAGACTTCTCGCATTTATAGATAGATAATAATAATCAAAATCTTCAAAGTAACTCAGTTTTGAAATACATGTTGTGGGGTAAAAGTACTATATTTGGATCCAAGATGTAGTGGAGTACAAGTATAGTGTAAATTGGTATTACTTAAGTATAGTACAAATAACTCAAATGTACAGGGGCTTAACACATCGGATGCCCACGTGATCTCTGACGTCTAATTTGCTGGTGCCCATGGCAACGCGTCATTTTACCTACCGGCGAGAGTACTGGCGAGAAAAGTAATCCGAGTAAATGTAATCCGAGTATGTCCTGTTTATTTCGCGAAAATCTTTTCTTTCAGTCAGGACCGTTTTTTATAATTTCTAAGCCACAGTGTTTGTGTTACGGCATGTAGAAGAGGCTGCCGTTTTGAGAAAAAATTAAAAAAGGAAGGGAATCCGGAGAAAACAGCACTTTTGTGCAGCCGGTAAACAGGAAGTCAACGAGCCACACAGCACGTCCGGGTGACGTAATTGCGCGCTGCATGTTGGGAAATGGAGTTGTTTCATCACCGCGGTAGCCAAGTGCAGTAGCTACAGTACAGTATAGTTTACTGTACAACGCGTCAAACGCGTCGTTGGGCACTCGTAAAGATCAAAGAGATTGACGCGTAGACACCACGTGGGCACCCGATGTGTTAAGTACAGTACTTAATGTGAGTTTAATGTGAGTTAATTTATGCCACTGGAGTGCTGCATCGATCAAAAACAATTCACACGTCTTTACAAAACGACCGATTATCAACAGCACAAATTAACATAGGAGTTCCACTGCTGGAGCATACATAACAATGCTGCTTGTGTGTCCTGTTGAGTACTGTCATCATAGTCACAGTCAAGGAGCCAGAGTTTGTATGTTGTATTCACTCAGCTTCAGCCTATTCCTTTTGATCACCTGTAACCTGTAAGTGGATGTATGACCCATGTATGTGAGTGATCAAATAAACTAAACTAAACTAAACTAAGTAGCCTTCATTCTGTTCACATGTCGTTCTCAGCATTTGGCTCAGACTGTCGGTCACTCACTCCCAGTCCCCCCCAGGTCCCCACAATTCAATTCAATTCAATTCAACACAATTCAATTCAAAGGGCTTTGTTGGCATGAGAGAACATACATTTACATTGCCAAAGAAGAAGTGTACACAGTATAATACAATCAATCAATATACTGTAATACAATCACAATTAAATATGTACAGTTGAGATGGGTGAAAACAGTTTACATGTTTGGAGATCACTCGAAGTAGACAGTGCAGGAATGTATATGTTACAGTTTGTTTGAGGTACCAGTAAGATTGGGGTTGGACTGCTTGTTTTAGTCCACCTTATGGGCAGTCCCTCGAAGAAGCCCATGTCCCACGCTGGTGAATGCTAACCTGGTGAATGCTACAATGCCTAAACCTAACTCTTAGTGATGCGCGAGCCGCCCCGGTGCCCCCACCCGCCCGCCAACCCGCCCGCAATGGGGCGGGTGGGTCAAGGTTTCAGACTCAATTGGCGGGCGGCGGGCGGGCGGGCGGGTTATCACCACTCTCATGTGCAAAAAATAAATAAGAATAATCACCTGCTCTTATTTGCATTTTATTCTTAATACGAGTAGGCCTATAAGAATAAGAATACAACATTTTGAATACGAGCATGAGCGAGCAAGTTTTAAAATGCGCCAGAGAGGCTTGGAGCGCTCCTTGGTGCGAGGACCGTCCCAATTCCGCTCCTGCTGGGGCCGCGAACCACATTTGCCAACATTTTCGCCTTGCACTGTTTAGTTTAGTTTTTAGTTTAGTTTATTAGCACATCATATAAAACATGTAACATTATATACATGGGAACAAAATGCAGTGCGAGGAAAGGAAGAAGCCATCAGGCTTATTTGGAATCCTTCCCTTATTGGAAGAGTTAATAAAAATTACAGCTTTAAAAGTTCAATAACAATACAGTAGAAAACCACAACAGGGGCAGCTGTGCAATGAAAAGATAATAACACAGAAACTGCACAAAAGAACAAAAGACTAGAGAAAAAGAAGAAGAAAAAACATAAAGAAAACACATCAGTAAACTAAATCATGTTGACTACAGTTAGGACGAAATAAGATATAGCTTTAGATGTTTTTTGAATACTGGCAAGGATATTGCTAACTTCAGTGAAGCATCTAGACAGTTCCACAAATGAGGGCCTCTAAATTTGATAAATGATTGATGTTTTGAAGTACGACAAAGAGGTAAATCAAAATCATCCCTTTGCCTTGTGGGGTAGGAGTGAATGTCAGAAGTTAACTGAAAAAAATTATGAAAAGAAAATGGAATGTCTTGTTTGCATTTTTTAAATTTAAACATAAACAAACAGGTTTGTAGAATATTTATTTTGTCAATAGGCAATAATGAATATTTCATGAAGAGAGGAGCAGATGGCTCATATCTATTTGACTGAGAAATCATTCTCACAAACCTTTTTTGAATGATCAGAATTTGTGTTAAAAATGATGGACATGTTGCAGCCCAAACAATATTACAGTAACTAATATGTGGGAAAATTAAGCTATAATAAAGCGTTAAATGGGACGAAGGAAGAACAAATGGACAGATTTTTCTCAATATACCAAGCATCTGGTCACTGTTGCGCACATAGCAGCCAGTCAGACACACAACATGAGCAGAGGAGAATGCGCAAACAATTCAGCGCGTGTCGCTGATCAGGATTTCACTTAAATGTCTCTGTCATCCACACAAGTCTGTATATAAATACTTTGTGTCAGTCAAGTTATATAACCAGCCAGTCAACGGATACGATTTGAAACAACTTTCGCTAGTGAGACAGATTTTTATACTGAATGAACCACGCTCACCTCGAGTCGCTCCCATCTCTCCAATCTGGCGATTAATCAATAACCAACAGGATTTAATATTGTCCGTCTTTTGCTGTCTGTTTGAAGTGCGAGGCGCGGTATAAATATGATTGACATAAAACCTGAAACGCCATTCTTACCCTGACGATGCCCTCGCGATTTAGAGAGAATGAATGTCTTTATGCTGTCAAATAGGCTAAACCCAGAATTTGAACACCACGTTTGTTTATTTAGCCTATGACAATATTGTGCTACTGTAGACCTTTCTGTAAAGCGACTTTGGGTACTTAGAAGAGCCATATATAAAGATGAGCTATTGTGGAGATGATATACCATCTTTTTTTTTAAATGTGGGTTGCGGGGCGGGCGGATTCGTTGATTTGTAGATTGTTCTGCGGCGCGGGCGGGCGGGTTACGTTCCGTGCGGGCTGTGGGCGGTGGGGGCTATGAAAAAGACTGACCCGCGCATCACTACTAACCCCCCTAACCTCAGCAAAACTATGCCTAAACCTAACCCTAATCCTAACCCTAACCTCAGTAAAACTATGCCTAAACCTAACACTAACCCTAACCTCAGTAAAACTATGCCTAAACCTAACCCTAACCTCAGTAAAACTATGCCTAAACCTAACACTAACCCTAACCTCAGTAAAACTATGCCTAAACCTAAACCTAATCCTAACCCTAACCTCAGTCAAATTATTCCTAGTTCCTCAAAGGAGGCGCCGCTTGCTCCACCTTGTGCCCAAAAAAAGTGACATATACACCAGGATCAGTAGTCTTTGATATCACACACACACACACACACACACACACACACACACACACACACACACACACACACACACACACACACACACACACACACACACAGTAAACAGTCCTGCCCTCCTCACATTGTTTAGTCCAATCAGGAAGGCTGCATGTCTCTGAGGGAGAGCCGCCCTAAAGCTCACAATAAGGAAAGATGAACGGTGAATGAACCGTCTCTCTCGTCGCGTTTTGCAACTGAACGCTGTGAACGGTTGAACGGTTCTTTTCCGTATGGTGACCCGGTTCATTTTGGTCACCATAAAGAACTGGTTCATTTGAACCGTTCATTCATGACCGACACACCACTTACAGCACATGTCACCAGTGGTGGGAAAGTAAAAGTATCAATATTGCTAGAAACACTCTGTTACAAGTAAAAGTCCTGTATGCCTGATTGATTGATTGATTGATTGATTGATTGACAGAAATGGCTGCCAAATTGAGTGCCTCTGAAGAGAAGGTGTCAGAGCTGCAGACAAGACTAAATGCCAGTGAAAACCAGGTGTTGGAATTGAAGGAAGAAAGTGAAGGTACGTTTTCAGACACACACACACACACACACACACACACACACGCACGCACTCACACAATGATGTTGTATGACCTTGTTTGCTGTCACTCTGCTGTCAGGTATTGCTGTCAGGTATTGGATTGTAAAAACATTATGGGAGCCGCCATTACGAAGCGAGAGGCTCCCCCTCTCCCTCAGTTTGCACCAGTTTTGAGACAGAGAAATAGAGAAAGTAGATCCATTTTTTTAAAATACCGTTATTGTTTATGTGCGCTGAAGATAACAGAGTGTTACTGGTGCGGCTTCTGCTGCAGACACCCACGCCACCCCCCATCTGCTCAGACAGGCTCTGGTGGGGAAAAGACTCATTCAGCGGCAAAAGAGTTAATAGGACGAGAGGGGAACATATGTTGGAGGGGAGGCTCTCTCCATTCCGACGTGTCGCCACTCCGAAATTGACTTCTTATTGTCGGAGTGGCGACACTCCCATGGGGGTTCTGTTTAGGGTTAGGGTTAGAGATAGGGTTAGTGTCGGAATGGAGACATGTCGGAAAGGAGACATGTCGGAGTGGAGAGCTGCACTCATGTTGGAGGTTCATAAGTTTATTTGTGTGCTGGCAGGTTACAAATAGCATATAAGGGCCAATTCATACTCCACTTTTAAAGCAGAATTTATTTCGATTCGGTTCAGGGTGTCACAAAATCTCTGTGGCACTGAACAGCAGAATTAATGATGGTACCCTTTTCAGCTCATGGTGCTCAGTTGTCCACCCTAGAAACGAAGCTGAACACCAGTGAGACCAACATGGAGGCCAAAATGGAGACCTTGAAGACAGGTAAGCCCTTCGCTAAGCCCCTCCCCACCCCGTCCTTGTCCAATACCGTGTTAGCAACAAGTTACTAAGAGAGGAGCGCTGGAATTGACATGCTGGTTAGCTTTTTCACATGTAAATAATCCATCGTTTCAGGAGGAAAAGCTTCAGAAGTTCTCCTAAATCTAGTAAACAACATCTAGTAAACCTGTAGTATGCATTGGAGAAATGTGCATGACATTATTTCAATAACACGGGGGGATGTTGTGAGGGAGAAATAGCCCTGAGACTATTCGGTCGTATTCACTGGCGGAACAAGTCAGAACCAGACCGGTAAGCAAGCCACAATGATCGGGGCCCCCAATCACCACCAATCGGATTGGATTAAAAAGTGTCTACTAAATGCCTAAATTGTAAATTGAAATGTCCTTGTGAACAAAGAAACAAAAAAAAAAACGCTGTGTTTTGTCTTTCTTGCCGCTAATATAGAGCTTGTGGTCTACGTCGGTTGATGTTTCGCAGAATCCTTTCCAACATAGCTAGACGATGATATTCCAGCGGTGTTGGTCCATTTCTTGGGCTAACTCTTCGAGTTTCCCACCAGCAGTATGAGGGTTTTTTTTATACCAGGACGCTTGGAAACGCTGCCAGTCTCGTTTTGGATTTATTACCCAAAAAACCTCGTTGTTGGTTCATGTTAATTTTGTTGACTAAGACTAAGACTAGACTAAAACAATTTCAGAAGACTAAACCGGACTAAATCTTAATTTATGATTTAGTCTTAAGACTAAGACTAAGCTTAAATATAAGACCAAGACTAATGGAATTAAACCCAAATACATCTTTTATCTTTACTTTTGAGAATGTAGGCACTTATCTGTTCTTTTCAAAGAGAGTAGTAGACATATGTGATTGATTCTGTTACTATATTATTGCAGAGCAGAGATTTTGTACCTGGCAGTGGCACTGTGGTACACACTAAGCATTGTAGCCTAGCCCTAGCAGGTTTACTTGAACATTAACATAAGTATCGTATTTGCTACTGTATATTAAGGTGCAATGGCATTTCAGCCAAGATGGTATTTTTTTTTTCTTTGTTCTTCTTTTTTAGAACTCAGTATTGCATTGGGACTCTTTTTTATATTGCACAGTAGAAAAATTAGTTGTTCAGAGTCATGTGGTTATATTTAGCCTGAAAGACCACACAAAAAATTGGTGGGTTATTTTATCTACCCAACCATTGAGTTATGAAATATTTAACCCATTCGGTGTTATTTGTTTGGTATTGGGTTGTTTTATGCAAACTCAAGACTTGGGTCAAAATATTTTTTTAACCCAACCATAGGGTCATAGGCGATTCTAGCCAAAAAATGCGGATATTAGCGGTTTTGTAATGTTGTTTTAGCGGATTTCTGCAGTTAATTTTGTACCCAAATGTAACACAATATAAACAAAAAAAGTGTAAAACAGGTGCTTCTTTTTCTAGACACCATGAGCATGTCTAGTATAGGATTTATTTACTTATTTTGCAGACAGAGGCAGCAAAGCCAAACATCAAGTTAATCATCATTCATCAAGCAATCAAGCAGTCATTTACAGTGTCAAATAAGCATTTCACAAAAACAAATAGTAGACACATCCTTATTACACAATGAACTGCAGCCTCCGGGTTTTGACACTTGCAAACCTTTCAATTATTTTCTGCACTTTAATTTCGTGTATTTTCTCAATCTGTAAAATGCCTATATCTGACACTCTTTTATCAGTCATGGTTGTCCGTAAATACGTTTTTAGTTGTCTCAAAGTAGAGAAACTGCGCTCAGCTGAAGCACTCGTAACTGGTATGGTGAGGTACAGTGTGTAGACGTGTTTTAATGTACCAAATGAATCAGAATTATGCATTCCCTTCTCTTGAAAAAAAGCAAGTTTCTTTTCAAACAGTGTCGTGTCCTCCATTTCTTTTTTTTTGCGCACATTCTCTTCCCTGTACATGGAAGTCATTACAGAGATTTCAGCTTTCAGAACATCTGCATCAAGAGTGTATGTTTGACATACGTCTGTCACACTTTTTTCTGAAGGGCTATCTGAGGTTACAACATCAGCAAGACACTGGAGGATATGAAATCGTTTTCAGAAAAGCGCCCCTCAAGCTGTTGTATGAGTGTGTCCAGTGTTCTATACAGAATATCACATCGGTAATAATCCGCTGCTGTGTTCGGTTCTACACGGCGGCAGAACCATTTTGGGCTTAATATAATAGGGTTTATAAAAGCATGATCTGACTGTCTTAGTCTTACCTTGGGCTGGTCAGGAGGAAATGGTTCAGTCACGCACAGTGAGACAAGAGTCCTGGCTGATAGAGCCTGAGGTCTGTGTTTTGTAGAGGAAAGTCAGGTACAAAATGATCCTCTCCATGTGATGTTTCAGGGCAAGCAGCTATATTATAATATCTACCGGTAGTCACGTCCATAGTAGTGAAGAGCTCGAACTCCATGCTTTATTTTTAACAGATGTTGTTTTCAATTTCAATACTGGCGCGTGGATATGACATCACATCAGGAGGGGAGGGGGGGGGCTGCCTGGAGCTGCCAGCCTCTATCACTACCACTAGGGGGTGTTGTTGTATTCGGTCTGAGTGGATGTAAAGTTACATTACAAAAAAAATAAAAATCAAAATGGCCGCCTGGCGGCCAGGGGTTGCACGTGCACCCTAGGACACCCCTTAAAATCGCCTATGCATAGGGTTATTAAATATTAGTTTTGCATTTGAAATGGTTGGAAAGACAGAACATGAAATTTAAATATCCGAGTGGTTGTTTGAGCTAAAACCTGTATGAAACTGTATTATGGACCAATATTTATGTAAAATATATATTTTGAAAAGCATGGGGCCCCTTTAACCAATTCATTGGGTAGAATTGACCCAGGGCTGTAATACATTTGACCCAGCAATTGGATTAAATATGTAACCCGTGGGTTAAAATTAGCAACCCATTTTGTTGGGTCAAATTAACTACTGTTGGGCTGGTCCACTATTGATCCTCGTGTTGGGTTAAAAAATAACTCAAGTTGGGTTGTTTTTAACCCATCATTTAAGACTAAAAGACTAAGACTAATTCCAAAAGACTACGACTAAAAGACTAAAAATATACTAAGACTAAAATGTTTTGATATTTAGTCGACTAGACTAAGACTAGACTAAAACAATTTCAGAAGACTAAACCAGACTAAGTCTAAATTGTATGACTTAGTCTTAAGACTAAGACTAAATCAAAAATGTCTGACAAAATTAACACTGTTTACATGACAAGTTGACAACGAATGAATTCAAGCAAAATGTGTCACGTTCCCAGCCTATATATAGGGTGCGTTCGGAAACCCGCACCGGGTGTGTGCTCAGTGTAGTGAGTGCAATGGGCGTGACGTTGGAGAGTGCGTTCAGTGTGGCTTATTTACGAACGACCAGTTTTAACAGGCATCTGAGCGCTTTTTCACTCTGAACTCTGAAGGTAAACTTTCTGAAAAGCAGCAGTTGCTAAGTATGCTAACGTAACATTGATATTGAAAGGAGATGTAATTCATAGAATTGGCATACCTGCTGTTAGTTTACACGTTAATGTGTGTGAAACTATCAAGCCCTAAACGACCAATTAAGCTGCAAATGCTGCATTTTGCGGTAATTTCCTCCATTGTTCACAGCTGAGAAGCGTTCGAGACATGGCCATGAAAACCAACCAATCAAAACACCGCACTGCCTCACCACACCGTCAAACCCCATCTTCTGAGTAGGGTTGGTGAGTGCGTGCACTCAACACACTGGTGCGCCACGCACTGGATTTCCGAACGACAACGCACCAAGTGCACCGAATAAACGAACGACAACATGGCACACCAGTGCGTTGAGTGCGCATTTCCGAACGCACCCTTAGTGTGTATTTGCCCTTCAACTATAAAATATATATTGCTTTTAATGAGACATGCATTGAATTATCGTCTGTTCGCATATTCATTGAGTCCCGCGGCACAGCCAATCGGCTGAAGTTAAATCATAATGTTTTTATTTTTTATAGCGAGGTGAAATGCCAAAAAAAAAAAGCCACCTGGAAGATGCGGGTTGGAACGTCATTTATATGGAGCATATTTCTGGACATTAACTACGGGGATGGTGATATAAAGTCGTAAAAAAATGTCTATCTATCTGCAACACAGAGCATATAACGCACCGATGGATGCGAGCGAGGCAGCGAGCGGAGTACAGAGGCACACATGGGTATGGTAGCTACCATACCTCGATTACAGGGGAAAATAATAAAATGTACTTCTTAAAATAAATTCATCGTGCCTGTAGCTAAGTATTGGCAACATGACTGGTGTCTTGCATGCGTGCCTTCACACGTGCAAGACAACAGCCATGTTGCCATACCTTTACATTTGCAGAACTGACGCTGCTGGCGGGATTAGCCGAATAGGAGGAGTAATTTTTTTTTTTTTTTTTTACATTATGAGCGAGTGTGTATTTGTGGACTCTGACTGGACAGTAACAGGTTATTCAATAATATAATAGGCTATTATACGTCTGACTGCAGTGATTCACTGCCGGCATCACACTGACTCATCCTACAAGTTTCAGCGTCTGAAAAATATCTGCAAGCTCACAACGGAGGAGAGGGAGAGAGCGATAGGAGGAAGTTTTTTTTGTTATATGAGCTGTGATGTGGTCTCTGACTGGACAGTAACAGTGGACAGGTTTCTTTTTATTCTGTCTGTCTGTCAGCATATTCATTACTCTGAAAAGTTGCTACACAGTGCAAAGTCTGTGTGAGTAGCCTAGTGGCAAAGCATTGTGATGGAGAAATCACAATAAATCACTCATTACCTTGAGTGCGCTGCCTCTGTGATGTGTCTGATGTGATTTTGAAGAATTAATCCGGTTTTTAGGTGAAAACAAAGGGAATGCATTATAGTTGGCTGAGAATGGAATACCATTTAGCTTATATTTAGCCTCATATACAACCCGGGCCTGTGAATCCCCATTCTCACAGAACCACCTGCACTAAAGGAGATACACACTGAGTCACAGAACTCAATTGACTGATAACTTCAGATATAAATATAGAAGCCTCTCAGACAGCACACACACACACACACACACACACACACACACACACACACACACACACACACACACACACATACAACTTGCCATCACCTCAGCGTTCCAGAGAGGGCTGAGAGTTTGATTCCAATTACTTTGGTGAGTTGCTACAAACTTTGTTTGGCTACAGCTAAACAGCCATGCAGTGGTTAGCTGCTAATTGGCAAAGCCTTTGAAGTCAGCACATTGCCTTTAATGTTAGCCCAAATGTTTGGCTAGTAGCATAGCAGACTGTTCCAAGCTAATCTAACTGGTTGACTACATGGGATACAGTTTACACTGTAAATAGAACTTGATTGTTTTATTTCACCAATTTAGATGGCTGTGTGCTGCTTTTATTTTGTTTTTACGCATATTTAGCCTTTAATAAAATAGGCTGCTGAGTGAGCATATTTTCATCTTCATTTCTAGTGTGTGCTGGGTTTGCCCTCTGTCTGCAACACCATTCCTGGTGTTTAGAGGAGCATTTTATTTGGATGCCATTGGTGAGAGAGAACTTTAGAGGACAACTCCTCCCTAAAACACTTCTAGGCTCATTTTCCTACTTATATTGATCCCAAAAAGACTCTCCATGGGGTCTATTAGGCACAAATGCCCCTGTTGTCCAGTTTCCCCAGCAGAACCCAGAGCTCTCATATTAAGAGTTTTAAGCCTATCGCTTTTACACTATTTGTTGTGTTCAAAAGTGATTTTGTTTTTCATGAATGTGTTACCAGTTGTCATTACAAACACATCCATGCCTTGGTTGTCCAACACAAGCCACCACACTCTCATAAATAATGTTTTGGGGGGAGCATTTGGCACAGGTGCCAATCAAAGTGACTGTACTGGCCAATCACAGGGCATATTTTCCTGGCAAAACACATAAAAGCATAACATCTGTTTAGCAGAGGGTGATGGCTTATGTGGGACAACGATGGCATGGATGTGTTTGTAATGACAACTAGTACCACATTCATGAAAAATAAAAACACTTTTGACCACAACAAATAGTGTAAAAGTGATAGGCTTAATAGGCTCAACTCTATCTTATGACAGCTGCTGGGTTCTGCTGGGGAAACTGGACAACAGGGGCATTTGTTAGACCCCATGGACAGTCTTTTTGGATCAATATAAGTAGGAAAATTAGTGTTTTAGAGAGGAGCTGTCCTTTAATACAATGCTTATTATTTTATTTTCATGATGAGAATATTGTAATGTATTTTATTATTTTTACATTTTGAGAATTTGTCAAAAGAGATTGGATTTTATTTTTGTTAATTGAGAGACACCTGTTCCGAAGAGATGCTAATTTTAATTTTTCATGTGGACCTGTATGCTTGCATACAGGTCAGGTTTTGTGCCTGGATGAGAATGTCTGGATGACTAGGTCTACCAAGGGTTGCAAGCTTCCAACCCAGGATTCGACGGATTGCATGCGAAGAGGATCTTTTTGTTTTTTTCTGTCACGATTCACTGAACTCACGATACGATTCGAATCACGATTCAAGGTTCACGATGTCACGATTTTTCAACACAAATTTATTTTCCAGAAGAATTACCCCCAAAAATCCACAATTCTTACAATTCCAGTATTTTCTTTTCTTTTAACAATACTGTTTTCTCTTTTGCTCTTTTAAATACAGTAGAACTATCAAATGACAAAAAAACAACAATTACATTTCAGTTCTCTTGCCTTCTCTTACAAGGAATCCTGTATTTTTTAGATGTTATCCTCTATACAGTAGCAAATAGCAAATGACAGAAAAGTGTAAACTTATCAATTCTTAAATGTCAAATCCTGTTATTTTTTTAAACTCTTACCCTCTTTTCAATAGCCTACTGTATCAAAGAATGCCTTTTTCCTGTGTTACATAGCAAGCCAACTGTACTGTAAGCCAGGCACAAACTAAGGCATAACAACAACTCTTACCCTCTTTTCAAAATCAATACTGCATCAAAGTCAAGACCTACACTGTAAGCCCGAATTAGTAACCAATACTCAAAAGTTTTGAGGGAATCATTTGCCTCAAATATTTTGAGTTAATAAACTCAAAAGTCAGACGTATTCAGAACTTATACTTTTTAGTTACATGTACTATGTGTCAGTTATCAGAACTTTAAAAAATAGAGTTAATTGTACTTATATATTACAGTTATATGTACCATGTGTCAGTTATCAGAACTTTAAAAAATAGAGTTAATTGTACTTATATATTTCAGTTATATGTACCATGTGTCAGTTATCAGAACTTTAAAAAATAGAGTTAATTGTACTTATATATTTCAGTTATATGTACCATGTGTCAGTTATCAGAACTTTAAAAAATAGAGTTACTTGTACTTATACATTTCACTTACACTACCATGTGTCAGTTATCAGAACTTAAAAAAATAGAGTTACTTGTACTTGTATATTTCACTTTCATGTACCATGGATCAGTAATCAGAACTTATAAATGAGTTACTTGTACTTCATCAATTACCATGAAACAATTATATTAGAGCTTTTAATTATATCAACTCAAAAAGCAGAAATTCAACTTCCATGAAATGAATTTATTTAATATTTTTAACAGTGCCATCATTTAAACAAGTCATTTTTAAAACTTTTTAACAGTGACATCATTCAAACAAGTCATTTTTTAAACTTTTTAAATACCAATGACCTCTTCCACACAAAAATAAACTGACAAAAATAATAAACTGAAAAAGCAAATAAAGATACAATGTATAAAAGTTTCCAGTGCTTGGTAATACCCGAGGCATAGTGTATGCATTAAATTGCAACAATCAATTCTGTCCAAACACATGTAATGACCACAGCATAAAAGCTATAAAAACATGCCTTCAGGCCAGTTTATGTAAACGTGTGGTTAACTTTATAAAAATTATTTACACAAAAAGTGCAAAGTACTTTTCTTTAAACAGTTACATTCACGAGCAGATCGTTATCAAACAACTGTCTGCATAAATCTACTACACAATTGAACAGAGCGTTGCAGTCTGCTTAACTGGTTGCTACCACTGTTTGTCGTGTGTCTCTGTGTCTGCCTCTGTCTGTCTGTCCGTCTCTGTCTATGTGTCTGTGTGTGTGTGTCTCGGTGTCTGCCTCTGTCTGTCTGTCCGTCTCTGTGTGTGTGTCTCTGTGTGTCTCTGTGTTTGCCTCTGTCTGTCCGTCTCTGTGTCTGTCTATGTGTCTGTGTCTGTGTGTGTGTCTCTGTGTCTGTCTGTGTCTTGGTCACAGCGCTGTTGCGCAAGTATACTACAGTTACACACACATGAGCACTAACCAGTGCAATGACAATCCTACACCTTGGCCATTGAGCAGTTGGAAATTAAGTTGCAATGATTAGCTTTCCCATCCATGGGATGGAAAAGAAAACCTTGCATGATCATCTGATGTCCTCTGAACTCTAGGGATATGCCCCACACAAGAAATAATCTACGGGTTGGAACGTCATTTATATGGAGCATATTTCTGGACATTAACTACGGGGATGGTGATATAAAGTCGTAAAAAAATGTCTATCTATCTGCAACACAGAGCATATAACGCACCGATGGATGCGAGCGAGGCAGCGAGCGGAGTACAGAGGCACACATGGGTATGGTAGCTACCATACCTCGATTACAGGGGAAAATAATAAAATGTACTTCTTAAAATAAATTCATCGTGCCTGTAGCTAAGTATTGGCAACATGACTGGTGTCTTGCATGCGTGCCTTCACACGTGCAAGACAACAGCCATGTTGCCATACCTTTACATTTGCAGAACTGACGCTGCTGGCGGGATTAGCCGAATAGGAGGAGTAATTTTTTTTTTTTTTTTTACATTATGAGCGAGTGTGTATTTGTGGACTCTGACTGGACAGTAACAGGTTATTCAATAATATAATAGGCTATTATACGTCTGACTGCAGTGATTCACTGCCGGCATCACACTGACTCATCCTACAAGTTTCAGCGTCTGAAAAATATCTGCAAGCTCACAACGGAGGAGAGGGAGAGAGCGATAGGAGGAAGTTTTTTTTTGTTATATGAGCTGTGATGTGGTCTCTGACTGGACAGTAACAGTGGACAGGTTTCTTTTTATTCTGTCTGTCTGTCTGTCAGCATATTCATTACTCTGAAAAGTTGCTACACAGTGCAAAGTCTGTGTGAGTAGCCTAGTGGCAAAGCATTGTGATGGAGAAATCACAATAAATCACTCATTACCTTGAGTGCGCTGCCTCTGTGATGTGTCTGATGTGATTTTGAAGAATTAATCCGGTTTTTAGGTGAAAACAAAGGGAATGCATTATAGTTGGCTGAGAATGGAATACCATTTAGCTTATATTTAGCCTCATATACAACCCGGGCCTGTGAATCCCCATTCTCACAGAACCACCTGCACTAAAGGAGATACACACTGAGTCACAGAACTCAATTGACTGATAACTTCAGATATAAATATAGAAGCCTCTCAGACAGCACACACACACACACACACACACACACACACACACACACACACACACACACACACACACACACACACACACACACACACACACACACACACACATACAACTTGCCATCACCTCAGCGTTCCAGAGAGGGCTGAGAGTTTGATTCCAATTACTTTGGTGAGTTGCTACAAACTTTGTTTGGCTACAGCTAAACAGCCATGCAGTGGTTAGGTGCTAATTGGCAAAGCCTTTGAAGTCAGCGCATTGCCTTTGATGTTAGCCCAAATGTTTGGCTAGTAGCATAGCAGACTGTTCCAAGCTAATCTAACTGGTTGACTACATGGGATACAGTTTACACTGTAAATAGAACTTGATTGTTTTATTTCACCAATTTAGATGGCTGTGTGCTGCTTTTATTTTGTTTTTACGCATATTTAGCCTTTAATAAAATAGGCTGCTGAGTGAGCATATTTTCATCTTCATTTCTAGTGTGTGCTGGGTTTGCCCTCTGTCTGCAACACCATTCCTGGTGTTTAGAGGAGCATTTTATTTGGATGCCATTGGTGAGAGAGAACTTTAGAGGACAACTCCTCCCTAAAACATTTTCCTACTTATATTGATCCCAAAAAGACTCTCCATGGGGTCTATTAGGCACAAATGCCCCTGTTGTCCAGTTTCCCCAGCAGAACCCAGAGCTCTCATATTATAGAGTTATAAGCCTATCGCTTTTACACTATTTGTTGTGTTCAAAAGTGATTTTGTTTTTCATGAATGTGTTACCAGTTGTCATTACAAACACATCCATGCCTTGGTTGTCCAACACAAGCCACCACACTCTCATAAATAATGTTTTGGGGGGAGCATTTGGCACAGGTGCCAATCAAAGTGACTGTACTGGCCAATCACAGGGCATATTTTCCTGGCAAAACACATAAAAGCATAACATCTGTTTAGCAGAGGGTGATGGCTTATGTGGGACAACGATGGCATGGATGTGTTTGTAATGACAACTAGTACCACATTCATGAAAAATAAAAACACTTTTGACCACAACAAATAGTGTAAAAGTGATAGGCTTAATAGGCTCAACTCTATCTTATGACAGCTGCTGGGTTCTACTGGGGAAACTGGACAACAGGGGCATTTGTTAGACCCCATGGACAGTCTTTTTGGATCAATATAAGTAGGAAAATTAGTGTTTTAGAGAGGAGCTGTACTTTAATACAATGCATATTATTTTATTTTCATGATGAGAATATTGTAATGTATTTTATTATTTTTACATTTTGAGAATTTGTCAAAAGAGATTGCATTTTATTTTTGTTAATTGAGAGACACCTGTTCCGAAGAGATGCTAATTTTAATTTTTCATGTGGTCCTGTATGCTTGCATACAGGTCAGGTTTTGTGCCTGGATGAGAATGTCTGGATGACTAGGTCTACCAAGGGTTGCAAGCTTCCAACCCAGGATTCGACGGATTGCATGCGAAGAGGATCTTTTTGTTTTTTGTCACGATTCACTCAACTCACGATACGATTCGAATCACGATTCAAGGTTCACGATGTCACGATTTTTCAACACAAATTTATTTTCCAGAAAAATTACCCCCAAAAATCCACAATTCTTACAATTCCAGTATTTTCTTTTCTTTTAACAATACTGTTTTCTCTTATGCTCTTTTCAATACAGTAGAACTATCAAATGACAAAAAAACAACAATTACATTTCAGTTCTCTTGCCTTCTCTTACAAGGAATCCTGTATTTTTTAGATGTTATCCTCTATACAGTAGCAAATAGCAAATGACAGAAAAGTGTAAACTTATCAATTCTTAAATGTCAAATCCGGCCGGACTACACCAAAAAATGCGTGCATACGCGCGTACTGTCCGTGAAGACGCTCGCGTATGCGTAAACGCTCCAGGCTACACCAAGGAGGGAGTATATGTGAGGAAGACCAGATAGTCTGTGTACAAAACGTATACGCGTGCTTAAAAAATAGAACCGATCCTATTTTTAGGGAATGCGTATCCGTGGTTCGCGCTATCCGTACGCCTGGTGTAGCCGGCTGAATTGATATACATTGGATCTATCCAAAACGCGCATACGCGCGCACAACCCGCATACGCACGCATACGCACTGACGCGCGCGAAACGGCTTGGTGTAGTCCGGCCGTAACGTGGCACGCTGGCACAACGAGCGGCAGCTTTGAGTGAGTGAGTGAGTGAGTGAGTGAGTGAGTGAGCGAGTGAGCCTTTCTGCTGTAGCTGCCTGAGTAGACGTTGAACACGCAGAAACGCTGAAAGAAGGAATGGAATTTAACTTGAGCGTTCCCTTTGGTCGAATCGTGATTCGTTTTTTAAAACATTGATTCGAATCGTCCCCTAATTAAATCGATTTAAATTTAAATTGTTTCATGAATCTTGACAGGCCTAGTTTTTTTCCCTTATACTCATACAGTAGAACTGAACTGAACACAGAGCTGAACTCTGCACCTTACACCTCCCTTTACACCACACTTCACAGTGCAGTTTGATATCAGTGGACTCAAACACATACAGTACACACACCTCTGTGGTACAGTACCCATTGGGTTAATTGACTGGGATTTGAAATGCATTGTTCATGTGACTTGAGAATAATTGTGAATTCATTTAATTCTGTATTTGGGTATAAGAGTTCATGGATTATTAATTCATAATTTAAAATACTTTCCATACAGTTAAAAGGATATTTACAATTTAAAAGATAAATAAATAGGAGTTAAAAAGATAAATAGTATCTACAGTTAAAAAGGGTACTAACTAAAAGGATACTTACCAGGGTGCACCCGCAGATAAAACTCATAGATCAAAACTCATAGATCAAAACCCATAGGATTCAAAGCCTGAACTTGAAGGGTATTTCATTCAAAATATTTTAAGGGTTTAACCTGAAAGGTTATATTGGTTTCATTTGATACCACGTGGTGACTACCAGTTATGCATTCGCTATTGAGCTCATTTGTATGTCTGTGTCTGTTGTTTATGTGTTTTTGGTACCATTCCCTATTTCTATTTCTACAAGCTAGCTTCTTTATTATTGATACATACTGGTCTGGTCTTAATTGTTTACTCATTTAATGCTCCCAGAGTCAAACCTAATGGCCGGACTACACCAAGCCGTTTCGCGCGCGTCAGTGCGTATGCGTGCGTATGCGGGGCGCGCGCGCGTATGCACGTTTTGGATAGATCCAATGTATATCAATTCAGCCGGCTACACCAGGCGTACGGATAGCGCGAACCACGGATACGCATACCCTAAAAATAGGATCGGTTCTATTTCTTAAGCACGCGAGCGTCTTCACGGACAGTACACGCGTATGTGCGAATTTATTGGTGTAGTCCGGCCGTTACCCGTTTACTAGTCCAGGATTAACGCCTTATCTGGTAGTGGTCGTTGCATGTCTATTACACAGGTGTTACATGTTACATACAGGTTTTAGATTTTTGGCATGGTGTTAGGTATGGCCATAAGGTTTTCAAAAAACATTACAAACAAGTCGGGCTTGCCCCCTAGTGGTCTGTTGCAATTACTCCAATATTAAATAGGTCAGTATATGGTTGAAACCCTAAATAATTGATGGAAGAGATTTTTCAATGGATTCCGTTACTATTGGGTATGCTAAATAACATCCTAAAAGCTTAGGAAAAACAAACGACAGGAAAGGCATCATTTTTAAGATGGCACATATTCTCTCCCAATTAATATGCATTTTAAGCTCCCATGGACGCCATCGTGAAAACTATGCCTTTCCAGTCCCCACAGCCATCTCGGACGCCATCTTGAAAATGACGGCTTTCTGGGAGGTTGATTTTGGTGGGATAGCTTCGCTGTTTCTACATGTTTTTTCGACACCCAACTCTAACCCTTACCCTAAATCTAACCTCCGTGGGGTGAGTCGCTAACCCTCCCGACACTCCTTTGTCGAAATGACGGTCATTCGAAAGAGCGAGACAGACTTTTAGTATGTTATTTGGCTTTCCAAATACAACCAGAATCCATTGAAAAATCATTTGTTCCAATTTTTGGGGGGTTAGGTGGTTGAAATAGAGCTCGGCTTTGGCTCTGACGCAAGTTTGTTTCTCTCCGGCAGAACCTCTGACGAATGTCTGTTAGGACTCTTTCAATACCTAGCCCGTCCTATCCCTTTGGGTGTATTTCTCTACTGGAGTCTATCGAGGGTGCTGTGCTTAGCTTAGTGATTCTTCCTATAGTCAACTGGAGTTGAGTCTCTGGAATCTGACTCCGATCTAGGTGAGAAGCCGGTTTATATGCGTTTCTCTGATGTCATATTGATGACATCACTCTGACACGTATGCCGTTCATTCCTGGTTGCCATTGACTCCGGCCTAACAAATGGCTACTGTCTATGACGGTAGTCCCATATGACATGATGGAATGGACTATCTCCATATATAGTGTTCTCCACATCTCCATGTTAGGCCAAACAGGTTCGCTCCATATCTCCATGTATAGGTCTAAATGTCCAACGTTGAGCTTGGCAACGAAACGTTCTTAACACAGCCGCCCCCATATTTACTTTAGAAAATATGTTAAATTCTAAGAACGTTTCGAGTACGGGTTTGATACAGGAGCGTGTAAGCGCTACACTTCTGGAATCCTGTGCGTCGACTTAAAGTCGGATCCAGGCCTAACAACGTTATCTGGCCACCCATTACAGCTTATTTGTTGCGCTTCCGCTCCATGCTTGATGATTTCCACCTGGCCGCCCGTGTTTAGGAAACATGAAGGTGAATTAGCTGAAGTAGGATTCAAGTTGTTACTGGATATCGTTCTGTCTCTATGACCTCTCAACCTGTTGGTGGTATTAACTCTCCGACTTCTCAACATGTTGGACTGAAGCGTCCTGCCGTCCCATGAAGGGTCTTGCCACCTCATGAAACGTTTGCCGCCCCTTGAGGGGACTGTCCGGTGTCCCTGAGTCTTGATGTCTGCAAAATCTTGCTAAGTTGAGAATGTCTTTGGTCTTGATCAACACTGTAGACTCCGTCCGTCACTGCCCATGCGCTCAACATCACCTTGCGCTGCCTGCAAAGCCTGCAAAAAGCTCAGATCTTCCTCTCCCAACCGAACTCAATCACAACCTGCTTTCTAGCATCGAGCCTGTATCTCTGGCTAGATGAACGTGGGTGCTCTCTCTCTGATCATTCTCTTCCCTTGATTGCATAGTGAATGCATCCTCTATTCCTCATTCTCTTCCCTTGAGGTCCATCCCATGGTTGGATGGTAATTCATAAGGCTTCCCTCTAGTGATAATGAAATGCCATCAGGTAAAAGTTGACACCAAAACTGTCGATAAGGTCTAGGTCTTCTTCTTGTGTATCATCGTCCTTGATGATTGGTTGACGTCATTTTATTTCACAATGTTTCTTGTTGCTTAGGGAAGCTGTCGTTTCCCCTTGCTGACGTCAGCTTCTGGGTGATCATACATCTTCTCCATCTTTGTTCCGTCCTTCCTGCCAACAGAGTATGGCTGAAGCCCTTTTACGCCTGTACTGAGGTGCTCTCCGTTGTATCTTGACAATTGCTCTCCATCTTATTCCATCCTCTTTACCAACGGACAATTCTTCTCCATCTTTGTTCCGTCCTTCCTGCCAACAGAGTATGGCCGAAGCCCTTTTACGCCTGTACTGAAGTGCTCTCTGTTGTATCTGTACATTCGCCGCCCCACAGATTTCCTTCTAGGAAATATGTAAAGGTATCCAGGGCACAGCACCTTCAGTGGTGAGTCTAACTATCCAGAGGAGTTTGGTCGTTGATCAACCAGTCAGGTCTGTCCACACTCCGTTCCAGATCGAGCACAATTGGTTGCCTAGACTTGCCTTTCAGCTTCCTGATTTGGTACACCTATCCATGGTCACCTCACCACCCTCAATCGACCCCCGCAGTTGGGGTCTCACCTTCAGCGTATTCAGCATCTCTGGCTTCGCCTGCAGCGTCCTCGCCTCCCAAGTCTGCGGTGTCCTCGCTGATTGTCTGCAACCCTACATGCAGCATCTGTAGCATAGCCTCCAGCATCGGCAGTATCGCCTCCAGCATCAGCAGTATCCCTGCCATCGCCTCCACAACCTGGGGCATTCCTGGTGTCTCAGCCAGAGGACACCTCGTCCTTCCTTCCTGTTTGTCCACCAGACAAGGCCTCATCTTTCTATCCTGTTTGTCCACCAGTCTCTCCGCCCAGGCCATCTGCCTGACAATGCCTCTGATGGGGCCGCCCCGTCTGGGCCTCCTCATCTTGTCTTGCTGTCCTGGCTGTCTGCCTAACAATGCCTCTGCTGTGGCCGCCTGCTTAACGTCACTGGCTTAGCCCTGGTGCTGCATTCAGGCTGTTCACCTGGCGACACAGCTGCTGCTTCATCCCAACATCCAGGCCGCCCTTCTGGCGTCTTCCACTCAGCCCCAGTACATCATCCAGGCCGTCCTCCTGATTTGCCAGTCTTTCCCTCATCCTAGTCTCTGGGCTCCTGCTCTGGACATATGTTTCGAATGTCGAGGTTCCCGTCGATGACTCTGTACCATCGATCTCTCTCGCCCCAGCCTCGGCCTGGTGCCCTGGGCTGCTGCCTGATCAAGTCGTGATGTGGCTTCAGGGCAGGCATTCCCCGATGGTTCGTTGGGGTTAGCTTGTCCCAATGGATCGTTGGAACGAGCATGTGAATTCCCCGATGGGTCGTTGGGGTTGGCTTGTCCCGATGGATCGTTGGAACGAGAATGTACATTCCCCGATGGGTCGTTGGGGTTGGCTTGTCCCGATGGGTCGTTGGAACGAGCATGTACATTTCCCGATGGGTCGTTGGGGTTGGCTTGTCCCGATGGGTCGTTGGAACGAGCATGTACATTCCCCGATGGGTCGTTGGGGTTGGCTTGTCCCGATGGGTCGTTGGAACGAGCATGTACATTTCCCGATGGGTCGTTGGGGTTGGCTTGTCCCGATGGATCGTTGGAACGAGCATGTACATTCCCCTATGGGTCGTTGGGGTTGGCTTGTCCCGATGGATCGTTGGAACGAGCATGTGAATTCCCCGATGGGTCGTTGGGGTTGGCTTGTCCCGATGGATCGTTGGAACGAGCATGTGCTGGAATGGAACTTACACATAAACAAACCAACAACCATGACAACCATCACTGACCTTAAACCCAACATATTAACCATCAGTTATTCACATTATCCCCATCATCTGTTCCAGCTGTCTATGTCCAACATACTCACATCTTTCCACCACTCCTCTCTTCTCTCACGTCCTCTTCCTTAGCACTTGTCGCCACATCTCAACCTCTTCCTTCCTCCTTCTGTTTTTCTCATCCATCACCGCCTCGTCTGTCTTCTCCGCTCCCGGGTCCAGCGACACCTCCATACCCACAACAAGGTTATCCACTGCTGATTCCATTGTGTCAACTACAGGTCCCCCATCCGAGAAGCTAACTGTTGCCGCTGAGGTTCGTGAGCCATGACTCGGATGCTTGGTTTTCCTGAGGGCTTTAGGCATTGTGTTTTCTCAGATAGCTCTGCAATCCCTTATTCTGACACCATGAAATAGAGCTCGGCTTTGGCTCTGACGCAAGTTCGTTTCTCTCCGGCAGAACCTCTGACGAATGTCTGGTAGGACTCTTTCAATACCTAGCCCGTCCTATCCCTTTGGGTGTATTTCTCTACTGGAGTCTATCGAGGGTGCTGTGCTGATCTAGGTGAGAAGCCGGTTTATATGCGTTTCTCTGATGTCATATTGATGACATCACTCTGACACGTATGCCGTTCATTCCTGGTTGCCATTGACTCCGGCCTAACAAATGGCTACTGTCTATGACGGTAGTCCCATATGACATGATGGAATGGACTATCTCCATATATAGTGTTCTCCACATCTCCATGTTAGGCCAAACAGGTTCGCTCCATATCTCCATGTATAGGTCTAAATGCCCAACGTTGAGCTTGGCAACGAAACGTTCTTAACAGTGGTATTTCTTCATATATGGACTAGCCTACTGGTTTAAAGTGGGAAAACACATTGTAGGGGTTTAGGGGATTTTTGACTTTTCACCAAGTTTCTCTGTTTTATATTTTCCAGATATGGCTGCCAGACTGAGTGCTAGTGAAAACATTCTAGTGGACTTGGAGAAAGAAGGCAAAGGTAATTTGGAGATGATAACGTTTAAAAGTGACTTTTAGTTTTAGTGTTAATTACAAATTGGTTTGAGCTCAGAGAATAGTTACCGTATATTCTTTCTCTCTCTCTCTCTCTCTCTCTCTCTCTCTCTCTCTCTCTCTCTCTCTCTCTCTTTCTCTCTAAACAAACAACACACAAACAAAACTGCATGAATATTCTATGTATGATCTAATACCAATGATGTGTTTATTTCAGCCCAGCTTGCTCAGCTGTCCACCGGGCTGAAGGAAAGTGACAACCAGATTGAAGAACTGAAGAGACTGCATGCCGGTATTAAACTGTTACATGTTGCTCTTGTCCTCAGATACACAAAGAACTAAGGTATAATACTAGTCATCTGTGTTATTTTATGATCAGTGTCCATAAACGTAAAAAAGTATAATGATGAGAATAACTCAAAATAAATTAATTCCAAGTTTTAATCCCTATTGGAACAGTCTAATGGAGGCATGAAGGAGTTACCTATCTAATCCAAAATAAAACAAAAACAGTCCTTTGAGGAGCACAACAATAACCTTTTCCTCTTTAAAACCATGTCCGTCCACCTGAACTATCTAAACAATATCAACCCCAACAACATTACCAAACACCTCCGTCCAATGAAAGCCACCACATACCAGGGAAAGTGAATAAATAGACACATCCGTTCCAGACATTACAATATCTCTAGTGAGCTGCTTTCAGAATGAAGGGTTGTGGGGCGTTGCTGGTTTTACTGTTGTGTCTGAGGTGGAGGTCAGGTAGAGAGCAGATTGGTTCACACTGTGATCACGGTAGTTTCTCTACCTGCTGCACACACAGCCTATGAAGCTGAACTTAGGACTTTTACAACAAAGTAAGTCATGTACAGACATCTTTGTCCAGAGGGGTACATATGGACATCTAGAAATAAGTAAGAGCCACCTTATTTCACAGCATAGTCATTACACCAAATCTGTGACTTTACATACGTTCAGGTGCTGAAGGACTTGACATTCTTTTAAAAATAGGGACTGAGAAATAAATAAGTGTGAGAGCCTATGCTCCCCTTTTTCCTCCTCTATATTCACAATATGATGGTGCTGGTGTGTTCCTGCAAAATAAACACATCCCCCTGGCTGTATTTTTGTTTTGTTCCACTGCTTATGTGTAAGTTCACCATGACACCAGGACGCCTCTGTCTGTGCTCGTTAGTGCTCTCTCTAATCAATGAACGCATCAAAGACAGACACCTCTCTGAGAGGTGGATATCAGCTGGCCAGGGTATTGACTATACTTTATGCATTGGTGCATTCATGCATTCTATCATAATGCTAAATGAAGTTTGTTATGATCATATGGACGGTTCTTGCATTTATGTATCGTCGCTGTCAGGGTCAAACATGTCCAAAACCATTCCTTTTTGAGCGATGCAAATCACTCGTTTCACTTTGAATGAATGAATGAATGAATGAAAGTCTTTATTTTGAACATGTTAAAAAAATGTACAATGTTAAAAAAGAAAATCGAAAATATAATTAATTTAAAAATAAAGTTACAAAGCAAGCCAAATCAAGCCTCACTGGCAACAAAAAAAAAAAAATTCCATGTTCAAAAAGGAGTAGGAAGAAGTATAAAACTTATTTAATCCTACCCCATCTTACTTTAACGATTTTTCATATAATTCTTCAAAAGCAAAAGAAGTCGTCCCCAAATAAAAATGCTAGTCTCCATGATTTCTGTATCGCATATACCATAAATGGTATAAATGTCTATAAACTCGTGATTTTTCATATAATTCTCCAAAAGTAAAAGAAGTCCTCCCCAAATAAAAATTATAGTCTATATACATACATACATACATACATACATACATACATACATACGTGGGTGGGTGACGTGACGTAACGTTTTCGCTGTCCTCGGTGTCAAACATGTATAAATAAAAAATATATTTGTCAAAAACCTTCTGAATATTGTGCAGGACATTAAGCTTTATGTGAACTTACTCAAGATTAAAACATTTCATTCCTCATTTCTTCAGAATTTTCAACCAAACATGGCAAAACTCATATGGTGTGACTGTCCTGACCTTGTTTCTCAAAGTGGGAACTTGAATAAAACTAAGAAAAATAATTGCTAAAAATCATTTGAAAATGAATTTAGGCTAAAAAAATGTCTATTTGTGAGCCTATATCTTTTCAAAGTCAAAGCATAATGTTTTCAGTCATTTCTGATCAAAAACATTTTGTCCCCCAAACCAAAATCATTTGGTGTGACACTAGTTTGGACAAATTAAACAGGCAATTATTTGGACACCTATTGGCTAGAGAGGTCCTTCTTCTGTAAGGCTATTCAGCACTCCCAGCACAACTGCAAGACAGGTGTCTGAGGTGAGTTATGATTTTAACATTTTCATGAAATGCCATCTTGTTGAAACTTTGACAAACTCACCACTTTGGATGTCTGTTGGTGTGACACCTTTTCATTAAAAAAAGCTTAAGTTATTTGAAGTTTTGGTCATATTTCCATGTAGATCTAGGTTGCTTTGTTATAGCTAGCATGCTGTTAGCATGCTAATGTGTACATAGTAGCCTCAAGGTAAACCTAAATGCAGAAAACGTAATATGGTGTGACACTTAATCATAATGGTGTGACATGTCTGCTTGTCACGCCATATGACTTGATTGTCACACCATATGATTTATACTGTATTTAACTACAGATATAACAATAAATAACAAAGTTCCATGTTTCTTTTGTACTTTTAAACATTTGTTTTAAACATTTTTACATAAAATGTAATTTAGCTTCATTCAGTGATACTTCAAATTCATCAGACAGAGCAGAAACCCCTTCACAGAAACCTTAACATATTGTTTCAATCTAAACAATATTTTCTCTTTGTCTTAAACTATACATTCCATTTTCTTTTGTCAGCTGGAAAATGACAAGTGCTGAGAGAACGAGAAAGTACAGGGAGAAACTAAACAATGACCCAGCAAGGAGAGAGGAGCCAAAGGGGCGAGACTGCATCTTCTACGAAGAGCAGGAGGTTGTCTGTGGCATAGCAGAACCGCAACAAGGCAGCCGGTTTGCTACCCTCACCAAATACGACTGGCTGATGTACAATACAGTCTAAATGTATAATCTAATCTGATCTAATACTTTTGTACTTTCACTCACTGGACTGGACAGTGGACAGTGTTAAGGTAGGACCCGAGACAAAACTAGCGAAAATAGCTGATCTACAAGCTCTCAACACGTTGTGCTGCGAGAGCTTGTAGATCAGCTATTTTCGGAGTTGCGCAACCCAGCACTCTTTAGCTAGTGGAGATGTGGTGTAATGTCATGATTCCTAATTACATTTGTTCAACACAAAATGCTGTGTTCAAGTTCAGGAGACTTCGGAAAAAAGCAATTTACCTGAATGCTGAGTTCTGTTTCCACTAATTGGTGTTAATAAAATGTTGCCTTGGCTCCAAGTGTGGCTATGCGCCTTATTGTCTCTTTAGGATCCTTCTGCCGTGGGCCGGCAGAAGACTTAGGTGTGCGTAGCATTCCTGTGCACATCCTCATCATCCATCTACTACTACAATTCTTTCTTATCCCATGTTAAAGCCCTACAATAATATCCTGTTCAGAAATATTAAGGCCATGTTATCCTGGGTAATTGTTTAATCAATCAGTAAAGTTCAGTACTCACTAATAGGTAGGTTAAAACACAGTTTGCTTTGACACATGAAGATATGATCATACGGTGTGACACTAAATCATTTGGTGTGACATTCCAAATAGTGAAAAATCATACCTTTATTAATGATTAAACCAAAAAAATGTTTATGGATTACATAGAGAATATTATCAGGAAGAGTCACAAATATTTGTGTAATTTTAGAGAAAGTTTTGACAGAATACATTTAAAATATGTTGTAAGATCATGAACATGGGCCTCACACAGAGTGTCGATTATGAAAAAAATATACAGATATAATTAATTTTCAAAAAAACTATAGTGGATCACTGGTTAGTTATGATAAAGGATTTTGATAAAGTGAGTAACTTAAGAAAGATGTACTCCATTTTCATTTTATGAACAATTATTTTCATATCACACCATATGACGATTTTAGGCACAACAAACTGCTGAATAAAGTCTGATTCCAATAAAATATCTAAAAACAAAATGTATTTCCATAAGGTTGAGAGTGAGTAGAACAAAAGTAAATAACTTTTATGCCTGCAATTTAAAGTTTTTTTAAAAACGCATTTTTTGGGGCGTCACGTCACTGACCCACATACATACATACATACATACATACATACACATCTGCAAACATGATATACTCTAAATTATTACTGACTGTGTCTCTTCACCTCTGTACCTCATTATAATGCTTTTTTTAAACCTTTTTTGAACTGTATCATACTTGAACACCGCATGACTCCTCCTCCATACTGTTCCATAGCTTCAATCCACATCTTGAAATACAGAACGATTTTAATGCCGTTCGCGTAAATTGTGTTTTTAAATTTAGCTCCCCCTTAGGTTATAGCCCCCCTCTCTGTCAGAGAACATCACCTGGATGTTTCCAGGGAGTTGATTATTTCTTGCTTCATACATTATAATGGCAGTTTTATATTCTATAATATCCATGAATTTTAAAAGATTTGAATTTAAATAAAGTATATTAGTGTGATCTTGATATCCAGCATTATTTATTATCCTTATGGTTCTTTTTTGCACTTTGTGTGTATTGGCCAAAAAGAATTAGCACAAATCTATGTATGGACATCCGTGCTCACACTCATACAGTAACTGACGTCACAGACCGAACGGCCCATACAAAGATATATATATATATATATATATATATGCGTGTGTGTCGTGTTTGCACTGCTCACTTCACACAGGTGTGATTTTTTATTTTTTTAAATAGCAAACATTGTCGTTCTACAAAGACCTTGTAGATCTGCTATTGTGTCGCTCTTGTATGATGAAGCATTCATTTACAAAAAAAAAGAGATAAAAAATAAAAAGTCCAAATATGGAGATTTGAGGTTTCTATACCCAACAACAACAACAATATGCTGTAACTAGAAAATTAGCAATTTGTGAAATTGCGAGTGTGGTTGCCCTATTATGTTCAAATCATATTTGAGTTTTGGGAAGTCATTTTCCATTATTTTGGGGGCTATGTAATGCATTGTAATGCATTACTGGGCTGATTTGACTTATGTGGGACCAGAGCCTGCTTTTAGTGTGTCAATGAACAAAGTTCATCCAGATGCCTGGGGATCCCCATGTATGAGTATAAGGGGGTACCCTAACACGGCATCTACAACCCCTAACAGGGCCTAACAGGGCATCATCTGGTAATGCCCATACTGTATATGGACATTTTATTTATTTTATCCTTTATTAATATATATATATATATATATATATATATATATATATATATATCCATATACATATACATATATGGACTTATAATATTAACGTTTGCCCTGCTGGGCAACCACACTAATAATATATAAATAATGTGACAATGAATAGTTTAATAAATGCTTTTATAATGATATACATAATGTGATAATTATTAATATATATATAATACATGTTTTTATAATGATATAAATAATGTGTGAACATATGGCAAAATATAAGCTTTTATTGTTAATGTCCAATATCATTCACTTTTTATTATCATTTAAAAAAAAACATTAAAAACACAACTAGTTGCATTATGACACAATGTGAGCTTGTAGATCTGTTATTTTCACTACTTTTGTACAACACTTGTACGATGAAGTAAGGCATACATTTACAAATCAATAATTTGATTATTAATAGTACAATAAATGCTTTTATAACTATATAAGTAATGTTATAATTAATAATTATTATTAATAATATTAATGCTCTTGTGTTGACAGACCAACCAAAGGTGGCCTTCTCTGCTGGGTTGGGTGGTCAAGGATATGTTGGACCATTTAGTTCTGAAACCACTCTAGTTTATAGGAAGATCTTCTCTAACATCGGCAACGCCTACAATCCATCTACAGGTAGGTGGTGATTATGTTAATTATGTTAATGAGCTGTACATTAAGTTATTATGTTAATTATGTTAATGAGCTTTGTGATGCATTGTTAGCGTGTGTGTGTGTGTGTGTGTGTGTGTGTGCGCGCGCGTGTGTGCATGCGCGCGTGTGCGTGCGTGTGTGTACATGTGTATGTGTGTGTATGTGCGTGTGTATATGTGTGGTATGTGTGTGTCTTTTTGTTCCAGGTTATTTTCGTGCTCCAGTCAGAGGAGTTTATTTCTTCAGATTCACAGCTGATAACCGTGACCGCGATGACTTTGTGTGGATCATGATGTATAAAAATAATCGGCAAATCATGTATAACGCTGCATACAATAATCATGGACAGAATGAATACGTGTCTAATGCAGTGATAGTAGAGATGGAGCAGGGGGACACAGTAGACATGAGGATACCCCGTGGTCGCCCGAGGCTCTATGATGACGCAGTCAACTCAGCCAATCACAACACATTCAGTGGTTTTCTGCTCTATTCTATGTAACACTGCTACTGACACTGATGGAAACTCACTGACTACATTTACTACAATACTCTGTTTAAGTACAATATAGACATACTTTTACTGCAATAATATCATCATTTAACCACTATTCTATACTTGATCTACAAGCTCAAACTGTGTTGTGAGCTCGTAGATCTGCTGTTTACAAATAATTAATTAATAAAGTGGAATAATGTAAAATCTCAAATCTTCTCTCATCGGGGTATCTTCCTGATATAGCTGATCTACAAGCTCACAATGTGTTGCAATGCATCATTTTATGATCTTGTAGATCTAATATTTTCTAAAGATTCTGGCAAAAAAATAAAAAAATGTAACAATCCCTTCTGCATAATGAGTACTGTAAGTATGTTTTCATGACAATAGTTTAGTACTTTTGCAGGTGTGTAACTTGTAACAGAGTATTTCTACATTGTGGTTCTCTTGTAAGTCATTGAGGATAAGAATGTAAATGTATGTCTAAATTGTAACTTGTAATTGTAAAAGGTATTTGTACTTTTAGTAAAAAAGGTGAGTACTTCTTCCACCACTGGTCCTGGTAGCATTACATTAAAGAGCTTCCATAATGCTCATATTCAAGTAGTCAATAAAGACACATTCATTACATTAAGAGCTTCCATAATGCTCATATTCATGTTGTCAATAAAGACACATTCATTACATTAAGAGCTTCCATAATGCTCATATTCATGTTGTCAATAAAGACATACTCAAGAGCAGTGTTGTGTCCATTGTATGTTTTAACCCATTATGGCCGGGAACACATTTTAGTGTATGGGAGGGGCTTACAGTACATGTACAGTATGTAGCAACATATTTGTTTGTTTGTAGGCTAAAATTTCTGATTTAGGCCTATCTATAGGTTAGGCCTAAATGGGCTAATGATAATGTTTAATATCATATTTTGATGGTATTATATTTGTTATTGTTATTATTTGCAATCTCTATAATGTTGCTAAAGTAGCTAAAAATGTCAAGAGCTATATTTGCATCAATGCCTTCCCCTTATAACCTTACTTGCAGGCCTTCCCTTCAGGAAATGAAGGGAAGGTGAGTTGAAGACAATCTGTTAAAACTTCATTTTAACAGATGTATTACAAGTTTGCACATCCTTTATTTTCAGGAGCTCATCAGACACACTGGAACAGAAGACCTTAAATTAAGAAGGTTTCACTTCTCAATCAAACCAAACTCCACTGTATCTTCTCTTTAAGCAGTGGTGTAAAGAAACTATGTACTGAAGGGTTGCTCTATTGTGAACAGCAGGCAGACATCTGTCACTTCAACACCGTAATACATTACCTAGAGCAAACTCTTTAGCTCGAGACCCAAAAGAGAGATCAGACGTTTTCCCGGGACCAAAACTAGTGAAAACAGCAGATCTACAAGCTCATAACAAGCGTTGAGAGCTTGTAGATCGGCTATATTCACATAGTTAAGGGATATACCTTATTAAAACCTTATCAGAACCTTACCTTATCAGAACCTTATCAAAACCTAAATGTCTGTGGGGAGCCTGGGGAGCCTCGGATTTTTCTTTTATTTATTAAAGAAATTACTTCACTGTACTTTTTTACTCATGAAAATGTTAGCTTTTGCTGAATGTTTTTTGAGGCCGCCGACACACAAGTAGGTTTTATCATTTATCAAAAACCTGGGGGAAGAATGTATGCACTCGGTTAGGTCAGTGGTTCTCAACCTTTTCAGGCTGCGACCCCCAAAATAATCATATCTTAACTGGGGACCCCCCTTCCACCACCCTGATGAGTACTAAGAGTTGAGGCATTACTTTTTGTATAACACGGTAATATTGTGAAAATCTACATGCTCACAACGCCTCGTTGTGACTGTGAGAATGTACTCCGGCTATTTTCACAATTTCTGCCTATATGCAGTTTTAGAGGTATTAAAAAGTCTTAAATTGTCACTTTAGAAATGTGCAGATACCCTCATTACACTTAAACTGTATGTTGGTTTGTTTACTGTTGAGTGAGAAACCAACATTTCACATTAAGTTAATCATCTGGGGAGTGGGGACCCCCCAAAATAATTTGCACAGGTTGAGAACCACTGGGTAAGGCTAGGTAGTTGTTGGAGGGGCCAGTACTAGTTGACCGTGGTACAGCACACAGAATATACTTCATACTGAAGCGAAGAATTTAGACGGAGGATATAGTCCGGCTGCCAACAGACATTTACTGGCTTAAGTATGACATTAAGGTATATAGTTTATTTTTGTATTGACCTAAAATGTTGTCTATATATATATATATATATATATATATATATATATATATATATATATATATATATATATATATATATATATATATACATTCATGAAACCACCTGCTGACCGCCTGTCAGCATTGAGCATTTTTTTTATAGGGTGGTGTAAGTCTGGGCCCATTCACTTACTATACACAAAGGAAAGAAAATACCCCCCAACAACTGCTTAAGTAGCATGTGAGGGGTCAAACTGGGGATTTTTAATTATTCTGAATCCATTGCAAGCATTGGTTTTGCTTGAAAACAAATTCCTTGGGCTAAAAATGCCCCCCACAACATTGTGAAAAGTGATGACTCGTCACTAATCCATAGCTGTTCTAGTTTGACCCCTCACATGCTACGTAAAGCAGTTGTTGGGGGGTATTTCCTTCCTTTACAGTATAGTGTATAGTAAATGAATGGGCCCCACACTTTTACCCCCATAAAAGAAATTGCTCAATGCTGACAGGCGGTCAGCAGGTGGATTTATTACTGTATGTATATAGACAATATTCTAGGCCGATAAAAAAAGCTATATACCACATTTCATACCCCACCTCAGCCCCCCAAAAACTGTAAAAAGTAATGACTCATCACTAAACCATAGTTTTCGGTGGCTGTTTTTAGGCCAAGGAATGTTTTTCATGCAAAACCAATGCTTGCAATGGATTCGGAATAATTAAAAACCCCTAGTTTGACCCCTCACATGCTACTTGAAGCAGGTATTTTTTTTCCTTTATAGCAAGGGTTTTCAACAGGGGGTCCAGGACCCCTAGGGGGTCCTCAAAGTTACTACAGGGGTCCTCCAAATCTTTGTGTGATAGAAACAACTGCTTGAACCCTAACTTTAGCCAAAAATAGCAGATCTACAAGCTCACAACGCCTCGCGCTGCGAGGCGTTGTGTGCTTGTTGATCGGCTATTTTTGGCAAAGAGGTTTGGTGTAGAGGGGAAAAAGAGCAGAGTGAAAGGTCAAGTTTGTTAAGTATTGACGGTTCAAGTGGTTAAATATCTGAATCCAAAATGCACTGATGATTGTGCTGTCAAACGATTATGCTACAGTACAGGGACTATGAACAGGTTGTGGGCAGTGGGGGTCCCTGCTTCATCTCTCTCTCAACTAAGGGGTCCTTGGCCTGAAAACGTTGAAGACCCCTGCTTTATAGTATAGTGTATAGTAAGTGAATGGGCCCAGACTTATACCCTGTATAAAATAAATTGCTCAATGCTGACAGGCGGTCAGCAGGTGTTTTCATGAATGTATATGTTACAGTTAGTTTGAGAAACCAGTTAGATTGGGAAAGGAGGGCTTGTTTTAGTTCACCTGGATGTGGAAGAAGTTCACCTGGATGTGGAAGAAGCCCATGCATTAGTCCCACGCTGGTGAATGCTAACCTGGTGAATGCTACTATGCCTAAACCTAACCCTAACCTCAGTAAAACTATGCCTAACCCTAACCCTAACCTCAGTAAAACTATGCCTAAACCTAACCCTAATCCTAACCCTAACATCAGTAAAACTGGGCCTAAACCTAACCCTAACCCTAACCTCAGTCAAATTATTCCTAGTTCCCCGAAGGAGGCACCGCCTGCTCCACCTTGTGCCCAAAAACGAGCGCTCCTGTTCTCAATCTAACTGAATCTCAAACAAACTGTGACATATATATATATATATATATATAGACAACATTTTAGGCAAAAAAAAAAAAAAACGATATACCTTAATTACCTTACCTAAAAAATCAATTAAAGAACAGAGAGCGTCTTGCTGGAACTCGGTCGACATACAACAACTGAGCGCGTTTATTCAAGCTCTCATAAACACAGACATCAGCTGTGATAGTAATGAGGATTTCCTGTTAGTCCATTTCACAATAAGAGTTCATAACACCACACTAGTCTGTCCATAATGGAGTTCAATTGAGAGCATAATGTCAACAGATATAAGTAGATGGAGGGCGGGACCTCCGCCTGTCAGTCAGTCGTCATTGTCCGGCATTTTGGGGTGTACCCAGTTCAAATATGATTAGTTATTTTCAAATATTCAAACATGGCCGCCCGGTAAATATGGTCTATTGTCAAACATTAGGACATAGTGAAGAATACATATTTGAGTACTATAGTGTCCAACATACGGACAGGCCAAATGGCTAAATACATAAATATGCGATTAATTGGACAGCCCTAATTTGGACAGGTCCTGGGCTGTCCCTCCAGTGGTACAGCACAGTCGGGTAGCTGGGGGAGGGGCGAGCACAGCCACATGGCCAGACGGTCGCCTTGGAGACAGGGCTCCCCCTGCAGGAGACGACACGCCATGATGCCATTTTTATTTTCTCCTGACCATATCTTACTGCATAGTACTGTGTTCTATCCGTCTGTCATTCAATGGTATATGAGATACTTCAATGGTTTCCTGTGGAACTAAGCCAAGTGCTTTCCTAGGATCTCCTTTTAGTAGACCTTGTACCAGTGAACTGTACCGTCATGAAACTGTACCTTTTCCTATGCAAACTTCAATCAATCAATCAAACAACGCACCATGATGCCCTCCGACCCTGTGGGACACAACGGGGACCATGTGACCAACCACAGTTCACAGGTTTGATTAAAAAAAGGAAAAAAAAAAGAAAAAGAAAAAAACAACATGTCCATCTTTAGCACATAGCACATTTACACATTTAGCAAATTTTTCATGGTCATTATTCATTTTTTGTGTTCTGATCACAAAAAAAAATCCTTGGTCTCTGGATTTCCTCTACTGTTCGCCCTGTAAATATTGCACCAATGTGTAGAAGAATGGAAGTGCTTTATGGGTACAGACACACTGTATGACAGCCTACCGGTACATATATTGTTATGATGTATTCAAATGTACAGCACATGTATTTCTAGGTTTTCATCCTTATACTTAACTTCAAAGTTATGATATTTTATCATTGTATTTCCATTGTGGTAGACTTTGATTATGTCTCTGACCACTTAGGTGTCAGTGTTTTGGTCACATGTGTAATGGTCCACAGCTGTGATGTATTCCATGTGATCCTGAGTGTTTGCGGTTGCTATAAGATGAACTCCTCCTGTTTCAAAGTCTAGTCTGAAGAAGTGCCTTGTGCTCGAAACTTCACAATAAAGCACTTGTGGCATTGGAACCCTCAGTGTGCGAGCATTTATTTATTCATTTTCAGTATCTAGTCGTCGCTCAGCACCTGCCCAACTTGGGTTAGGGATGTGCATGTCTGCTTTTCATCTTTAGCACATACTGTATTAGCGCAATAAGTGTAATAGTGTAATAAGGTAATAGTTTAATAGTGTAATAGTTTAATAGTGTAATAGGGCAATAAGTGTAATAGTGCAATAAGGTAATAGTTTAATAGTGTAATAGTTTAATAGTGAAATAGTTTAATAGTGTAATAGGGCAATGAGTGTAATAGTGTAACTGCTGCCCCTTGTGACGTGGGTAGAGCTGCGTGGGCTCTACCACTGAAATATCAGTGGTACTAATACCAAAATGATATGTATTTGGCTCTAGCACAGTGGTTCTCAACCTGTGGGTCGGGACCCCCAGTGGAGTCCCCACATTGTTTGGGGGGGGGGGGGGGGGGTCCCCAGATGATTAACTTAATGTGCAACATTGTTTTCTCACTCAACAGTAACATAAAGTTTGGGTCTATAGAGGGCACATGCACATTTCTAAAGTTACAATTTAAGGACTTTTTAATACCCCTAAATTGACAAATTAAACATTGGTCAAAATGTCAAATATTAGAGGCAGAGATTGTGAAAATAGCCGATCTACATGCTCACAATGCCTCGCAACACAATAGAACCGTGTTCTACAAAATGTAACTCTTAGTGCTCGTCAGGATGGGGGGTCCCCAAGGAAAAATATTTATTTTGGCTGTCACAGCCTGAAAAGGGTGAGAACCACTGCTCTAGCAGATCTCTCTCTAGCAGCTAGAGGGTGGGCACAACGTCTAAAAGCTGGGGTCACAGCAAGGACACTGTGTAATGCTTTCTATATCTTGTAGCATCCCTGCGTGTTTGTGTTGTCTGATTTGCAAATTTCAGAATTAGTCGTCTGCACAAATTGCATTCTCAACATTCTTTTCTCACAACGTCATCCACAATATTTCCAAAACCAGCCGTTGTCATTTCAAGGACCCCCACTTTGATATGGTCGGAGCAGGTCGTTTCCCCAGACTCCCTATAGGACAGGGGTCAGCAACCTTTTTGAACTGCCATGTTTTTATTTTCTAGATAGCCAGTGTGCCATGTGAACATACATTTTAATGAATTTTAATGACACGCCATAATCTTTGACTGGCAGGACAATGTTATAACAATCACTAGAAATACTGTTCCTACGAAACAGTGTGGGCTTGCATGTAACACCATGTATGGGCATAAAGATCTACCCTTTGGCTGCACCTCATTGGCTAAGGGAACTTGACTGATAGATAAAATACGTGTGTTCGCTTTCAGCGAGCCCACAATTCGAGTTTTAAAGGAGTAGTTCACCCCCAAAATGCGACAAAAACCCAAAACATATTATTGAACTCAAGACTCCATGGCATGAGTAATCAATAGAAAAAAAAGTCATTTTGGGGGTGAACTACTAATCAGGTAACTAACATAGGAGTGTAAATACATTTAGAATTATGTGAAGCAAATTAGATGACTTTTACGTTAAAAAAGAAAATTTGGTTTTAACTCATACTGTGCCGGGCCACTTGGGGGCCAAAGTCTGTTGAGTGGCCAGGGTCCCTCTCATAGAGGAGCGTTGCAACATACAGGGACTCACGTAGCAGTGACGTGCGTGGTCACGTTTGTGCATGTGATGAAAAAGACCCGGATGAAAATGGCTACAGGATTGCTATAGGCTAACACTCATTTAGAAGATCGATTTTCGGCGATTTAGCCGTAAATAAAACTTTCCTGCTACCATAAGAACACAGTTCAGAGAAAATTAGCTCCAAAGATGTGAGTTTGTATTGGATTCGGAGGCGCGACGCGGCGGCGCTACCCTCTCACGGGCCGATGTAAACAGAATCGCGGCCCCGGGCCTGGATGGAAAATTAGACCGGGGCTTCGTTGAGGCCTCCGATTAATTAATTCATTTTATTAAAAAAGCCGGACTAGATCGGGATCGGCACCCCGGAATACGTCGCGCCGCCGACAGTATAGTAGCATATTTTTTTGGGGGGGCTCTAAACTTTATTCTAAACCATTTTCAATGGAATCAATCGTCGGACCATCTAGACTCGGTCGTTGGGAAGCGTAGGACGAGCCAGGACCACCCACATCTCTACAAGCAGCTCAGGGTAAGTAAAATAGCATAAAAAATATTGTATTGTATTGAAAAAAAGCCGGACTTGTTCGGGATAGGCACAAGAAGGGTTAAAATAGAAATCCTCTCCCTTTCACACTCCTGCCAGTGTGCATGCAGTGATCACCCTCCCCCATGCCAATGTTGGCACCCCTGCCTGAGGTTGCCTACCCCTGCCTTAGGAGATCTCCAATGATCTGGCTATGTGGGCAGTCCTTTTAACATCAAAGACCCCCAGTTTGGTGGTGCGTGTTAGGACCTGTGAAGAGCCCTCCGGAATCCCACTTTGAGAACGACAGGTCCAGGGACATGCAGAGAATGTTAGAGAGGCAGGGGCTGACATTTTTAAAACATCACCAAAAATAGCCGACCTCCAAGCTCACAACGCATTGTGAGCTTGGAGGTCGGCTGTTTTCGGTGCTTGATACCACACTGAACTAAGCATAGTCAAGTCAACACTGGAGATGTAGCGTAACGGAATGTATTTCTACACAGAGAGGGCAATTCTGTCAACATAAGATGCTGCATTCAAGTTCAGGAGAGTTTGGACAAGGTAAATCTCTTGAATGCTGCCTTCAGGTATGGCATGGAAAGAGGGCATTTGCATTGCTTTCACCATAGTAAGAATTGCATCCATGGCCTTTTGGGGCCGAAAAGGTTCGGGACCCTCTGACCCTAGAACAGGGGTGGGCAACTTTGATGATGGCGAGGGCCACTATATTTCCACCTTCACTCCAAAGGGCCACATTGCATATTGCTACGTCCTGTCATATCTCATAGAACAGAAGCAAAAATAGCAGATCTACAAGCTCAAAACGCATCGCGCTGCGATGCGTTTCGAGCATGTAGATCGGCTATTGTTGCCTCTTTTGAATTGGAATCCTGAATGTTTTGTTATTTTTTAATTGGAATCCTGAAATGTAACATTTTGATTTAATTTCAAACGCATTTAGTTATATACTCATGTTAACTTCATGAACCTAAATACAAATACATTGAACAAAAATACATTTTAATACTACTATACTAGTCATTAAGCTACTAATATAGACTGATGGAATTAAAGCAGGTCATGTTTGGAATTGTAACAGCTGAAATCAATAATATATCAGTATTCCGGTATTAACCTGTGGGCCGCATTAAGTGAAGGTGGGGGCCGCATGTGGCCCCCAGGCCGCCAGTTGCCCATGTATGCCCTAGAATGAAAACATGTGACCATTGCTATATTTGTATAGTTTGTTGTTGGGGTATTGTGTCTGGGGTTGGGCCTAACAGACATTGGTAACAGACATAAAGTCACAAGGTCACAACGCGTCGCGATGCGACACACTGTAAGCTTGTAGATGAGCTATTTTCAAACATTGTGTACTTTTATTTTTGGTACATTTTGAATTCAGGACTTTTATTTGTAGTATTTCTATATTGCAGTATTGATACTTTTACTTAAAACATCATAGTACTTTTCCACCACTGATAGTTAAGAAGTCATATCCAAGTGATACAAAAATAAAGAAATACATAAATAAATAAAAAGAAAAAAGACTACAACAACCATTTGCTTTGCAGCCAGCATATTTACTGAGCTGGAATTACAGCAATATTATGGCCTGGAGGAATAACTGCACATTACTACAACTAGCCTACTATTTAATTGATTGATTCAATACTGTATTAACAGTTTGCAGTTATGCAATAATGCTAAAAGGATAACAAATGCCCTGATTTGCGAGATTTTTTTTTCTTTAATTAACCAGTACAAACACATTGAGACAAAGTCTCTTTTTCAAGTGGAACAAGAGGCAGAAATAAAATTACGCAACCTTTGCTAAACGCACACTACAAAACAAACTACAAATAGGGCATCCACAATACACCACGAATGCTGAGATATATCCAAAGCGATACTCTTTAAGCCAGTGGTTATCAACCTTTTCAGAGACCCCCAAAATAACCATAATTTAACTGGGGACCTCCCCTCACCCAGACGAGCACTAAGAGTTGAGGCATTAGATTTTGGGGGGTCTGTGGCCAAATACATATCATTTTGGGAGTCCTTCAAATGAAAATGTTTGAGCACCACTGACAAAGAAATGAAATATTCAAAGACTTGCACACATTTTCAAGCTTTTTCAAAAAGAGCAGATCTACAAGCTCACAACGCTGCACTCGGTGCCATGCTGTGAGCTTGTATATCTGCTATTTTGCAATAGTTAAAGCACAAAATGATTGAAGTGAATCCTTGTACCCAGGGCCCAGAATTTGGTGTTGAGTAGCAGCAAACAGCTGTGGTAGGCCGTTAGTCTTTTTAACAGAGCAACAGAGCCCTGCGACGCGCTGTGAGCTTGTAGATAGGCTATTTTCAGCACGCAACCAAGTGTAAAATCTGGCATCACGTCACCATCAAGGCCCGCCAAAATACATTTTAGTTCGACAAAATCAATTTGGTTGACTAAAATCTTATGATATTTAGTTAAAGATGTAGTGACATGATTTATTTCCCCCCTAAAACATTAGGTAGGTAGATTATCAGGTATTAGGACTTTTAAAATTAGGTTTTTATGTGGCCACACCCACCAGTTCATTAAGTATGCCTGGTTGTCATGGTGGGTGGTGACCCAGCTGAAGTTAGCCACACCCACAGTGTTGGGTGAATGGTAAAAGGGGAGGGGATGATTATATGTAATGTAATAATAATTTAATCACTGTTTTTGGATCGGCACTTTTGACCCACAAGGTGGCAGCCTCCGGGTAAAAACCCCAAATACAGAGAGAATACATAATTGCTCATAACAACCACACCAGGGGGTCTAATGAAGTACTGTCAACCTCATAGACACATGAAAACCAGAAAAAAATAAAAAACTATGGCACCAAATCCAAAAATCTCATGCAGAGAATTAGATGGATATTATAGATACTAATTAGGGGCCAAGCACAAAGTGCGAAGTGGAGCCCCTTTTATGTTTCTACTCATTATAGAGACTGACAAGCCACTGATGCAAAGGCAGAGGTAACCATACATTCATTCTTCATTCATTCTCTCCCCCCTATGTTGCTACTTTTGTGTGACACTGTAGCCCTACACACAAAGTGTTTCTCAAATGGGGGTACATGTAACAACTATAGGCCTATAGCATACACACGCACGCACGCGCACACACACACACACACACACACACACACACACACACACACACACACACACACACACACACACACACACACACACACACACACACACACACACACACACACACACACACACACACACACCAGCCATTACAGTCAATAAAACAGGTGATGATACAGCTCTTTCTCTAGTGGCCTCATCACAGTGTTTTTGTGTGTGCATGCGTGTGTGCGTGTGTGATTTACATGTTTTCTCATTTTCTCTAATTCTCATTTGTTGTTTTTGCAGTTTTTCTCGCCCTCTACAGTTATTGCAACCCAAGGTCGCATTTACCCTGAAAAACCTTGTCGCTTGAGTGACCTTCCTTCCTTCCTTCCTTCCTTCCTTCCTTCCTTCCTTCCTTCCTTCCTTCCTTCCTTCCTTCCTTCCTTCCTTCCTTCCTTCCTTCCTTCCTTCCTTCTGTAACCTTCCTTCTGTACAGGAAGTGATGTCAGTGTGATGTCAGCGAGTTGTGACATCACTTCCTGTACGGGGCGGCTACACAAGACTAAGAAAGACAAAAAAAGAGAAGAATAAAAAAGGAGGAGGAGGATAAAGATACCAAAAGGAGAGAGAAGAAAGGGTGGATGAGGTACAATGTGCAGTCGGCAGTCTCAGAAAAGAAAATATAACAAGGAGGTGGCAACGGGGTGGCCAGATAAAGGCCTGGATCCGACTTTAAGTCGACGCACTGGATTCCAGAAGTGTAGCGCATATTCGCTCTTGTATCAAACCGGTACTCAAAACGTTCTTAGAATTTAACATATTTTCTAAAGTAAATATGGGGGCGGCTGTGTTAAGAACGTTTCGTTGTCAAGCTCAACGTTGGGCATTTGGACCTATACATGGAGAAATGGAGAAAACCTGTTTGGCCTAAACATGTGGAGAACACTATATATGGAGTCCAGTCCATCATGTCATATGGGACTACCGTCATAGACAGTAGCCATTGTTAGGCCGGAGTCAATGGCTGTCTGTCTGTCTGTCTGTCTGTCTGTCTGTCTGTCTGTCTGTCTGACTGTCTGTACGGGAAGTAATGTCACATGACATACTTTTTATGCCCATATATGAGTCATTTTGTACCACATCTCCATGTTTAGGCAAACTCCACACATAAAGGCCCTATCGCCAACCCCACCTAGGGTGTGGGCGATAGGGCCTTTCTGTGTGGAGTTTGCATGTTCTCCCCGTATCTCCTAGGGTTGATACCCTCACAAAAACATGAACAAACTCCCCCCAGAATGACAACAACTAGAATCGTCAGAGAAACGTTGTGGTTGGCCAGATGGTCAAGAATTGGTGCTCGCATGTCACCCTGAGGTCGCATATCACCCTCAGGTGTCTTACTAGTACTATAATTAATTTAAACTAAGTCTAATTGTTATTGGTTGAATTTTCTTTAAAGTTCCAGTATTATTCTTATTGGTTAATATACTTCCCACAGTTAATAAAGTGTACTTCTCATTGGTTGTTTATTGTGTTTGAACAGAACAATGTGTGGTTGCATCTGATGTTTGTGTTTTCAGAGATGCAGACATTGCTGCCTCCTGGTGGAGAGAGGTGGAAACACAGCGTGTGTCAATCAGCTTTTAGATGCTAAATATAAGTTACAGCAGCACAGTGATGACATCATCAGCATTTTATATACTCATAACACATTAAACACAAGGAAGATAAATTAAGGAAAGGACGCTCTGGACACCGGGTATTAGTGATGCGCGGGCCGACCTGTTGCCGCGGGAGGGTTGGTCAAGATTTTTTGTTCAAAGTATAGGCTATAATTTTAAATGCAAGAGAGACAGATTTTAGCCCACCCTCGCCTTGAGTAATAGTAATAGAAATAATAGTAAAGAACCCCATTTTGAACAATATGCTTGTTTATATAGCCCATGACAATGTTGTGCTACTGTAGACCTTTATGTAAAGCGACTTTGGGTACTTAAAGACCGGTATATAAAGATGAGCTATTGTAGTGATGATAATCGTATTTTTTTTCCACTGCGGGGCAGGCGCGTTCGCTGATTTGTCATTTGTTCTGCGGGGCGGTGCGGGTGGGTTACGTTCCATACGGGCTGTGGGCGGTGCGGGTTATAAGAAAACCTAACCCACGCATCACTACCAGGTATGCGCCATGGTGCTCACGGGTGGCTGACTTTGGAGTCTACGAGAGCTGGCTTGACCAGCTAATGAACGATTGAGACCTCATCATAATCAGTTCAGGAATATAAAAAAAAAATACATATCACAGGTTGTTTAATTTATTTTTCTTTTTTTCTGCTGCGCCTGGGGAGACAACAGACTGACCTCATACTTCCTTCAATGCATGAGGAGTCCAAGTTGCTTCTTTTCACCTGACAGTGGAGATTTCCCTGGTTTCGACGTAGCACGTGGAAGGAACACGTTATTCCAACCAGTTCCTTTCCCCTCCATCAGGCGCCCCGGCTGGCCAGGGGGAGGCATTATTGAGACCAGGATTACGTGCATGTTTTTGTGAGGGTATCAACCCTAGGAGACACGGGGAGAACATGCAAACTCCACACAGAAAGGCCCTATCGCCAACCCCACCTAGGGTGTGAGCGCTGATGACGCGGAGGGAGGAACACGCCGCCAGCGCCCACAGCATCCCCCGGCGGGAATCGAACCCAGGACCTTCTAGCTGTGAGGCGAAGCGTTAACCACTGTGCCACCGTGCCCCCACAGGTTGTTTAATTTCTAATCATTTGTTTTTCGATTTGCACAGTAGGCCTACATCATTTTATTGAGGCATCTAAACAGCGGCAGGTAATGTTTCTGGCTCAGAGGTATTATCAGGTTGCCAGACAGGAAACGATGGGACAGTCTCGCGAGTCGCGATACCTTGACACGTTCAGAAACATAGTTTGTGCTCTTTAGATATTGCTATAAGATGACAGTGAACACATCGCAAAGCAACACAGCAGAAATCATTGTGTGATATGTCTTCTTTTATAATCCTGAGCAGAGTAGTCTACAATGGTCTGAATCGTTAAGAAATAGCGTTTGTTCATAAGCTGATCCACCCTGCCCTCAATGACTCAAATGTATTCCATCAACCTCCATGGCTGCAGTTTGTCACCAAGTGTGATTTATCTGCTGTCTGCAATTCCTGGATAGACCGGGACCTTTACTTTATTTATCTACCTTAACCTAACAGCAGCTGTGTTGCAGTAGTCTTGGGTCGCGACTCGCGCATCCCCGGCGACCCATATCGTTTCTGGGCCGGGGTCTCACACCCCCCCAAGTTCACACCTCGACAACTTTTTTAACAAAGAAACGAGCCTATATGCATATCAATAGACCTGTATAGTAGGTGTTGAGCGACGTTCGCGACCCCCCAAACATTGAATCACCATTGCACCACTGAACAGCAGCATCAATATTATTGTAGAGGTTCTCAAAGTGTGGTCCAGGGACCCTCTGGGTTACTTGAGGGGGTTCCAAATGAACCCATTTGTACATGTTCAGAGTTACAGACCTGTAAGGGTCCATTTGTACACTCTCAGAGTTTCAGACCTGTAAGGGTTCCATTTGTACACTCTCAGAGTTTCAGACCTGTAAGGGTCCATTTCTTCAACTTCTTAAACTATAATGGCCTAAGTCATTTCCTTGAGGAAAACAACATTTCAGGGTCTGCAGGGCTGTTGGTCTGATGCCAGTTGCAGCTCCTCATTAGCCTCGATACCCAGGCTTTTAGTTCCATTCACATAGCTCCTCATAACACTAAGGGCTGTATTTTGATTGTCTTAAGTACCAGCTCTTATGCCTTAACTTAAAGGCCTGTCCATACTGTCTCCGAGCACCGAACGTTTTGTCTAAGAATTAGGACTTCCCGACGTGCAGCTTTCCAAACGCTAATTTGGGGTAATAGTCAGGGAAAATTAGCAGAATACCTGTCAAATCTGGGAATAAATTCCTTACCAAACAATTTCTTCACCAATGTGTTCGTAAAGGTGTCTAGTAACATACAGACTGAAATTCAACATCCCTAGCAAAATGTTTGACAGCTAGGGTAATTCTGGGTCTCATTCACTTACTATACACTGTACTATAAGGGAAAAAATCACTCCCAAAAATATGCTTCAAGTGGGATGTGAGGGGTCTAACTACTGTTTTTAATTATTCTGAATCCATTGCAAGCATTTGTTTTGCACAAAAAAACATTCCTTGGGCCAAAAATGGACCCCATACACCTTGTGAAAAGTGATGACTCATCACTAAACCATCATTTTTTTGCGTTTGATTTTTGCCCAATGAATGTTTTTCGTGCAAAACAAATGCTTGCAATGGATTCAGAATAATTAAAAACAACTAGTTTGACCCCTAACATGCTACTTAAAGCATATTTTTGGGAGTGATTTTTTTCCCCCTTATAGTACAGTGTATAGTAAGTGAATGAGACCCAGAATTACCCTAGCTGTCAAATATTTTGCTAGGGATGTTGAATGTCAATCTTTGTTAGATATGTTACTAGACACCTTTACGAACACATTGGTGAAGAAATTGTTTGGTAAGGAATTTATTCACAGGGTTTTATAAAAATTCCCTGACTATAATGCTTTTCAGAAGATGCGAGTGACGTCATTTTGTAGTTGAACTGAACCTTTCGGGTGAAAAGTTTGGTGGTCGGAGACAGTATGGACAGGCTTTTAAGTTAAGACATAAGAGCTGGTACTTAAAGTTGTACTATGCAACTTTTTCAATTAAACAAATCTTAAATTTGATTGAACTATTTCTTCTCTAAAGTTTTAGAACACCCACTCAATTACTTTCATCCCTGAAAGGGATGAAAGTCATCATACACTACCGGCCAATCACAACGCGGATCATACACTGCCGGCCAAACCCCTCTACAGATGCGTCTCGGCGAGGCGGTGGTCGTGGTGGTCTGAGGCCCGGTCCGCGGCGAAAAACGCGTGAAAAAGACGATTCTATGGCCGTGCAGCTCCTTCCTCTGTTTACAAGGAAAACCTATGGGAACGGAGCTACGATTGGACGTCAGACCGGATATGGAAACCTAGATCCGGTCTAAACAGGAAATACGACCGGATACAGTTAGGAGGCGGGCCTAAAGAGCCAGAATCGGCTATAATAAGCGACCATACTTTTAATCGTTTTGTGGAGGCCGAGTGTTTTTAGTGGCCTGATTAAGCAGATTTCATTATATGCATGTGTGTCTTAGAATAGCAGTTTAAGATACTGTATCGTCATTATACTCAATATATATATATGTGTCTTAGAATAGCAGTTTAAGATACTGTATCATCATTATACTCATTATATGCACGTGTGCCTTAGAATATCAGTTTAAGATACTGTACCACCAATATACTGAAATATAACCATGTGTGCCATGACATTATTATTCATTGAAGTAGTACATTATGTAGATAAGATAAGTAGTCAAGTGTGTTTTATGTTATTATGCTTTAACCACTAAAGATAGCTATATATATATGCCACAAAGTCGTTCGTGTCTTAATATGTGCTTAGTGAGTGTTCTGCAGGAAGGCACACAGCCTGTCGCAAGAAGGGCCTCCGGGCTATATATAACCACACTGCATGCACTAGCCCCTAAGGCCGTCTACCAGGCAGGATGAGGTTAACAATACACACACACATTTGGTAAGAATAAGGGCACTCAAGGAGAGACATATGACGAAATTAAAGCTCAGGTCAGGCAGACGCTGCACTATACGGTGCCACTAGTAATCATATTTATGAGCTGTTGTAGGCTGGCATATAGGGTATCATAGGAAGGAACCGAACTAGACACGTAGACAGCCCTACCCTCTCCCAGAGGAGAAGGCCCAAAACCCTTTATATGGTGGTATAGCATGGAAGTCAAACCAAATTCGAAATATGAATTGCAGCCATACCCAGGAAAGGGAAATTGTATCGCCATGAATGTGCCAACTGATGAAATGTCAAGGACCATTTCTGTAGTCTGTGTGACGTAAAATGAACCTCCAACCTTTCTGTGAGCACTATAAAACCTGCTGATTTCCTGTATGTAATCACTTGATGTTGGGACCCCGTGCCTAGCATCAACGCACCCGGGTTCCTCAATAAAGCGGTAAAGATCAAGAAGCCTCGTCTCTGTTTCCTTACTTATGGGAAAACCACTCTGCTTTCACAACTGGTGACCCAACGTTTTTTCCTTGATATCTGCCCGAGGGCAGATAATGATTAAAGCTAATTACATTTCCGGGATCGACGGGCATCACAGCGTGGTACAGCGGGAAATCAACGGTTTCGACGGGGATCGCGGGAAATGAGTTAAGGTGGTGGCGATTTGGTTCCATTTATGTTGTACACTCTCACAGTTACATAAATGTAAGGGTCCATTTGGAACCCCTCCACTTTGAGAACCACTAGGCTACTATGTATGCAATACTTTATGTATGTATGATTGAATCTGTGTTTTATAAAACATTATACCTATATATCTACCATGACTGCATCATGACTGCATCATGACTGCATTAGATGACTGCATGTTAATACCCTATTTACTGTAGATGACTGCATGTTAATACCCTATTTACTGTAGATGACTGCATGTTATTACCATATTTACTATGCTGTAGATGACTGCATGTTATTACCATATTTACTATACTGTAGATGACTGCATGTTATTACCATATTTACTATACTGTAGATGACTGCATGTTATTACCCTATTTACTGTAGATGACTGCATGTTAATACCCTATTTACTGTAGATGACTGCATGTTATTACCATATTTACTATACTGTAGATGACTGCATGTTATTACCATATTTACTATACTGTAGATGACTGCATGTTATTACCATTATTTACTATACCAAACATGTGGTCCAAACATGTCAGCTATTGTAATGATTTAAAGGTATATTCAGTGATTGTATTTCATTCAAATAAAAATATAATTGGTACATTTTCCATTCATTCTCCTCACTAGAATGTGTGCTGACCATATAAGGACTTCCACCATGGCCAGTGTTACGAGCATAGCTAGATTCCGTTTTTAGAGGTGGCCAGCCAGTCCTCGACCAATCAGGATAGAGTATGGCCGTAGTTATGTTATGATGTTTAGTTATGGCGGTCAAAATAAAAGTTTTGGAAACCACAGTCGCTCTGAATTAAGAACGTCTGCTAAATGCCTAGATTGTAAACTACTGAACTCATAAAATGCCACAGTCTCGTAGTAAATCAGTATCATACATATCCTGAAGCTGGAGATGTAGGCCTACTGATATTCAGTGATTGGATCTAATGATCAAAACGAGAACATTATAATGGTGTAAATTAAATCTATAAAAAACGAAACATTTCCACGCTGTGACAAGATGACCCCCGGCCACTTTCCTTATCACTGAATACACCTTTAACAAAGATAATAAAGGCTTTTTAAACATTTAATTCCTTGTTGACTTTGTCTAGTGGTTTTTCTGAAAAATGTGATTGTTAGAGGCATTTTGGGGTAAAAGTTGGGAACCAGTCTATTTAACACAATTCAAGGGAGCTGAATCTGAAAAAAATGGTTCCCAAGCAAAATTTTTAGTTTTTGACCTTCTAATTTGCATAACAAAATAGCTGCCGAATTGTCTATTTTAAACTATTTCTTCAAGAGATATTTCACTTTCAAAAAACCCTTAGTAATTTTAACGTCTAATCAAGCTTTTGGGAACACCCAGGACAGTTTTTGAGTTGTTTGATTCAGTTTAGATTGATATTTGATATTCATTTTATCAGACACGCCCCCTGCCTATACAAACCCATTGTAACTTCAAACTCCATTTTAACCATGATTGATTTAATGAAAACACCCGTCCTTTTTTCTGGTGACTCCTGACATCATCCTAATACGTGAGCAGGTGTTTTGTCAATAACATTTTTCATTTATTTTTAATAATTTCTTAATTGTATTTAATTTGTTTCATTTTCCCAAATAATTATAAAAAATAAACTAAAAAGGTTATCGAAAGAACACTGCCTGTTCGTATATTAGAAGGGCATCAGGAGTCACCAGAAAAAAGGATGGGTGTTTTAATTGAATCTATCATGGTTAAAATGTTTTATTTTTATTTAAAAGGGATATTTCACTTAAATACAAATACATTCTAACCATGATAGATTCAATGAAAACACCCATCCTTTTTTCTGGTGACTCCTGATGCCCTCCTAATAAACGAACAGGCAATGTTTTTTCGATAACTTTTTTAGTTTATTTTTAATAATTATTTGGGAAAATGAAAAATAAATACAAAAAATATTTTTTTTAAATAAATGAAAGGAGTTATCGAAAGAACAAGACCTGCTCACGTATTAGGAGTCACCAGAAAAAAGGATGGGTGTTTTCATTAAGTTACAATGGGTTTGTATAGGAAGGGGGCGTGTCTGATAAAAATGAATATGAAATATCTAAATCTAAACTGATTCAAGCACCTCAATCACTGTCCTGGGTGTTCACAAAAGACTGATTATATGATAAAATGATGAAAAGTTTTTTGAAAGAGAAATATTGCTTGAATAAATAGTTCAAAATGTACAATTCAGCAGCCACTTTGTTATGCAAATTAGATGGTAAAAAACTCAAAATGTTGATTGGGAACCAGGTTTTTCAGATTCGGCACCCTGGAATTATGTAAAATAGCCTGGTTCCCCACTTTTACCCCCAAATGCCTCTAACCTGCTTATAGAAGGCCTTTTTTTCAGAATTTCCGCCTGACTATTTCTCAGTTTGGAGTTCCTGGAGAGCTTTGTTCCCTGTCCTGTTTGTTTATACAGTTTTACAGTTTGTTTTATGAATTATGAATGAAGTCCAAGACGTTTTATGAATGAACTGTTGTCCATTGAACACCAAAAAGCTCAGCGCAAAACACAGTGGACTCTAGTACGTAGTCTTGCGTGGCCAGACTGTTGCCTCCCAAAATTAGCAAATGCTTCCATCATAGTTTATGGAAGCTCTGATCATGAGTAAAATATAAAGCGGATGTGAAACCTCCTCCTCACTTCCGTTTCCTTTTTACAGTCGCGCACATTTATCCCAATATAAATCAAAACTACCAAAGTAAATTTTGCTTGCTGCTTAGCAGAAAAACATATTTTCGCTAACGAAAGGGGTCCATTTGGTTCCATTTGTAAGTTAAGTTTAAGTTAAAAGTATGAAAATACCCATCATGTGAATCCAACATGACAGTGCTGTTCAAACAAGTCAATGAACTATGACATCTATGAAAAAGTGAAATCTGCAACACGATTGTATACAATATGCAGTGGGAGGTCCTTGCTTCATTTTTCTCTCAGCTAAGGTGTCCGTTGTCTGAAAAAAACTTTGAAGAGAAGACTAGACTAAGATTAAACAATGTCCGAAGACTAAAACTAAATGGTGTTATTCAAAAAACGAAATCAGCATTTGTTGTCTTAACAAAGCTGGTGGAGTCTAGTCAAGGGCAAGGCAAATATACATTTATTTATAATAAAGCACATTTAAAAACAATCAAATGCCTGACCAAGGTGCTTTCACAGCATGAAAATTACAACATACAAGACATCAAAAGTTAAAACACAAACAAGACAACATCAAATACAGAAAATACAAATACAGATGGGATAAATAAATAGCTGCAAAAATGTGGGAGCGCATGAATAAGTGTCCAAGCATTTCTCTGTGTTGCAGGGGTAAAGTCCGTGGTCCTATTTTCTCCAGTGCCTTACCCCTTATCATTTATGAGCAGTGCTAATAATAATAAATACCAGTCCACAAACCAGCTCTGACAGCGTGATGGAACCGGTTCCGGTTCCTCAAGGTTGGATCCACTTCCAGACCCCAACCCTAGTCATCTTCAGAATCATCGTCATCATCTTCAGACTAATCAGAATCATCATATTCATCATCAATGCCACGATCCCTCCTCAGCTTGACAGAGACACATGTTAGACCGAGGCTGGCATAAGCCATCTCCCCCACAGCCTCCCACGTGTCGGTCTCCTCGCAGTAGCGCTCGATGTTTCTGCGTGCAATACTGCATGAAGACACACAAACAGCCATGACAGAAATGTGTGGTGTGGACAAAAAGTCGCATTTTTCAAGACATTCGTGGAACAACAGTGTCATACCATGGAGAAATAGAGGATTGCCCTGCTAGTGCGTAGATCTTTCCATCCATCACAGCCACGCTGTGAAAGGAGCTTTTCTCTCGCATGGGGGCACACATGGTCCACTGGTTGGTCTGGTGGTTGTAGCATTCCATCGTGTCTTCAATGTCAATTGTCTTAGTATTATAATTATAATGCTCACCACCTACAAAATAAAAACACTTCTATATTCTGTAGGCCTGTCAAAATTTGCCAAAAATGGCATTCGAATATTCCCTTTAAAATCCACCGTTGATTCAAATAATTCGAATAATTAGAAAAATTCAAAGCATTCGCACTTCGGAGCTTCGGAGCTTTTTTTCTTTTTTTACACATTATATTCACACCAATACAGCCATTGTTGCCGTTGTCTTGGGTCGCACGCCCACGGCGAGCCTATATGCATGTCAATAGACCTGTATTAGGCGACATTCGCGACCCCCCAAACCTGAAGCTGTTTATTCTAGACAGTCGCTTCTATCTATGGCGTTGGTAAAAGCAAGAGCAGCATCGCATCGTCGATGCGAAGCGTCACAGCAGCTGTGATGGAAGTTGGAACAGCCACGACATGAAACGAGCAATTATAATCACACCAATGGATTAGGTTTTGGTTTGAACCAAATTAGGTAGTCTACATTAAGAGTAGTGTGACGGAGGGAGTTTTACCGTGACCGTGGCTGCGTGCGGGGAGACTCGGTGAGAGAAGAAATCCATGCTTTTTACATTGTGTTTTCGGTGGAGAAGTCTCGTTGTAAACAGTCTGCCTTCCCGTCACTACCAAATGAGTCGCCCTTTCAGCTTGACTCGTTATCATTCTGAATCAATTAAATTTACATTGTGTGATTAAACGTGAGCAAGTTTAACTCAGAGGCAAAGCAATGTGTCTGCTAGGCGCAGTAGTAGGCGGACGACGGTCAGTGTGAAGAGAAAGTTAAGCAGCTGGAGGTTTATTCTTCGCTGTATGACGGTGTCGCTAAACATGCACCCTTAATCTACAAGCCCACAACGTATTGGATCAGCGACGTATTGTGGACTTGTAGATCAGCCCACTTTTGCAGCGGCGAATGGAGAATTCTGCCACGCGAGACAAGCCGCCTTTTAACGTTACCCCCCAGTTATGCCCCCAGAATCTCGCCAGAAGTGCGGCAGATTTGTTTTTTGTTTTTAATTATATATAATTAATTCGAAGCAATTTTTTTTTACTTTCGAATATTCTTTTATTGTTAACATTCGAAGGAATATTCGAATATAGACTATTCTTTCAAAGCTCTGTATATTCTGGTATTGTTCTTCCACCACTGACTAGGAGTCTTTAACCCTTAAGTTCTGTTCAGATTCACTACACCTTCGTTCTGTTCGGGTCATTTTGACCCGGTGGATATTTGGTTTAAAAAAAATAACACTAATATAAATTTTAACTTAACAAATCATCATGATACATTGACTTTGACTCAATACTAAACAATTCATATGATATATTTGGTAAATGTTTGCATTTCTGCTTTGCTATAATCCATTAAACACTGAAAGAGCTAGGCGTTTTTACTGATTTAGCTGAAATCCATGTAAAAAAAACTACTTCATTTAATACTGGGCAATATTGCTCATGCTTATATGAAGGGGGGGAGGGTTCGGAATGGGGCTTCGGAAGGGGGGTGTTAGAAGTGGGGGTGACTGTGTGTCTGTGTTTTGGCATAATACTGTGTATTTCTGTGCTTCCGGGTCAAAATGACCCGAACAGCACTTAAGGTTCAAAAAATATGAGGGGGGTGTAGCATGGGTGTAGTGCAAAAATATTTTTTTTACATGTTCATCTTAGAAGAATCTTTAAGGCCAGTGAGTTTCAAGTGGAAAAATGTTTTACTTCTACCTTTTTTTTCCAAATGAAAATGTAAAACGGGTCAAAATGACCCGAACAGCACTTAAGGGTTAAGAAGAGTTATGATACCTGTGACGTAGATCTTTCCGTTCAGAACACAAGCAGCCTTTCGATCACGTGGAATCTGCATAGGAGCAAGTTGTGTCCACACAGACGTGTTAGGGTTATACTTTATCACCTGGCCACCTGGCCTCTCGTCGAAATGTTGATGACCACCTAGAGAACAGCAGGCAAAACATTACTCACTGTCAAGAGGAGAAGCATGAACATAAAGTAATACTAAAGGATTTGTATCCAGTTAACCATTATGCTTGACACTAGAGTTCTCAAATTCTGCCGAACCCGACCGACATAGGGTAGGGCCTAAAATGTATGCTAATTAGTCGGGCCGGGTAGGGCCTCGGGCTCAATGAAAAAATAAAATATTTGTTTTTATTATTTTATTACTATTACTATATGATAGACCCGACCAGACCCGACGTTTTCGGGCCGGTAGGGCCTAAAATGTATTCACCATATTCCTGGCCCTCTCTATGGAGGCTGCCATTTTCTTTTACAGAGGGCGCTAGAGAGTTTTTCTCTGCGTGCTGATTCAAAAAACAAGGAAGTGACATGGAATTGTCTGTTGCCAGATTTTGCCAAAGAAATAAGCCCAACAGAAGCAACTAGGCTATACTACTTTACATTTACATTTGAAAATAGAAGATCAGCAAGCTCACAATGTGTCACATTGCGACACATTGTGAGCTTGTATATTTGCTATTTAAAAATATTGAAGGGAAAAAAATATATATTTTGAATATTTTTGAAACATTTTAACATCATAAATCTCTGTGGAGGTCCATGGCACCACATATTTTCAGATGGGGGTCTGCGACTGTGGACAAATATGTTAATCTGGGGTCCTTGATATGAAAAGATTTGGGAACCACTGGTTTAAAAAATATTAGAAAGTAAGCCCAATGAGCAACTATACTATTTTTTTTTAAAGACACAAATTGCTTATTATAAGCAGACATGGCAACCCAGGTACATTCAGAGCCCAGAGCCTAGAACACCAACTACTGACACTTTAATGCAAGGACAACAGGAAACCAAATTATGTTTTTCAGGCCAGCCTTTTCAGCCTCCGCCTCTTTCAGGATATGAACAGGAAGCCGGGGGCGGGGCCAGGAATATGGTGAATAGGGCCGGGTAGGGCCTCGGGCCTGCCCAGTTAGGGCCGGGCCTTAATTTTCAGTCTGATTGTTATATGTCTGATTCCTGGTTCTCTCACAAGTCAGACTTTAGGGTATAGTTAACTTTAGGGTATAGTATTTTCAATGGTTTTAGTCGGATATATTCAATTTGAATATTTTAGCCATGGCTTGTTGTCTCGTTCCGAGCCAACATCGGAACTTTGCCACTCGATTTGCCATTAACTTTATGCATGCGCATACAGGTCAAAGTAAATCATTGTCATGGGTCAGTATATAGCCTATAAGGTGAAGATGTATAGTTTTTCACTTCATCGAAAGTAGAGTCCTGAGAGTGTTAACTGACAGGGACATGGAAGGAGAGAGAAAAGATTTTCCCTCTGACTGCCTGGGTTTTGGACTGGTGTGGGCTGGGTGCTGCCTGGGACCTGAGACCGTGACCACAATCTGTGCAAGTGTGGTTGCTGTCTCGAGATCCTGGGTGGCACGTAGGACCACGCCGGCTTGAGGTTCAGTGATGTCATGGACAGAACGGCTATTGATTGCTGCGTGCTAATGTTGATCTGTGCTATATTCACTAATAGAGATGTTTAGCAGGGACCAATCGTAAGCCGCTGTGTCCATGACGTCATGGACCGAACAGCTTTTTGATTGGTCCATGCAAATGTTTTGGCTAAAGTGAAAACCTAGGAGCGGTTTACACCGTTCAAAAATCGCACCTGTGCGAAGTGAGCACTGGTATCAAACACGACACACGTGCATATCTCCTTGTATGGGAAGTTCTGTCTGTGACGCAAGTTATCTCTCTACATGGAGTTACGTGCTCATGCACACAAACCCAGATGTGGGAGCGGTTAGTACTGCTCAAAAACACAACCTTATGAAACTGAACCTGCATAACTCTATTCCATACCAATAAAATAGAGATGTCCGTCCAGGGCGATCACATCACATTCGTAATGCTCTGCCACACCGACAGACTCCATCAGCTGCCAGGTGTCTCTGTTGGGGTCGTAACATTCTATCGAGTCTTCTGACTTTTTACTCCCCTCGCCCCCCACTGCAAACACATGTCCATCCAGTATCACCAGGCCTGTGTGAACATGTGGGGTTGTACAGAGAAAACAAACAAAAAACAGATCATTTAGAATTGTTGACCTTGGCCAAATGCATGATGCAGTATCTCATTGGATAACCAGGCCAAAAGCACTTCCAAAACAAAGACAGGGAAAATGTTATAATTTGGTATTCTCATGAAAAATACATACACTATGAAACTATTTTCATCAAGGCTCTGATGTCCTTACTGCTGCTTGACCACACCACTCCACAAACACAAGAACACTTATATCATCAATATACATTTATTTAATATCCAACAATAAAAGTGGTTCCATCTAACAATAAAAGTGGTTCCAGAGTATTGCAAATACAACTAGTTTTGAACGCTGCATTTATAGGTCAATATTGCACGAAGTTGAGTGTCCGCCCTGAGACTGGGAGGTCGGGGTTTGATCCCCGGTTGGGTCATACCAAAGACTCTGAAAAATGAGACCCAGTGCCTCCCTGCTTGGCACTCAGCATCAACGATAAGTCCCTGTTACTAGCGTCATGTCTAGGGATGTCTAGGGCTGTACTTGTACATCAAACTGCCTCACACTACAGAATCAGCAGATAGGCTTCCATATTAGCGTTAGGACTTCTCCTTAACGCTATGTCACTGATGAGCTCTTGCGCTCACAGCCGTGGTAGCCCCGGCTGCTCATCCTCTCGTCTGTAGTAAAAATTAAGAGTTCTCAAATTCGGCCCGAGCCCGACCCTACCTGAGCCGGGCCCAAAAATTATAATAATTAGTCGGGCCTCGGGCTCCGTCACTCAAGCAACAGAGAACTGGGTCATATTCACTCTGCCTGTCTGCACCGCAGCACTGAAGCCTGCCTAATTTCCTAAACAATGGACCAAGGATAATCGGTGACGCATACGGAAGTGAGGACTGAAGACTCACCTTTTCAGACTCCACCTAAACCCTTAGCACTACTGGAAAAATCAATGACCATACATGAAGCTAGTTAGCATTTGTTTTTAGGTTTTTAGAAACCTTTTTTACGGATTATAGTTTTTTTTCCTAGATATATATTCATTCACATGTTATATTGCTGTTGATGTACTGACACTTAATCTTGTTTATTATTGTGATGTTTATTTGCGTATTGTAAGTCGCTTTGGATTAAAAGCGTCTGCTAAATGCCTAAACTGTAAACTATAAACTGTATAGTCTACTAGCAGTCTCATAGAGCAGTCTGGTTGTTGGGACGAAGTCGATGACGTCACAATCGAAACCTTTGGATATACGGAAATTCTGTCACAGGCAACGAGTCAGCGTTAGCTCTGTGTGGAGCGGCTGGCATGAAAGTTTCGAGCTGCATGTTAAATTAAAAGGCAGCAGGCGGTTTCACAAGTTTCACAGTTTCACCTTGACTCAAGAGGAACACATCTGTTTCTTTGTCAAGTAAGCTCCGCCCTTAGATTTTCCGCCATTTTGAGCAGTTTGTTAAACAATTAAATACGTTTTTATCGTGGGATTTTCGTGTCACGTTACATCAACTTTGGACCGATATCTTTTAAAATTGAAACATTTTTAATATTTCAATGAATATTGCAGTTTTATGCAAATTATTCTTCTGCCTCTAAAACATTAATGCAAAGTCACATTTCCATGATGAAATACTGTAGAGGGTTAGTCCAAATATCACTGAAACAAATATTGTCCAAAGGGGGGCGCTATATCATTTTGAGCAGTTTGTGAAACGCTTAAACCAGTTTTTATCCTGGGATTTTTGAGCAATTTGCATGAAACATTCTACACACAATCTAAGGACTTTATCTAACATGCCTATGAAGTGCACACAAAAAAATTAAAATAATAATAAATACAGCTGCAAGCAGCAATGAAGTGGCCAAAAAGGCCTCAAATCATGAACACCTGTGATGTACGTGAAACTTTGCACGCATATTCCCACTAAGTCAAGGAACAGATGCTACCCTTCTCACATTGGCCTGTTATAGCACCACCAGTGGGTCAACTTTTGCATTACAGATTTTTGGAACAAAATGATTCAAATCATGCATGTAGCGTTCGATTGCCGTGAAAGGCCCAAGAACACGTGGCACCAGTTTTCACATTGGCCTATTATAGCGCCACAAGAACGTCAAAAGATGCCGGAGATCTGTTCTCGGAAGAACACTGCTTATAGTTTTTCTTTGATTTCTTTTCCCACTTTTCTTGCTTTTCCTGCTTTTTTCCGCTGCTTTTTTCCTTTCCTACTTTTTCCTGGCTTGACCACTTTTTTGCTGCTTGCAGATATATTATACCATAGTTTTCTGGCTTAAAGCGAGCCCACAATTGTTTCGAAGGAACAATATTTTCTAGTTTGAATGTGATAGTTTGACAATCTTACCCATTGCATGGCGTGGCTCATTCATGGGAGCCCTCTTGGACCATAAGCCATGGTGAACATCATAGCGCCACATGTCTCTACTGGAATATTCAACACCATCCTGAAAGAACTGGCCTCCGCATACATACAGAGTGGAGCCTATGGTGGAAGGAGAGCAGAATTAAACAAGTTATTAAACGATGATTGTTAAAAAGAAATAAGATGTCAATAATGCATACACAACTTTACATTTCTTAACTTATCTTCCAACCTATTGTGACTGTTTACTAAGTATAAAGCCAAGGAGGAATTAACCAAAATGGTGCCAGGGTGTTGTGAAATAAACTGCCAAGCTATATACCAACCTCACCACTGGCTGGCTGCATGCAGTAGGTAACATTTAGACAACACCTTGCCTGTGATCTATCAGCAATTATACAACAGGTAGTTCCGATGAAGCAATCTCATTGGTTAAAATAGCTCTCTACCCGTGTGAATAATGAGCATTACCACACAGGTCTCAGGTCTCAAAAATATCAGCAGTGCTGGTCGCAAAATAGCTGAAGCACTCCCTCTCCCAACACTATGCTAGTGGCTAGGCTAGCAGTTTTCATGGCCATAGTAGCTAAATTAACAAATACCAAATTTCTATCGATTATCTCAATTACAAATAAATTATATATATATATATATATATATATATATATATATATATTTTTTTTTTTTTTTTTTTTTTTTTACTGTTGTGTAACTGCAATATTACACTCGATTGTGTTGTTATTGGCACTTATGTGCTGACTAAGGTATGCCAATAATCATTATAACCCATCATATTGCTTAATTTAATCTAGTAAAAAATAAATAAAACAAAATACAGTTTCTGATTCTTTTCCTTGACCAATCACATTGCTCTATGTCTACTTTTTTTTTTACACCTGTGTGAGTTGTATAATGTCACTGTGAGTCAACACAGCCACACCCTACATTTGTCAGTGCAGTGTTTACGTTATTAGTGTGCTTATCTAGCTTTCTCATCATCTGATGTAATCTTTTTCTCTAAAGCTTTTCCCATTGAAGTACTTAGCAAATCATCGGACACGTTTAAATTGGGTAGCCTTAAACACTACAGGATAATCGTTAAAGATTCTCTGACCAGAAAATCACGCTCACACTAGCAGTTTTGAAAAGTCGGGAACTCTGCATACTACAGGATTCTATCCAGATTGAGTCGGGCCTGAACAAAGCAATAATACAGAATAAAATTGATACAAAATGTCAGAGGCTGTTCTGAGAGCTTCGCCTTGCAACACACACGCGCACACACGTCACACACACACACAAACACACTGATGTTATCCACTCAACACACCATCGTCTCACCCCGCGCAATTGGATCTGTGAGCCCTCACACTAGACAAAATGTATGCCCGATAATCGGGCCCGTTTCAGACGCAGGCAGCCCGATTGTCGGGGGGATAATTAAATGCCCCGATTGTTGGGTAATGTGCAGCCAGCTTTACTCATCGTCTGCTATAACCCTTCAGCCTTCACCCAATCAGACATCACTCACGATACCTTGATATTGTGATGTCATCCTTTTCCCCCTATCTGATTGGCTCCCCATTAGAGTCAACGGCAACCACACTTGCAATACCGACAGATCAGATGCAAGCAGCTCTCGAGGAAAGACCCCATCGCCTTCCGTACGAGTCGGGATATCTGGCCTTACAACCCAGATATCTCTGCCTTATAAAGGGATCTTCAGATCCATTATCCATTAGCATTAGGGTTGGCATCTCGGTTAAGTTCTTTCCGGACACCACTGTGGCGGGTCCTAATCCTGGACAACCAGTCCCTTTGAGTAGTAAATTACATGGTCCTTATATCTAGTTAATGTTTCTTATTATGTGCAAGATTACATTGACAGAAGCTATTGTTGGTTGCATTACAGGTCCTGCGTTGATTGACTGATGGTAATCCTCACCTGATGAGACCACAGAATACCTGGTTACTTCGAAGTAACTTTCCGGTAGTCGTCCAAAAGTCGCCCACTGATTGGTGAGGGGATAAAAGCTCTCAATCATGAGGACGTCCTTGGAAGCCGTAGTCTTTCCCAGCGTCATGATCACTTCAACAAGCAGAGGAGAAGGATTAAGTGAGACATAGTAGATGAAAGAGTTGAAGGAGTAGGAAGAATAGGAGGGGGTGGCAGTGGCTCAGGGGTAGACGTAGCTCTCGGGTAGACGTAGATCGCCGCTTATTTCCGGGTTGTGAACCATTGTATCTGCGGTGCCCGCTGGGTGGCTCGAGGTGGGTGCATTTTATTTCATGACAAAAATAATGTATTTTACAGAGTAGGTGGGGTGCCGAGGGGCTCACCACCGCGGAGAATATACTTTCAACAACGCAAAACTACCTTTGGTTTGGCGAGTAGTGAAGTAGTTTAGTTTATTTTGACTGAAGTTGAGCGCTCGTAGGGGCTGAGAAAACGCGGTCAATTAATTTGCCGACGGGTCTGTCAGAGCGTCACTGGAGGTGATGCGATGGACCAGAGCTAGGGTAGACGGAGTGTTACCGAAGGGTTCCCTGTTCGAATACGGGCTTCCCCAGAGTTGGTGTCGAAGTTAGAGCTTAAAGATTTAGCCCAAGCCCGCACTGAACCTGTCAGCCTGACCCGCGACAGGTTCGGGCTGAATTTTTCATGTATCTGTCGGGCTTTGGGTCGGGACGCCTCTCACAAACTCCTGGTGAAAGTGCATGCAGCAATTAAGCTTGTTTAGAAAAATGTTGGGCTGCGGGCTGGGTTGGGCTTCAATTGTCAATCATGTATCAGGCATTTAGCATTTACCTAAGGAGAAAAAAACTTTTATTTGGTAGAGCTTTCAGTGTGGCAGCCCCAACCCTCTGGAACTCTCCCCCCATGGACATTAGAGCCTTCTAGGATAGAGCCTTCTGTGTGGAAACTCTCTCCCCCTGGACGTCACACGTCGATGACATAACCGTAATACATATTGGAATTAAGAGAGAGACAAAAAAACACATAACGTGTGTGTATGTGGTGAGGGGCTGGGCGCAAGGTTGATGCGGAAGCCTCCATCTTTCAAATGGTTGGTCGCGTGTGGACAAGTACAAGGTGATTTTCATCAAATATCCCACAACCTAATTAGAATCGCCCCAAAAAATAGTGTGTATGCTGGTTGGTCCGACCGTCCATCTGTAACTCCACGTTCAGCAGTTGCTCAATTGTCTAAAAAACACAATACAAAAATCAATAACGCATGTACCTTGCCCAACATCAACTTTATCACCTTCAGATGTGTCTCTACTTCTCATAATCCCCAAATGTTTAAAATATTTTCCCAAATTTTGGCCTGTAGGCGGCTGTCCTGTGATGCGATTTACATCACAAATGGGCGTCAACAAGCAGGGCACTCCCAGTCCGGGGGCAGTTCCAGAGAGAGCAACATCACAGTCTGTCTGCTTCACACCGAGGGGGACTAACAGGCACACACACAAAGGGGCCAGGCCCCCGCAGGGGGCTGTAGGCTAGTTTCTGTTATAAGACCAAAGGCTTGTATTTTCTCATGGTAATTCAGGTGACACTTTCTTATGTCAAGCAGTGTGTGATTACATTAACACATTCATTGCCGGGTATATAAGCGGTTTTACCGTTTTACCTTTTTTTCTAAATCTGATAACTTTCGGTAGGCCAATCGGTATGCCTCTTTCCCACAAGGACACGTTTTGTGTCCTTGTGCTAATAAATCTCCTTTGAATTTTTTTTTTTTTTTTTTTTTTTTTACAAGTCGCTCTAATGAACTGCAGCGGTGAATGAGGTAGCTCTAGCTTTTTACATCTATGAGGTTACCTACCAGAGGTCCTGCGTGGGCGTGCTGTGTTAAAGCAGGGCGGCTCCTTGGCTTCAGAGATGAAGATCTGACAGCCCTGCTGGTCCTTCACCACCTCCAGACCCTCAACCACATGCTGGAGGTAGGAGGGGCTGAGGAGAGGAAGACGGATCTGCTCTAGAACCTTAAAAGAACACATAGATCATCACATATATACTGGTCCAACTGGGATATCGTGTTAACATTATATTCTTCTGTCTACACATACATCATGTCCTAGTATGAGCGAATAGGGCAATGGGTCAACATCCTGTGATTCCCTTGAAAAACACAAATGTGTCGGATATGACTATTGGCAGAATCACAGAAGGTTTCGAATATTTGGCGGTCCCGTTTTATACTTTTCACTACATCGGGGGTTGTTGCAATTACCTGCACTACAATTCCTCACCATATGTTGCGCTATGATGAAATAATCCCATGAAACATAACAATGTGTACTATGCAGAGCATGTGAGCGGAGAGCGGAGCGGAGAGCGGAGCGGGCCGTTTTTGACGTGAGCGTGAGCGAGCGACTTTTCAAATGGGTCTGAGCGGCATTGGAGCGAGGTCTGTACCCCGCTCCGCGGAGCGGCGACCGCCGCCCGCTCCGCGGAGCGGCGACCGCCGCCCGCTCCGAATACCGCTCACTGTGCGCGAAATCACCATACACAACACAACTGGCCATGCCCACTAGTCCACAATGCACCTGTGCTTTGTATGCTGTTGTGCTATGAAAGTCCCCTAAAGCTAAGAACAATGGAGTTTGCAAAATACTACACAAAAATAACAGACAAGACGTACAAATGTACTATCAAAGTTAAAGAAACAGAAGACGCCGACGAGACAGAATGTGGTGAGAAAGTTACAATCAGCAACGATTCATTTTGGAATCTGAGAAGACACATCTCTAGGAGACATGAGGAGATATTTCGCCAACATAATGAGAAGAAATCAAAAGGTTTAGCCGTTTTGATATAGGTAATTTACAAAAGCCAGCTTTACTATCCTAATGTAAGCTATACTAGGCTACTTAATAAGCATGTGTTTGTTTTATAGATAAAGAAGCGCAGCAGCAACAAACAGAGAAACAGAGTGATCAGCTACAGAGCTTCTTCACTGGGAGAAAAGGCCCAACCGTCACACGTGAAAGAAAAAGGGAGCTGGATGAATCTTTTTTTTTTTAATGATATACATGGATTACGAGCCTCTAACTAAGTGTTGTAAGGAATACAACACTTTGCTGGTAAGGCCGAACCGGGTTATACTCCACCCTGCTACAATACTGTCCGGGATACTCTTATGCCAAATGCCATGGAAGAGATGGAAGCCAAGCTAAGGGATCTACTGCTAATGGGAGAAGGGTTCGTTCTCGCAGCGGACATCTGGACAAATAGAAGAGGACACAGGTTCCTTGCCATTGTAGCGAGTTTCATAGATGGGCTGTTCAAGGGGCATACCGTGCTGTTAAGCTGTGAGCACATTACAGGAAGCCATACAGCAGACCGCATCTACCAAAAATACCAATGTGTTCTGAAAAATTGGAACATCCACCGGAGCGTGATTCGGGTTGTGAGCGACAGTGCCAGCAACATGATCAAGGCATTTAATATCCTCCCGGACCTTGACAGTGAAGAGGAAGAAGAGGAGGATGAAGTGGGGGTCGCTACGCCCGATGATGGAGAGGAGGAAGAGGAGGAACTGCCTGAGCTCTCACAAAACCAAGTGGACGAGGTCACCAGCAATATCAATGCTATGGTAAACCAATACTTCACTGTGTCAAGTTTACACCTGCGATGCCCTATTCATCTTCTTCAGCTAGCCATTAAAGATGCCATTAACGAGCATGATGATATCAATTGCCTGTTAATCAAAGCTGGGAAGATAGTGAAAAGTGTGCGCAAGAGTTGTCAGAACACAGAGGAAACCGACCGTCTGGGTGTGCGACCCACCACTGCTTGCCCGACGCGATGGAGCAGCCAGTTACACATGATCGAGTCTGTCCTTAAATTGTTTGATAAAGATCCATTATGGCAAAGCAAGCTCAAGACTACCGCTGCAAACCTCACCTCAAACGACGTGCGTCGGCTGACTCACCTTGTAGAAGTATTGTCACCGCTGGCTGACCTCACCGACAAAATGCAACGGGAGCTTGGGAATTTAGGGATGATTCTCCCCGCTGTCACCGAGCTCAAATCCCTGCTAGTCAATTCCGACGTGGCCCTTCCAACGAGCATTGCTTCGTTTGCAGAAACACTGGCTAATAACGTTTCCACCCGCTTCAGAATGTATTATGATGATAAACACATCCTCCTCGCGTCAGTGTTAGATCCTCGTTTCAAAACAGAGTGGATAATCCGTGATGAGTTGGTTTGCAACAAACTTGGAGAGATCCGTGATCTCCTCGTTAAAGAAGCTGAGGAAATGACGGCAGCAGGTCAGTCTGCGGCGACCACCAGCACCGCATCTCCCGACCCCGCACCTGCACCTGATGTAGGCCTAATCAAGAGACCTCGCATGTTCCGATCATAATTATTTCACAGAGAAGCAAGATGCTGGTGATGCGAAAAGTGAAGTTGAAAGCTATCTCTCCGCCCCACGATCGAACCCAGATGAAGATGTACTTGCATTCTGGAAAACTAACTCCAAGGATTTTCCACGCCTGACTAAGGTAGCTCGCAAAGTGTTCAGTATTCCAAGCGGCTCTGCTAGCGCAGAAAGGGTTTTCTCGGCCGCTGGTCTGTTGTGCAGAAACCACCGCATGAGTTTGAAGCCTGTGACATTGGCCAAACTTGTGTTCTTGAAAGTTAACTCAAAGATAATATAGGCCTGGCCTAGTAGTAGTGTTGCATTCTTTTTGTTATTTTAGTTTTTTTATTTTATTTCTTGAAATGTATAAAGCCAAATAGCTAGATGGAGGCAAACACATTATGAATGTGTAATTTTCTTTGTGTTTTACTGTGAGAAGTTGCATCAACGTGCATGTCGATTAATATAGCCTATTATTGCATGTTATTCTTTGCTTGTGAAATTATGCAGAAGAATTTAAAGATTGTTTTTGTGAGTTTGTTTATAAATAGCAAGCACAGTGTGTTGCGTGGCAAGTGGCATATAGGCCTACAGTTTCTACTTGTATTAGGCTGCTAGTATTGATTGATTGAATGCTTAATATTGTATTAGTCAGAAATGTAAACTGCACAAGGTTACAGTCAGGCATTAAAACTAAAAGGATAACAGACAGAACAAGGTTTTGGGGATTTACAATTTAGGCAGACATGATTTGTTTCCATTTGTCATATATTCATTGCCTATTAATATAGGCATAAAGGCCTACGGCCTGTCAGCCTCCTCCGACCGACACCTCACTTTATTTGGCCCGTCACCTGTTGTGTCACTGCTGGTAATAAAATATACCTCGTCGAAGTTGGTCTGTTTCGGTCCGTGTATTTTTTGATAGTTTGTTATCTGTTTCCATTACTCTTCTTCAACTAGAAACTGTAACCATTAATTTGAAATGAAGCGATAATAATGATTCCCTGATGTTTTATTTTAAATGTCAACCTACAGTTATTTAACTATAGGCCTAGGCCTACTTGCATGCCTAATTGTCATTCATTCTCCTCTTCTTCATAATAATATATTACCATATGGTAAGGAATAACCCCACAGTACTGGAGAACTCTACGCACCTTTGTCACCTCAAGACCTCAGGAGGGACCCACCCAATACCTCCCCAGAGAAGCCTCTTGTTGGGAAAAAACAAATAGAGCAGGAGAGGGGAGTTTAGCCTTGGTAGGAGGAGGAGATGGGCAGTGATTTGGCCACCACTGCCGAACCGGCCATCAGGAGGGTGTTGTGGTTTGCGGTTCGAAACACCTTAAGATCGATGGTTACCACCTGAAGACATCAATTTTCCTGGCCAAGGCTACATTCACCAAACGTGAATGGAGGAGAAGCATCGTTAGATGTAATTATAATCATAGAACTCTGGGCAACCAGTGACTTCCAGGAAAGTCTGGATGGAAACCGAGGAAGATTGGTGACGCTGGAGAGACAGATGACCACCAGGAGGAGCCTGGCGTGGGTGTATGAGGTTAGCAACCTCATGCACAGCACTCGCGAGAGGGCACCAACACAAGCTACAGACATTTATTCAGATACCCTCAGAGTCTCCCGAGAGGGGGGGAGTATGTGAGACTCAACAATACAAACATAACGGTAACAGCCCTTAACTAATCACAGCTAACGAGATGGCTCACCTAAACAACATCAGCTGGGGAGAAATTGGAAGTAAAGTGTCACCGCGAGAACATCTGCAGGAACACAAAAGGTAAAAATACATCAAGCCAGGACCAAGTGTGGAGAAGAGGGGTCACAGGTGCAGCGCACAACTTGGTTGGTGAGTTGGTGAGACGAAGGAGAACTCCAGGCAGGAATAACCCCACAGTACTGGAGAACTCTACGCACCTGTGTCACCTCAAGACCTCAGGAGGGACCCACCCAATACCTCCCCAGAGAAGCCTCTTGTTGGGAAAAAACAAATAGAGCAGGAGAGGGGAGTTTAGCCTTGGTCAGGAGGAGGAGATGGGCAGTGATTTGGCCACCACTGCCGAACCGGCCATCAGGAGGGTGTTGTGGTTTGCGGTTCGAAACACCTTAAGATCGATGGTTACCACCTGAAGACATCAATTTTCCTGGCCAAGGCTACATTCACCAAACGTGAATGGAGGAGAAGCATCGTTAGATGTAATTATAATCATTATGAAGAGGAGAATGAATCCGCACACTGTCTCTCAGCTCCCAATTAAGTTAATCATTTATTTAATCAATAAATAACAACGTCTTAGCTGCTTTAAATGCTCCAAAAAAGAGCGCAAATGGAAATGAGCGTCTTCAGGAAATGCCGATGTGTTTCAATAGCCACTCTGAGGAAAACACGGCTTTTCTTTTGTGCCGTTTTTTGGTTGTAATTGTTGCTGATGAGAAGACAGTTTGAGAGCGGAGCGTGGACCGAGCGGTGAGCGATTAATGCGCAAATCAAGGTGAGCGGCGGAGCGGGGGGGAGCGGAGCGGCCGGGGAGCCGACGTGAGCGAGGAGCGAGCGGGACCACGGATCCCTGGAGCGCGGAGTGGTATATCTATCCGCTCCACTCCGCTCACATGCTCTGGTACTATGGATGTTCCCAGCGTTTCATTTCACTGACATGTACACAACACTGTTAAACAGATTATTCGAATATCCGACAAATGATTGTTACAGGGCTAATCCGTTACTCTTTATGTGGCAACAGCAATATTTTCCAAGGAAAGGAGAAGGGCACTTTTTGACTTTTGACTACTTGTTGTAACCCAGATTGACAGTCCATTCTTCACCTCTTTCTGCTGTATAACCTCCTCAAATAGTGCAGCATGTTAGCAACTAAAGCTGGCCTTACACCAGCAGATAATCGGGTGCGATTGAATCGGGTGGCATTAAACACTACAGGACAATTATCTGACCAGGTAATCTAAACGCGCTCACACTAGCCGTTTTGAAATGTCGGGCGCTCCGCACGCTACAGGATTCTATCCAGATTGAGTCGGGCTCGAGCACAGCAATAATAATAAAACAATTAATACAAAATGCCACAGGGGGCTGTCCTGAGAGCTGTGGCTTGCAACACGCATGCACACGCACATACAAACAAGCACATTATGTTATCCACTCACTGAACACAACATTGCCTCACACACAAAAAAAAAGCTTCAATATGGAAGTTGTGTCCCATTTTGATGATAATATGAGTTCACTTTGACACGTTTCATATCCATCCATGGATAAACTCTGACATCCCCCCTCTCTCCACTGCGCTGTCAAGTGCTGTGCAGGGGCGTCAATTGGGTATGGCAGGGGTATGCAGCTGCCATACCCTGGGTCCAGGGGGGAAAATAAAAGTTACTTTTTCTCTTTGTCTACTGTGCTGGTTCTCTTTGTCTACTGTGCTGGTTATTATGTTGTTAAATTCACAACATGGTCACGTTAACAAGGTGTTATAATTAAATTCTCCACACTTGTATTCTCCCCATCTTGACAAAATGGTAAATTCCCAGGTTCCGCAGGTCAGCTCCCCAGGTGCAATGCATTATTGTTAATTGTGGCACGTTTACTAACATGCCAAGTTTAGCTTGAACAACTGTTCCAGCCTAGCCTGATTTCTGCCATATCAAGCCCAAGAAACCATAGAAACTAGGGGAAAAAATAAAATGTACTTCTTAAAATAAATGTATCATGCCTGTTGCTAAGGTATGGCAACATGACTGGTGTTTGCGCGCGTGCAAGACACCAGTCATGTTGCCATACCTTATCTTTTTCTGAACTGACGCGAAACTGTGTGCTTCTCACGGTGCATGATTTATGATTTATAGTCGTATGAACGTGTAGCACACAGAACAGATCTCCAAGACCAATCTGTGTCCCTCCGCGCCACGTTGTAGGCTTGTAGATCAGGCTGGGCGTGTACTTTGACTTGCAATGGTAAAGCGAGATGTGTGCTGTTGTTCGCTGTCTGTTACTGACAGTACTAGCAGTTATTTCTGCTGTTTGTGTTTGGTACGGACGGGCGGCCGCGGTATGAAAAGTGCGTATGTGTGCGCGTGTCTGAGTGAGTGAGTTAAAGAGAGAAAGGGAGAGATGTAGAGAGAAAAAGAGAGATACTATGGCCCTCATTTATCAACGTGGTGCAGATCAAAATTTGGGTGTACACCGAAATTTAGGCAAGTCTCAGCATTTATCATTTCAACTTGACTTTGACTTTGGTCTAGGGTAGGATCAAATCTCACTTCAAGTCCTGAGGTGGTGTAGGAATCATCCTACAGCACTTTGTTCCATTGTAGACGTGCGGAGCAGCATTGTCTAATTATCTGACAGGCAATGGACACACGTATCCACTCGAAAATGTATATCCAACACAATAATAAATAATCCTGTGAAAATATAACATTTTATAAAAGCATAGCCTATAGCCGGCTATCATTGACATTACAATGTTACAATGACAAGCATTAAGCAATTTAAATCTAGCGATATGGGAGAAATCTACTGTTAATTGCTTTAACAGAATAAATCTTAAGATTGGAGATCTGGCTCAGAACAAGCACATATATACGAACGCATGCAAGAGCATTTTCGGGACCAGCGCGGCACCACTGTGAGTCGTGAGTCCTTTTAAATATGGATAAAACTGAAGGTCCAAACCTGGCTGTGCCCAGCCCAGCGCACGCACGGTCTCTATTGGCTTTTCTTTGGTTGTTAGGTCGTATTCGGGTTGTTCTGGTCGTAAAATCGGGGCGTTTCGAGAATAATTAAGGGCGTGTTATTTAAAGCCATACTGTGTAAGATGCCCAACTAGTGGTCATTAGCCCTATAGCAAACCGCGGTCGCGTCCGCGTCTTTCGGACGTTTTTCGTACCTTCAGACCCCCGCGTCTGCCTCCACCTCGCTGAGATCTATCTTTTAAGGGGTCCCTTGTTCCTGTGCGTTCAGTAATTCCAGAGATACGGACTCCTTCACCCTGCCTGGTAGGCGAAATTACCTAGAGAAGGGATGGTACAAACGGGCGACAACAAATATGGCTGCCATAGCGACCCCACTTCAAGATGCGCTGTGATTGGCCGGCAGTTGTATAACCCTCGCTGTGATTGGCCGGTAGTGTGATGACGCAATTTTGGCGCGAGATCCGGTCCACGGCAAGGATCTCAGTTTACATACAGAGAAGGCTTTACAGGCTGAAATTCACGGCGCGGATCTTCTAAAACTTTTGTGATTTAATAGTTAGGAGAATTTTAAGATTTGTTTTATAAAAAAAGTTACATAGTACAACTTTAAATTTCAGCCTGCGCATTTATCAATGCTGGGATCAAATGTAGGCCAGGTGTGTCTGTTTAGGACGTGTTTGTAAATGCCACGCAAACTTTGCCCTACGCAAAATTTGGTGAAAAAAATAGACCGTTTTTTACACTCCATTGATAAATGAGGGCCACTATGCTCAGACTTGGGTCCATCAGCGTCTGATTTTCCTCGGCCCCACGCTGTTGTTTCAGTCTTCCAGACCAGTAGTGATCCAGGAAAATATCAAACATTTTTGAAAAGAGTCGGGCTGGCCCCGATCGCCCTCCGAGCCACTCGGCGGGGCTCAGATCTAATCTGTGAGCCCACACACTAGACGAAAATGATGCCCTATACTCTGCCCCGATTCAGTCGGAGGCAGCCCGATTGTCGGGAGGGTAATTAAATGCCACGATTATCGTGTAGTGTGCGGCCGCCTTAAGTTAAACCTGAAAAGGATGATAAGCACTGCATGTGCTAACTTTTTCAACATTATGTTTACATTTATTTTCTGTGTGTCTCATGCTACGAGTTTGCACACTGTTTGCGCAGTGTCATTAATATGTGCCGTTGGCTCAAAAAATCTGCTATGTCCTGTTTGCATCCCAGGGCAGATTAATTTGCGTCCCGAATACATATTTTTACGTTCTCGGGACGCCAGGATTCCTAGTCTCGAGCCCTGATTGATAGGAAGAGACATCTGATCGTCTTACAAGGTGAGACTAAGAAATGACTGACCTTCTCAAAGTTGTTCTTGCGGGTAGGACTCTTGTCCAACCACAACATGGCAGCATCAAACACCATGTCCTCCTTGGGAACATTCAGATGGTCGCTGGAGAGAACCTCTGTCACTCTTTCCACGGAGAGCGAGAGGAACTCTTCCTATTGGTGGAAAAAAACAGATGTTCTCATGCTCCTCTGAAGTGCTCACTGGTGATGGATGGTTTGTTTAATGAAATGAAATTAGCTTATTAATATGATCTATTCACTGTTACTGATTGAATGTTTCTACTCATGTCTGGGTCAGTTGTGGTGGTGGGAGGTCGAGTAATGGTAAAAAACAAACAAAGTCATAGCAACAACAAAAAGTCAACAACAGACAAACACCTTGGAAATGTATGATTCCTCAATAACTGACCTGCTGGTAGATGTCAGTGAAATGTTCCAAAACGTAGTCCATGCTCAGTTTCTTCAACCTTTCACAGGAGTGGTCGTCAGCACAGCAGTAAATGCCTAAACAGTTGTTTATGTCCAAGCGACGCTCCATGTAGTCACAGCAGGCCTCTCTTACAGCCCTGACATCCAACAGGTCTGATGCTGCTAGCAGGGCCTGGACCAGAGATGAACAACATGTCTTTATTAACCAGGGACATGCTGGCCATTGGGAAAAAGCGGGACAACTCCCGAACGGCCGGTTCATTCCCGGCCGGTCCAGGTCCATTAGGAAAAAAAAATCTAAATAAAATGTTGGCCTTCGTTCCATTTTGGGGGCTGGGCAGCCAACAAAGTAAATCGTCACTGTCTGGCAGAAACCTCGTATCTCCAAGTTTCAAATTTGTAGATTTTTTGCAAAGCAAAGCCCTGCTTCATCATGCAAGGCCGTCGCACGAAAGTAGTGAAAACAGCAGATCTACAAGCACACAACGCCTCACGGTGCGAGGCGTTGTGTGCTTGTGCTTGTAGATCGGCTGTTTTCACTAGTTTAAATCATTTTTAAAATGATTAATACAAAACGAATGGTTTTGGACGTACAAGGTTTCCACCCGACGACGACGAAATATAACTCATGTAATTGGCCCACTGGCTTTTCACTTGTCATGATCTGAAATGGCAAATCTTTGAGTAGCAGCAGCGCTATAGAGAGAGATCTCTCTCTATAGCGCGCAATGAGGGCCTCTCCAACTCTTTTTTTCCCAGGCTGAATCAGGGACCCAGCACGTCCCTGTTATTAACTCTTTGACTGGTTCCCTGCCATGCTTTCTGGGTGTTTTTCACCAACCTTTGAAAAATCATAGAATATGTTCTGGGTCGAAATGAGTTAGGCAGTGACGTTATGTAGGACAGTGAATACAATTAATATTATGTATGATGATAAAACATTACCTGCACAGTATGAGAGGAGATGGACACCTTTGATGTATAGACATAGTCCACCAGCAATCCAATCATCCGAGGTTCTACGCCTGTGATGGTCACCCTGTCCTGTGTGGACTCCTTCATGTCAGTTGTAAACATGGCCTGAACAGGTTGAAAAGGAGAATGGTTTGAGTGTTCATGGTGATGCTGGGTTCATGTGAAAGACCAGGCCGAAAATGTAATCTCAGAGGGAACACTAGAGGGAGCTCTTCACTAAGTTATGTTAACACTTAATTAGCCAGTAGCTATGCCCCTCCTGAAAAAGCTTTTGTCCAATGCTAGTTTAGCAACCGGCAGCTTGCCAGTGCTGTTATTCTAAGTTATTCTTAGCTAGCATTGGACAACAGCTTTTTGGGACGGGCATAGCTACTGGCTAATTCCAGGCTTCTCTTTGAGAATGCATGTCTTGTCAATCACATGAGACATGACCATGCGTTTGAGAGAGAGAAAAAAAAACAGTCTCATCTCAGGCTGCGTTTACATGGGCAGATATTGATAGGTATTTTGTTATAGTTCATATCATCTTTTTATCAATACATATTGATGACCACCTGACCCTAAGGCACAGTGACTGTGTCATATAATGTCATGTACAGTACACACACAAGGTCTCCGTCTGGTAGAATTCAGGCCTTATCAACTGCCTGGAGCCTGTACCTAAACAATGGGAATTGTTTTGGGTTATAAGCAGGGCAGGAATTTCAGGGAGGCCATGAAGGCCATGGCCGTCGTTGCCCCTCAGTTTGGCCTTGTGCCCCTCCAAAATATGGCATGCCCTGAGGCCACAGTGGCCTTAATGCCCCAGCTGACTGTACCACTTTCTCCTCTGTCTCTGTCTTGCTAACATGTGACACCAGTGTCTTTCTTGTCATGTAGACAACAGTGTAGTGTTGAGTTCCCATTTATAAACCAATCCAGTATCTTTGATTTGTACAGGGCTGAGGCTGAGCATCAGATTGTAAATACCCATTTATTTATTTCACAGCAGATATTCTACATATTAAATGTAACATTTAAATTAAATTCATTATTTAAATGGACTAAAATTGTTGTTTTATTTGATGGCCTTCCTGCCCCGGCATTTGGCTTTTGGGCCCTCAAAAAATGGACTACACTAAAGGCCAAGTGGCCTTGCCCCTAAAACGATGAAATTCCAGGCCTGGTTATAAGGCTCGGCCTGGGACATCTGGTGTCATCCAGACACCAGCAAGGACATCTCTCCCCCCAGGAACCCTGTATATGGACTCTTTGTCTTGTCATTTGTGGACAAGAAACATATCCTATGAACTGTTGAAACGTCATCCATTGACTGATGAAATGACCATACTTATACTCATGTCAAAACATAATGTCAGAGAGAGCACGAACCATTGATTATTCTGTTGTACCTTTGTCTTGAATAGGCTACTCTCTCTCCATAGTAGAACATTCCATTCTCACTCTGATCACTCTCCTGTCTTATTTCTGTGTGATGGATCATTGTATCTCATAGGGGAATAAGAAGGTGTTGTTGTTTACTAATAATATATTTATCAGGTATATTCCGCTTGTATTCAGAATGACTGCTCATTCAGAATGAAAATGCTCATATAAACACCTCAGAATGGAATAGAATATCCATTCAGAATGAATTTTCATTCCGGTCTGGAGGGGTAGTATATAATGTTTGAATCAGAATAGACCTGTCTTCAGGTTCCATGTAAACGTTTGGGTATGAATCTCTATTCGGAATGAGTTCATTCTGAATGAATACATGTTGTGCATGTAAATGCAGAGTGACTCTGCGGAAAACACTCTGGAGCAGCCTGCATTCAATACGGTTTAACTTTACTTGGGCTTATCGAAACTGGACTTCTTCATGACATCCATGTGCATCTTTTGAGACCATCGATGGCCGGATTGGATTGACGCATATCGTTGTTGTCGGGTGAAAACCTTGTATGTCCAAAAACTAGTGAAAACAGCCGATCTACAAGCACACAACGCCTCGCACCGCGAGGCGTTGTGTGCTTGTAGATCGACTGTTTTCACTACCTTTGTGCGACGGCCTTGTACGATGAAGCAGGGCTTTACTTTGCGAAAGAACGCACACATTTGAAACTTGGAGATACAAGGTTTCCACCCGACAGCGACAATATTATACTATAGGTTTTCAAATTTTGGGTAAAAACGTTGTGAAAATGCTGGCAGAAAATGATGAATAAATAAACAAACTCTGGCAGTAAATGAGTTGACGACAGCAGATCAATGAATGTGTTTCTTTACCTCAAAGTAGGAGCTGAAGGAGGCCAGAACGGCACGGTGACAGAGGAACTCCTGTCCCTCACAGCACAGAGTCACATCACACAGGGTCCCGCTGAGACGCAGCCTGTTGAGAGCCCCTAGGACCTCGTAGCGATGACTGGGTTCCTCAAACATCTCAGCGTCCAGGGAGGATGGAGGTACACCGGTGCCGTCCTCCTGAAAGTGCAACGCCGACAGATTTATAATCAGACAGACAACTAATTCATCTGCTACATGTGTCAGCTGTCGACACACTGCAGCTTGCAGGCCAACATCTGTTTGAACACACAGTAACTCACATGTTCAGATTCCAGTCTCGTCCTCTTGGCTCGTGGTGGATGACTCTGGCAGGCAGCATCCAGGAGGTTGTCACTGTCAGCCATGTCTGAGGTGGTGAGGTGAGGAGAGGTGAGCTGGAGTGGGTCTTGTCACAAGGGGGAAGTTCTGTGGAATTCAGTTGAAACAAACCCGGAAGAACAAGTTCCTATGAACGGCCGTTAGTTTAGCTGTTTCCCCCCCTGCTGGTACCAAACCCTACTCCATTTAAACTTTACACTTAAGTTTCAATCACCATGATATGTGCTAGGTTAAATTATGGTCCCATGTCTTTTAAAATTGATGATAAAAAAGGGTATGCCAGTGATACTCAAACTCAGGCCCGTGCGCCAAAACAATTTTGACTGGCCAACCAATCAATCAATAAAAAGAAAACACAAGGATTGTGTTTCTTAAGCATTTATCCAGGAGCAGTACAGAAACCATTATCTAAGGCAAGCAGCACCAGAATAGTAAATTGGTGATGAAATAATGAATGAGGAGTAAATGGATTGAAGCAAAGGTTGAGTGTTGTCTTTGTTCCATCATTCAGAAGTACATGTCATATACTCGAGTACAGTAGTGTTTAAAGTATGATTTGTAATTAATAATAATCAAAATCTACAAAGTAACTAGTAATTCAAGTTTTCAAATAATTGTAGAGGAGTAAAAGTACAATAGGCCTATGTGCCTCTGAGATGTAGTGTGGTAGAAGTAAAAATACTAAAATGGAAATACCGAAGTAAAGTACAAACATCTCAAAATGTTACTTAATAGTCTAGTAATTCTAGGAAAAAAATCCACTCAGGTTGGAAAAAATTGTGTTATTTAGTTTCTCAACTGATTCTGACAGGAAATTAGGTCTACTAGCCAGAATAAAAAAATCTACCATAATCTGCTCACTGCAAATACCCACAGTGGCCAAATCAAGTTGGGCTCCCATCGACTTTCTATACAGGAGGAAAATACCCAGAAAAAAATCTGCTTTAAGTAGGATGTGAGGGGTCTAACTAGGGGTTTGTCATGATGCTGAATCCATTGCAAGCATTTGTTTTGCACAAAAAACATTCCTTGGGCTAAAAATGGCCCCAGAAAATGATGGTTTAGTGATGAAAAGTGATGAGTCATCACTTTTCATCAGTTTTGTGGGCGTTTTCTGGGGCCAATGAATGTTTTTTGTGCAAAACAAATGCTTGCAATGGATTCAGCATCATGACAAACCCCTAGTTAGACCCCTCACATCCTACTTAAAGCAGATTTTTTTCTGGGTATTTTCCTCCTGTATAGAAAGTCGATGGGAGCCCAACTTGATTTGGCCACTGTGGGTATTTGCAGTGAGCAGATTATGGTAGATTTTTTATCCTGGCTAGTAGACCTAATTTCCTGTCAGAATCAGTTGAAAAACTAAATAACACAATTTTTTCTAACCTCAGCTTTATTTTTATTGGACTATAAGTAGCCTACTTGAGTAAATATAGCCTACTCAGTCACTTTACACCAGTAGTTCCCAAACGTATTAGCCTGTGACCCAAAATATAAATAATTTGTTTGTCTGGGACCCAAAATAGTGAAAACAGCAGATCTACAAGCTCACAATGTGGCGCGAATAGATTGGCTATTTTCACTACTTCTTCAACAATTGTTTTCCAATTTATGGAATTTCTTGGATTATTTATTTATTTATTATGTATTAATATGACCCATAATATTAGGTATTATGTGACCCATAAAAATATTATCCCTAACCCACAAAATGGGTCCCGATCCACAGTTTGGGAAACAGTGCTTTACACCAGTGAACATTAGTAAACAAACGTAGGCCTACCTTGTTGTCTGCATACAACGCTAAAAGTAATGACTGAGCCCAACAAACAGCGATGGAATGAATTAGTCCTTCAACATTAACATTTAATGTTAATTCAATAAACAGTGTAAGTTTCAGTCATCCACAAGTTTCCCAACAAGCTCACTTCCTCTACACAGCTGATTCAAATCACTGAGCAAGCACCAATAATCACCATGCAGAGATTCAGGTGTGACCAAGATATATTATAAACAAGGTATGGTCGGCGAACTGGCCGGGCATGCGCCATTGACGCCAAAACTGGAACCGGAAGTTGTGTGAAATGCATTGGAGTCTATGGCAGCCTGATGGCAGCCAGCTAGACCATTGTGAATAAATGATTTCTCAACGATTGTGTCCTTTGTCAGTTAATCGGTCCAGAAATATCTTTCTACTATAATAGACAGGCCAGCTCCTGGTGTTGTTTAAGCATGTCATTGATAGACTCTCACACCACTGCTTCTACAGATTCCACCTTTCACACATACATCGCTGCATTTCCCCCCTACATTCCTAGCTGCTTTCCCTGAACATCTTGTACTTGCACGATGTACAATTAAACAAAACAATAATTTAATGCTATGACGCGAATTACATCATAGTACGTCCATTATAAACCTTCCGGCCGAAACACAGACTTACAAATAGTTCCACGCGGTGCAGTGTACTGATGAGTGTAGTGGGCCTACTGTGTCCCCTGGTGGCAGGAACAGTGTAGTGCAGACATTATGATCTTTCCCAGTACGGGACAGTAGATTATCTTTCCAAATTCCCAAGATACACGTCGCACAGCAGCTCCGTAACGTTACGTGTTTGTGCACAGATATACATTTCTCTCTCTCAAACGATAAAGTAACAGAGAGAGGGGGCACCACGAGAGAGAGAGAGCGAGAGAGAGAGCAAAGTAACAACTGTCTGTCTGTTCATTTGTCTTTTGGCTGATATTGCCAGAAACACTGCTACTTTAAAACAGTTCTGTGTCTTCAATGACTATGATCAAATGTGAGCGCCCGTTAGGGCGCGATTTCTAGATATGAGCGGCATTTTCTAGTAATAATAATAAGTATATATATATATATATATATATATATATATATATATATATATATATATATATATATATATATATATGTAACGGAGGTAATCCGAACCTCCCCACCCGGGTTTGTACCCGGGTCTCCTGCGTGAAAGTCCAATATCTTAACGACTAGACCAAAGAGCCATTTTTTTGGTCCGGGGGAGATACTAGACTTTTGAGGCTTCAAGGCTGGGGCTGCGACTCTCTCCGTCACACTCACCCCACTTTGACCTCCTCCTACGGGGAAGCCTGAATCCGGGTCACAGCACCAATGTAACAGAGGTGATCCAAACCTCCCCACCCGGGTTCGTACCCAGGTCTCCTGCATGAAAGTCCAATATCTTAACCACTAGACCAAAGAGAGGAGATACTAGACTTTTGAGGCTTCAAGGCTGGGGCTGCGACTCTCTCCGTCACATATGTATATATATATGTATATATATATGTATATATATATGTATATATATGTGTGGGGAGGCTCTCTCCATTCCGACATGTCGCCACTCCGAAATTTACTTCTTATTGTCGGAGTGGCGACACTCCCATGGGCCTAAGGTTTAGGGTTAGGGTTAGAGATAGGGTTAGTGTCGGAATGGAGACATGTCGGAAAGGAGACATGTCGGAGTGGAGAGATGCACTCATATGTGTATATATATGTATATATGTATATGTATATATGTATATGTATTTGTATATATTTATATATATATATATATATATATATATATATATATATATATATATATATATATATATATATACTGTATATATACTGTATATATACTGTATAAATGCATATCACAGGTTGTTTCCAATCAATAGTTGTTTATGTGCACACTGTATAATATTATTGAGGCATCCAAACAGCTTTATGTATCATTTCTGGTAGTGTTGCCAGATTCTGAGAAATAAGCAACCAAGCCTAGGAAAACAACCACAAAATAACCAACTAGGGGCCAGCCAGGCACTAGGCTATTATTATGAGCACTTACTGCATGTATTGAAAATAACCATCAACAAGCTCAAAACGCATCGCAATGTGACAAATTGTGAACTTGTAGATCCGCTCTTTTCGAAATATTTTTTATACATTTGATAACTTGTCCAATGCGACATTCTGCATAATGAACACTTTCTACTTTTGGTACTTTAATTATATTTTGATGCCGATACTTTTTTTTATTTTTAATTCCTGAGTTTAACTTGTGAGTTTATTTTCTAAATTGCAGTATTGATTGATTGATTACTTACAGTTTGCAGAGACAGGTACACAGAAGTACAGTTCAGTACTGCTAAAAATATTTTTCCCAAAAAAGTATACCGGTAAGTATGGCTTGTTCCATGGGGTCCTTTGTACTCAATTTATCGAAACATTGATAATATTGATGATACTTTTACTCAAGTAAAAAACTTTGGTAGGCCTACCACCACCACTGAGAACCACTGGTTAAAACAATGAAAAGCCCATTCCCTTGTTACTGATATCCTATGTTATATGAGATACATAAAGTGGTTCCTGTGTAAATAAGCCAACAAGCTTACAAGGATCTCCTTTTAGTTGACCTTGTACCAATGATTACAAGTAGGCCTACTGTCATGAAATGCAAGCTAAGAACAGACTGAGGTTCTGTAGAGAGGGGAGTTCACTGTGTGAGGCTCCATATTAAAGATTAAGACGGGGCCAAAAGGGGTTTCTAAAAGAAATAACAGTTATAATTAGCTACTCCTAATATTTGGTACAGGAAGGCGCACAGGGTACTGTTTCAGTGGTAAATCAGCCAACAACCCACGACCCTCGAATGGTAAATTGCTTTTCTACCACTTCTACCATATAAATGAAAGAAAACACAGTTGTAACTTGCAAGGTTATTTAGTTATGTTACAACTGCAACACAACAGTGGGCGAGGTCCATGAGCCAACTCAAGGTTGTTGACTGATTTACCACTGTTTTAAGCCAATCAGAATCCAGTATCTGAACATGTGACCACAAAAAGTGGTAGAACACTGGTTATATTGTTTGTTTGTATATGTTGGCATTGAACCTAATTGTTTGTTATTGGCATATTGTGATGTAACATTTGAATGGTCATTTAAAAGCTACTGTATGGTTGTCTATGTGAGATGTTTGTAACTGTGACTAATATATTTGTATGTACTTTGTATTTTTCCAGTATTTCACGGTGCATTTTCATGGGATAAAATAAAAGTCCTTATGAACTTCATCAGTTGATCCGTAGGCCATTTCTGTACCACAAGAAGCGTTTGGGAGCAGTTACATTTTCTTTTTCCTTTTTTCTTAGATTACTGTCTTCGGACATTTTATTGCAATAATTTGATTGTAGGCCTACTAATAAATGTACCCCCATTGATCCCAGAAGGAGACCCAAGTGCATTTGGATCTCCATCCGGAACCAAACAATCAAATTATTTTAATATAAAACAAAAAAAATGTAATACAAATTTAAATTGAACTCAAGTCTCCATGGGGTCAGTCTAGTATTAAATTGATAGAAAATTAGTAATTTGGGGGAAGGGAGGAGACCTTGAAATGTGAAAGTGAGAGAAACAGTGGAATAGAGAACTACAACGCAAAGAACCCTGGGTAACAGGGCAGTGTCACATGACTTCATCTGGTCGCGCCGCAGAGAGGCAGAGCTCCATGAAGTGAGCTGCATTAGCGTTTCCGGCCTGGGAGTGGCTGTAATAAGCCAGGCTCCAGCCTTCAAAATAAAAGTAAACTATAATGTTTTTTTTTGTTGTATTATTTTTTTGTATTATGTATGTATAATGTATTTCAAAAATACGTGTATGATGTACAGTATGTCTCTATACTGGTGTACTTCTAATTGTCATAACACTTGTCCTGTCCAGTGCCCAATTTGTAAAGGCTATGCACTCCGGTGACTGCATTTATCCATTTATAATTTTGTTTTAATGTTTATTTAAAAAAAAAGAAAAATACCCAGAAACAAAATTAGCATTGTGTGTGTTCGTTTAAATGCTTAATCTATGTTTTGAATCAATTGAATGTGTTCAAAAATGTTTTCAATTGCCCCAGGGGTTGCCTCTTATTCTGAAGAAATTTTCCCCGGAAGTCTTATTGCAGCTAACGCTAATGCAGCTCACTTCACATAGGCGAGAGGCAGTCGGAGCCAAAACAAAACAAAACAGCTGTGCGTGGCCGTGGATGACAGTTGAAAGTGCAGCTGCTGCCTCTTTTACCCGCTCCTCCTGCTGCCTGGCTTCTCCCACACAAAACAATGCAAGTATATATTATATATACATATATAACGAAAAAAAAATCATCTGCTTTGTTTTCGTATTTGAATGAAGCGTGCACGCTCGTGCACGTTTGACCCGCTTTGCAGTCTACATAGCTTTAGCGCTTGGTGCTAACTTAATGTTGATGGCACTGCCAGTGCCAATGATGTAACGTAGATGACATTACATTAATACACTCACTTGAATGATTGAGTTTGTACTTGATTACAAATGTAATCATATCATATTTAATATGCCTACTAATACTACTATATATAGCACCTTTTCCATTGAACCCAACACCACACCACTCCACTCCACTCCACACCACACTGCCCACTTGTGCCAGGTTTTCCACCACAAGGACCTGGGTAGAGTGGTGTGAAAGTGGTACTAAACATGGTACTAAAAAAGTATCCAATCTAGAGTAGGTCTGAGCTAGGCCAAACAGGGCCAAACACTTCATAATGACTGATCACTCACTGACTTTTCATTTAGACCACCAGGATATAGTTGTAATTCATGATAATAGATTAGGCTATATTGTGTTATAACCACTATTATAATCTATTATAGTTTATTATAATTATCATAGTAATACATTAATACTTTATAGTGTATTATAATCACAGTTATAATCCATTATAGTGTATTATAATTTAGGATAGTTGTAATACAAATCTATATTGTATTATAATCACAGTTAAAAGGGTCAATTTGTTTCTTACCGATAGGGGTACTTTTGTTTAATGGAAAATGTAGATATTTTTATGTGGTGTGGTGCGGTGTGGTGAGGTGCGGTTCGGTGCGGTGTGGTGCTAATGCAGCAGTCGAAAAGGGGATATGTAACTACTACTACCACTATTACTACTAGCCTACTAACACAGTGGTTCTCAAACTGTGGGTCAGGACCCCCCAGGGGGGGTCCCCAAGTGGGTCCCCAGATGATTAACATGATGTGCATTATTGTTTTCTCACTCAACAGTATACAAACCAACATAAGTGTAAGTGTATACAGGGTATCTGCACATTTCTAAAGTGACAATTTAAGGACGTTTTAATACCTCTAAAATGACAAATTAAACATTGGTCAAATATTAGAGGCATACATTGTGAAAGCGTGAGGTGTTGTGAGCTTGTAGATCTGCTATTTTCACAATTGAACCGTGTTATACAAAATGTAATGCCTCAACTCTTAGTGCTCGTAGGGTGATTGGGTCCCCAGTTAAAATATGATTATTTTGGGGTCGCGGCCTGAAAAGGTTGAGAACCACTGTACTAATAGGCTGCTTATTTATAGATGTACGGATACAATTTTTCCTTCCCGATTCCGATACCCATAACCATATCCTAGGCTCAAGCAACTCTAGATTCTATTTTTAATATCTGGAATCTAGAGTTGCAACACCAACCCTTGACAGCCCATTCAGTTCAAACAGAAAAGTCCTTTCTGATTGTATTAAACAACGTTAAAGGGATAGCTTACTCACCACATGGAGACTTGATTATATGGATATTCTTTGGTTTTTGTCTCATTCCTAAGCCACCAATTTGAGGAGACTCTTTAGCCCCTTTTCGACTGACATGGCCCAACACACCACACACACTCCACACCGCCCACCTTGTGCCAGGTTTTTCACTACAAGGACCTGGGTAGTGTATTGTGAAAGTGGTACTAAACGCGGTACTAAAAAGTGGGCTAGGCCAAACAGGGCCAAACACTTCATAATGACTGATCACTCACTGACTTTTCATTTTGACCACCAGGATATAGTTGAAATACATGATAATAGATTCTATTGTGTTATAATCACAGTTATAATGCATTATATTGTATTGTAATGAGCATAGTTGTAATACATTTGAACACTTGCTATTGTATTACAGTATAAGCACAGTTAAAGGGGTAAATGTATTTCTTACCGATAGCTGGGGTACACCTGCTTGTGCTAAAAGGGATTCGCATTTGAATACAGGACAGTTTGCCACTCATTTAAACTACATGGTCAGACAACACCTCGCAGCTCTGCTATTTTTGGCGATAGAAACTTTTTTTTTCTCCTTTTTTATATTAACCATGTCCATATTCTGAGAACTTTTGCACAAAGATTTGAAGGACCCCCTGTAGTAACTCTGAGGACCCCCTAGGGGTCCTGGAACCCCTGTTGAAGACCCCTGTTTTATCAGTTGTCTATTCAAAAATAGCAGATAGCAGCACATCACCTTGTGCCACGCTATGAGCTTGTAGATTGCTATTTTTTGAAAGATCTTTGAATATACATATATCGTTGCTGTCAGGAAGAAACCTCGTATCTCCAAGTTTCACATTTGTAATTTATTTCGTAAAGTGAAGCCCTGCTTCATCATAGAAGACTGTCGCACAAACTGAGTGAAATTAGCAGATCTACAAGCACACTGTGTGCTTGTAGATCGGCTATTCTCACTCGTTTAGATCATTTTTAAAATGATAAATACAAAACGAATTGTTTTGGACATACAAGGTTTTCACCCGACAACGACGATATTTCAAAGCGAACATTTTTAGCTAACATCTCTGCTTCTGGGGCTCCCTGGAACAACATATTTTGAGAAAGGGGCGGTTGGAGGGCAAACACAATACATTAGTGGGTCCTTGACATGAACAAAGTTTGAGCACCACTGACATGTTTAGAAGCAGCTTCAGGTCTTAAACAGGTTAATGTGCGTATTTTAATGTCACATGTTTCGTGTCTTATATACAGTACACCTGACAGACGGCTGTGAGGAACAGAGATGGGGGCTGTCATCTCACGATGGAGGGTAAGTGTGTGTGTGTGTGTGTGTGTGTGTGTGTGTGTGTGTGTGTGTGTGTGTGTGTGTGTGTGTGTGTGTGTGTGTGTGTGTGTGTGTGTGTGTGTGTGTGTGTGTGTGTGTGTGTGTGTGTGTGAGTGTGTGTTAGGGCATTAACGAAAAAGTCGACTCAGTCGACTCCATTACACAAGTCGACTCCTACCAGAGAGTCGAAGTTGAAAATGAATAAAAATAATAATACTTTCTATTGTGAAAATAGCAGATCTACATGCTCACAACGCCTCGCAATGTAGATCTGCTATTTTCAAAATTTCTGCCTCTATATATTTGACAATTTGGCCAATGTTTAACTTGTCATTTTAGAGGTATTAAAAAGTTCTTAAATTGGCACTTTAGAAATATGCAGATACCCTCTATACACTTAAACTTTATGTTGGTTTGTTTACAGTTGAGTGAGAAAACAATGTTTCACATTAAGTTAATCATCTGGGGACCCCCTAAAATACTTGGGGGTGTCGTGTGTGATGTGATGACGTCATCAAATGATAAAGTCGACTTCAACTCAACTTTTTACTGAGTCGACTTGCAAAAATCACAAGTCGTTAATGCCCTAGTGTGTGTGTGTGTGTGTGTGTGTGTGTGTGTGTGTGTGTGTGTGTGTGTGTGTGTGTGTGTGTGTGTGTGTGTGTGTGTGTGTGTGTGTGTGTGTGTGTGTGTGTGTGTGTGTGTGTGTGTGTGTGTGTGTGTGTGTGTGTGTGTTTACTATATTTGTGAGTACTAAGTAGAGTAGTAATTTGAGATGCAGGGTTTCCTGCAGGAAAAAGTATTGACCAGGGGGGATCTCGCGCGTGCGCCGATTTTTTTTGATAATTATTTAATTAATTCAAGTAATTAATTCACTTAACTTTTAATATTAATTCTTATTTTTGCCCTATAAAAAAACACATGAATGTGCCCATGATGACGGAAAACACAACCACATGCTATCATCCACATTTATTCAACATTGAATAAATACGTTTTTCACAGGACAGTGTAACTTGTTTTTTCCCCCCAGGTTAATCAACCAGCACTCGTGCCATATAAATAGAAGTCTACAGCACAGTAAAAAAAAAGAAAAAAAAAACATTGGTGTAAAGTAACTAAGTAGATTTACTTAACTCTTTTAGTGCCAGCGCCCTCTAGGGGCCATAGAATGCCAGGGTATCTCTCATAGGCGAGCGCTTTAGCTTCCAGGACCTCACATTCCAGGACCTCACGTGCTCACGTTCATGCACGTCATGGAAAGGTCCCGGATGATAATGCTAACAGAATGGCTATTCCCATTTTGTCATCTAAAAGATCATTTTTGGGCGATTTCGCCGTAAATAAACCTCGCGCCGCTTCCCTAAAGACACAATCCAGAGATATAAGCCTTCAAAGATGTGGTCTTTCATTGGATTAGGCGGAGATTGGCGATTTCGTTCGCAAATAACGGCCGGCCGGGAGGTTGCTAGCTTTCGGCTAGTAGCTAGAAAAATCAGGCCAGGCTTCAGAAGGCCTCTTATCATTTCATTCATTTCATTAAATATCCCGGACTAGTTCGGGATAGGCACCCTGGAATACGTCGCGCCGCCTACAATGAACATTGGGTGAACATTGGGGGGGTCTAAACTTTATTTTAAACCATTTTCAATGGAATAAATCGTCGGAGCATCTAGCGTCTCTCGTTGGTGAGCGCTGGGCGAGCCGGGACCACCCACGTTGCTCCAAGCAGCTCGGGGTAAGTAAAATAGCAAATAAAAAATTGTTTTTGATCCCGAATATCCCGAACTAGTTCGGGATAGGCACTCAATGAGTTAAGTACTGTACTTATACTGTACAAAGGAGATTTTCAGGTATTTGTACTTCACTTGAGTATTTCCTGTTTTCAGTACTTAGTTACTCCACTACATCTGGGATCCAAATATTTTACTTTTACTCTTACAAAGTTAACTTTAGTTACTTGTTACTTTGGAGATATAAATGTTTATACTATAAAACATACATTAATACATTAACATACATAAAAAAAAGAAGTTGTCCTTTAACTTCTTCTGTGCCATATGTAAAGTGGGACCTCTTATATTGCCGGTTCGCCACCAAAGGGTTAAAAAAATAGTGTGCACGCTGGTGTACGAATTTGTGCACAGATGATGCACTATGCATGTACACGCTTTTCACAGCTTTCAAACAAAAAAATCTGCTTGGAAATCCGTTCAGGCATTCAGGAGATAGCAGCCCTTATGTTTTCTTCAAATGTAAACAAACATGGCTGCCATGTTTGAAAGATAGGGTTGGTATGGGGGTTAAACATGCAATTTCACGATCGCGATCATGCCTAGTACATTGTTGGAGGTCCAAAAAGTGTTTTTGAAAAAAAAAAAAAAAAAAAAAAGTGCTGCAGGAAACCCTGAGATGTGAAAGATACAGTTAATGTTGTGTTCACACTGGCTTTGTATCTGCCCGTGACAGACAGACAGACAGACACCCAGACACCCAGACACCCAGACAGACAGACAGACAGACAGACAGACAGACAGACAGACAGACAGACAGACAGACAGACAGACAGATATTGTATTGATTACATGATCAGTGTCTGTTGTGTGACTGACAGGCAGATGGATTGTCAGGAATGCAGATAGCCAGACCAGTTGATACAGATAAAGTGATTTAAAACCCTAAAGTCCTACAGTCTCTATCTGCACTTTTTGGGGCAAAGGACCACTAAAGTGATGTATGGACAATTCACCCTTTGTTAGCCTCCTGGTTGGTCCCTGACTGACCAACCAGCAGGCTCTATCTGCCTTGTCCCGCCCTGGTTCCGCCTTTTTTATGTTGAATGAGCTAAAACATAATTTTTGGAGAAATAAAAACATTTAAAAACATGCTGATTCACTATGCTGCCACTGAGCAGCTCCAATTGACTGAAACAAAGTTTGAAATTAGAATTGAGCACACAGAATAACAATATGAAGCAACTGAATTAACATGGCAGTGGATGGAATGTCCCACTGAATGTCCCACCAAGACACAGCAACCAATGGGTGTGGAGAGGGGCAGGACAATGGGTAGGACTTGACAAAGGGTGAATTTGGCCGTGGAACCCCCATCTGAAAATGTTTGTGCCACGCATGCTCAGGGTTTAACTCTCAAATACCTGGAACGCGCCCGAGTCGCGTTAGATTTGAACCCCTTTAACCATTATTTTATGCTTTAACTATTGAAAAATATCAGATATACAAGCTCACAGCACGCTGCTAGCTTGTAGATCTGCTATTTTTGAAAAATCATGAAAAGGAGTGCAAGTCTTTGAATATCTTTGACCCGATCTTTGACCCAACTTCTAAATCCTTCCTCTAAATCAGCTGTTCTCAAACTTTTTCATGTCAAGGACCCCCAAAATTACAATTATTCGGCCGCAGACCCCCATCTCAAAATATGTTGTTCCAGGGACCACCCAGAAGCAAATATTTGAGTTACAAATGTTCGCTTTTAAATAGATATATTCAAAGACTTGCAAAGAAAAATCATGATTTAAAAAAAATAGCAGATCTACAAGCTCGCAGCGCGTCAAAATAGCAGATCTACAAGCTCGCAGCGCGGCACTCGGTGCCGCGCTGTGAGCTTGTATATCTGCTATTTTTCAATAGTTAAAGCAGTCAATAATCCTAGGCCTAAATGGGTTAAAGTTCTCTGATTTCAGTCTTGAGCATTCCATAGGGGCTATGTCTGAGATCAGTGCAGATCTGCAAGAATAAAATAAAAAATAAGGATTGTGTGATGTGTAGCGATGACTACATGACATGAATGATGCGGCGTGAATGACAAAGTCCTCGAAACACTAGTCAAGTGATCTATAAAAACTAAAACGCAGTTATAATTTCAAGATATGAGTATTTGAATTGGCCAGACAAGCATAGAACAGCACTTCAGAATATACTTCTATACAATGAAGCATGGATTGACACACACATTCAGTGAAGGCAGTTTAGAACTTCAGGGAAACACCACAAATATTGGTGTGCGCTGCGCGCCCATGTTTCAAAAGCCACATATTGGGACATTGTCTGAAAATACATTTCAGTCTTGGGATTTTTAGGGGCTTTAATCCCTGCATGCTGCATGTAGATCAGCTATTTTCACTATTTCTGCCTCTAATATTTGACAATTTGGCCAGTGTTTAATTTGTCATTTCAGAGGTATTAACACGTCCTTCAATTGTCACTTTCGAAATGTGCTATAGACTTTATGTTGGTAAAAAAAACATTGTTGCACATTAAGTTAATCATCTGGGAACCCCCCCCCCCCCCAAATAATTTGGGGACCCCTCTGAGGGTCCCGACCCACAAGTTGAGAACCACTGTTCTATATAACAAAAAATGTATTCCATAAAAATATTGTTGGAAAAAAACAAACAAAAAAACAAGATTGTGATGATATGTTAACTACTTTTGGAGGGGACCCCCTGGAACCCCCGTAAGGACCACCCGGGGGTCCCCCGACCACACGTTGAGCAATCCAATGAACTAATTATGCTTCAGCTTAATATGGAAGTTGCCCTGCTCATAGCTTTATTTTACTCATTGCACTTGATTGCCATCTGCTGGTGAATTTGAGGCAGTGTTTTCCAGTCTCTTCAGACACACTGCATTTGGCTCATACCATTTACAAATGATGACATATCGGGTATTTCAGTTAATTGTCTCCACCAGCCGAAGAATGAGGGAGAGTGTGTTTTCGCCCCTGTCCGTGCGTCCGTCCGTGCGTGCGTGCGTGCGTCCGTCCATCCTCCGACATTGTTACCAGCTAATCTCCGGCACCGTTGGCCCGGTCGCTGCCAAAATGAGCACACACACTCCCTGGATGCCAATTCAGAACCTCTGCCCCACATTTTTCAGATGGCCCTGTTCTAGCGCCACCATGAGGCCGATGTTTGCAAAACACATTTCTGTACACTACTCCTACAGATTTTGTCCAAAAATCACGCAAATCGGTAGACAGTATCTCTACAGTCATGTGATCGACACAGATCTGATTGTCCATATTCCATCCTGATTGGCTGATATTGGCTTTCAAAGTTTGTAAGATTGGTCCATTTTGGACAAAATGCCTCAAATCACAAACGCAGAGCTCAATTATCACGCAATCGCGCACACACGTTCCCACTAGGACGAGGAAGAAATGCCACATCAAATTTCGGAAATCAGCCTCATGGTGGCGCTATAACAGGCCGATTCGTGGTTTTACCTATAACTCCACCGATCAGTTTCAAACTTTGTAAGCGCACTCCCTGGATGCCAATTCAGAACCTCTGCCCCACATTTTTCACATGGGCCTGTTATAGCGCCACCAGGAGGCCAATTTGTGCAAAACTACCTTTTGGCCAGTACTCCTACAGATTTTGTCCAAAAATCACGCAAATCGGTAGACAGTATCTCTACAGTCATGTGATCGACATGGATCTGTCTGATTGTCCATATTCCATCCTGATTGGCTGAGATTGGCTTTCAAAGTTTGTAAGATTGGTCCGTTTTGGACAAAATGCCTCAAATCACAAACACAGAGTGCAATTAACATGAAATCGCACACACACATTCCCACTAGGCCGAGGAAGAAATGCCACTTCAACATTTTTAAATCAGCCTCATGGTGGCGCTATAACAGGCCAATTTGTGGTTTTACCTATAACTCCACCGATCAGTTTCAAACTTTGTAAGCGCACTCCCTATAGGCCAAGGAAAAAACTTTTCCTTGCATTTTTCACATCAGCCTTTTATAGCGCCACCAGGAGGCCGACTTATGTAAGACACATTTTTGGATATTACTCCTTCAGATTTTACCCACAATTAACACAAATCAGTACACAGTATCTCTACAGTCATATGATCAAGACGGATCTGACCCGTATTAAATATTCCATCCTGATTGGCTAAGATTGGCCTCCAAACTTTGCAGGATTGATCCGTTTTGAACAAAATGCCTCAAATCAAACACAGCGTGCAATTGTAATGAAATTGTGCACGCACATTCGCAGAAGGCCAAGGAAGAAATTACACTACAAAATGTTCAAATCAGCCTCATGGTGGCGCCATGAAAGGTCTAAGATTGGTGAAGAACACATGCTACCCTTTTTACATTTGCCTATTAGAGCACCACCAGGACGCGTGGCCTGGTGGAGACATGTGCTCGGAAGAGCACTTCTTCTAGTTTATTTGTATATTTAAGTGTGTCATGATTGCCATGTGCAACTACAGCCTTAAAGCCAAACAGAAATGTAATTGTCAACAATTAAATTGTTAATCGCAATTATTTGAGTGACAATTAATCGTCATGTAAAATGTCTTAATCGTGACAGCCCTATCCATAGCAAGACTTGGCCTCGTTCGTGACAAATTTTAGATTTTGTTTTTAAACACCATTATAATTCACCGTTTGTCAGCCTTCTGATTGGTCCCTGAGACTCCCTGACTGGCCAACCAGAAAAAACCATTCACTTTTTGCTATCGGGGGTGGAGTTTGTGCAGTGGAGAATGTTGTTTCAGGCTTTCAGCAACTGTCCGCAGTGCGGAGCACGACCTTCCTCCAGTACGGCCGCGGCAGTAGGGGGCGATCTCGCTCATCATAATGAATAAGCTTCAACAAACTAGTTCACATGGACCTTATCAATGGTCTAACTAGTTACGATTGGGTACATATATTTTAAATGGGCAGAATTACGAAAAGCCAGCCTATTATGTGAGGAGAACAGATTATAGTTCTCCTCTTCCTACCCAAGATGCAGCAATGCGCTTTCTTTTTCTATTTCTATTCTCTCTCTGATCCAGAGGATTAAACTAATTAAAACATATTTTCGGGGGAAAATTACTGTTTTGCTATGTAATTACTGTACCTTTTTCTTCCCTTTTTATTAATATCACGTAGATGTGTTTTTTTTTTGGTACTTTATATAGCTGTAATGAGGCTATGACGAAAAAAAAAATCCCATCCACTTCCACTATAAAAGAATCTGCAATAGTGATTCTGTCCCACTGGGATTAAACAAATTAAACATATATTTTCGGGTAAACCCCCTCTTTTGCAATGTAACTACTGTACCTTTGTCTTCCCTTTTTATTAATATCACCTAGATGTTTTTCCTTTGGTACTTTATATCAGGGGTCCTCAACCTTTTCTGGCCGCGACCCCCAAAATAATCACATTTTGACTCGCGACCCCCGGTCCTTAAAGACCCCGCCCCCCCCCCCCCCCCCCCCCCCCGCCCGCGCCGCATTGTGCGCTTGTAGATCGGCTGTTTTCACTACTAGGCTACTTCTTAAAGTTATGCAGAGAAAACAACACTGACACGTGATATGAATGATGACGCATTTATTTTCTTATTGTTGCATTTACAAGAGAAGAATAGAGTCCGCAACACTGGTAATACACTGGTAATAATAATTTTTAGCCACATGAATCTGTCCAGCAATAAAAGAAAAAAAAGGGGGAAACCGAAAAAATATTTCCCTGGATCTGACAGCTGCATTAATTATATGCTCGTAACGTTACAGCAAAAAAAACTGTCCAGCAAAAAAAGGGGAAACTATGCACTGGTTTCCAAAACAATATAATTTAACCATATCTGACAGCACTCAGCACTTATGACAGCTGCGCCTGTATTCATATGCTCTTAACATTAAACAGCAAAAAAAAAACGGAAACAAATACACCATATGTGAAACTATATACTGTTGGTTTTCGTTTGCATCCACACAATAAAATGTAACCAGCATATCTGACAGCACTTTTTTTATGTACAGTTTATGAATTGTTTTGGCATAGGCCTACCTTTTGAGGTTAGTGGGATGGTTGAGCTTGTTTCTTTGAACAGAGAAGTGCGAATCTAGGTTCAATATTGCTCACTGCAACACGGAGATCATCTTCAACTCTGGTGAGTCGTGATCTGTATTTATTTTTTATATATGTGAGCGCAGAAAACGTCTTTTCACACAAGTAAGTGGACGGGAAATGAATCAAAACATCCATTGCTGCTTTTGACAGTTCTGTGTAATTCGCAGCCACATATTTAGATAGCCAGAATTCCTCCAGTGTGGATGATTTGAACTTGATCTCTGATGTCCTATCAGCTGAAAGGTCCAACAGCGAGTCCTGCAGTTCTGATGACAAGTGTGCCCCCGTGGACTCGGTGAAAGGAAAGCGTATCCAATCATATCTTTCTGGGGCGTCATCTTTTGGGAAGTACTTGTGGAAACAGTCAGTCAAACCTCTCAGATGAGAGATGATATCTCCGTTTATGATGTCTCTATTTAAGTCATAATCATCCATGAAATCCTCAAGCTCTGGAAACATGTCAATATTACCCTCATTGACTCGCGTTGTCCAGCGATCTAGCTTCCTCTGAAACCCAGCGATCTTATCAGAAATATTGAGAATGTTATTGTTTGAGCCTTGGAGCGACAGGTTTAGTGTGTTGAGTTTATCAAATATTCCTGCCAAGTATGCCAGGGCACAAACCCAGCGAGGGTCACTCAAGTGGGCAGCAATGGGAGAATGGTGCTCTGTTAAAAACATACGCACCTCCTCACGCAGCTCAAACAGTCTGGTCAGCACTCTGCCCCGTGAGAGCCATCTCACCTCTGTGTGGAAAAGTAAGGTTTCATGCTCAGATCCCATTTCTTGGCAAAGTGTTGCAAACAATCTGGATTGTAGAGGGCGGGATTTGATAACATTTACCATTTTGATTGCCGTTTGTAGCACATCCTGCAGCGCTGGTGGCAGGGGCTTACTCGCCAGTGCTTCGCGGTGAATCATGCAATGTGTGAATTTAATATGGGGCGCTACCTCCATAACTTTGGCTTTTAATCCCTTTCTTGATCCCTGCATAGCACCAGCTCCATCTGTGCACACAGATTTGCAATGTTTCCAACTTAGTCCTTCTTCGTGCAATTTACTGTCCACTGCATTGAAGATGTCCTGTCCGGTGCATGTCCCCTCCAGGGGCACGCAAAACAGCAGCTCTTCATTTATTTTTCCTTCGTGGGTGTACCTTGCAAAGACAAGCAAATTGGCGCAGTTGCCAACGTCCGTCGATTCGTCCATCTGCAGTGAAAACGACCCACTTTTCTTAATTCGCTCAGTGACCTGACATTTAATGTCATTTGACATGTCACCAATACGCCTGCACATAGTGTCATCTGAAAACGGGATGGTCTCAAATGATTTTGCTATTGCGTCGCCATGCATATGCCTTGCCATTGCCTGGGCTGCTGGGCGGATGAGCTCTTCTGCGATTGTGTAAGGTTTTTTTTGTTTGGCCACAAGATGTGCCACTTCAAAAGAAGCTGCCAGTGCTTTGGAAGGGATTGACACATATTCAGTTATTCTTGTCTTTAGTCCGCCCAGGCCACTCTCCTTTTCACGAAAATATTCCAATGGTTGGTTGATATCATCATCGTGTCTCGTTTGCAAATGTCTTTTGAGTTGTTCTTGGCCTGCAGTTGTTGACAGGGGCGGGTCCACGGTCACGGGTCCTGCTGCCTTTGGTGTAGCGGTGCTGCTGCTGGATATGCTGCTGTCTTGTGCGAGCAGCTCAGGCCTGGCTGCTGGCGGCGGTGGTGGTGGTCCAGCTGGTGGCTCCAGTGTGGTCTTGGCGGCGGGGAAAAACAGAGTCCTCTGAATGAATTTCTTCTTTGCTGGAGGTGCCATGATGTTGTCGTTGTAACAGCCAACACACGAGTGTTTTTCAGGCTATCAGGGTGCCCATTTTATACAGTAACTTGTATGTGAATACAAAGCCATCACATTTGCATTTATATGGCTGTGCGCTCCGAGCGCCCTGGTTGGCTGAAACAATCTATTGTTGTAGGCCTAGGCCAGGGAAGCACAGGTAGGCTAAATGTATTTTATAATTCATAGTTTGCTAACATTTTAAACTTTAAAATGTTAGCATTTTAGCTCTTAATCAATCCAGAGTTACTTACAATAAGGTAATCATCATCATCATCATTATAATGGAACTATAACGAAATATTAGGCATATCTAAGAAAGACAGGTAGACCAAACATTGTAGGCCTATTCATGTTATTGTTCAGTGAACAAACACATATAAAATGGAGACATGTAGTACACTGTACATATAGTCTATATATTTAACAAAACAAAAAATGACAAGGCAGTGCAGTATAGGTATCGGGTTTGATTGAATACTTTATTTATTAGAAGGAAAAGGTATAGTTCACTGCATGGTATAATTAAGGCCAACTAAATACAAGGATACTGATAAGTCTTTGTGCATCTTTCAATTGTGGTCTTTTTTAAAACTTAAGAACACAAAACAATGTTGTCTTTGGAATGGTTTCTGACTGCATAGTAGTAGCCAGTAGCCTGCCCTATGCAGAAACCATTTCAAAGACAAACAAACATATAAAATGGACACATACATAGGCCTACAGATATACAAAATGAGTCATAGCACTGTTCACACAATGCTTTACCCCCTCCAACTGTATAGCATGTTTTTTCAATACTGTTTTTATAGTATTACTATTTTGACTTGCTTTGTCAATGTAAACGTATGTTTTCTTGAATTGGTAGGCCTATAACTATAATTTACTATAATTGACAAGAAAGTGTTGAGAAAACACATTAAACACAGGTCTATGTCAGCTATACAGGAGATGTTTAGGAATGTGAGGAATTTAACAGATATGTCGTCTGCCCATACTTATGAGTGGATGCAAATGCGAGTCTTTGTTCACCGTCGGCCGACAATTAGCGACAATTAGCACCCTTAATTCGGTTTCGGTGTGCGGGCTATTAGCACCCTCAGCCTTCGTTTCGATGTGTGGGGAGGGGAGGAGCGTTTCTATATGCAAGGAAAATAGACATTTTTATAAATCTTATCCAGCCAGGCCCTGTCTGGTCAGCACTCTGCCCCGTGAGAGCCATCTCACCTCTGTGTGGAAAAGCAACACACATCCATTCCACACTCACACTGTCGATTTTCCGCTATGAAAATGTTTCTATAAAAATGTTTTCCAGGCGTTTTTCTTTTTTTTTTTTTTTTTTTTTTTTACCCATTTTTTTTTTTTTTTACCAAGAATTCTGGCGACCCCCCGAAAATTTTTGGCGACCCCCCTGGGGGTCGCGACCCACAGGTTGAGAACCACTGCTTTATATAGCTGTAATGAGGCTATGAAAACATAAAAAAATCCCATTCACTGCCACTATAAAAACAATCTGCCTAGGGTCAAATGTCCCATCATAGTAACAGGGCAGAATGGGGCGGGATTTGCAAACTAGTGAATTGCGACTGTCAGGTCACAGTTACAATCCAAACCTCCGCTCGCTCGCTCGCTCGCTCGCTCGCTCGCTGGCTGGCTGGCTGGCTGGCTGGCTGGCTGTATGTCACACGTCACGTGTCAGGAAAATAGAATAGAAACTGGAGGCTTTCTATTCCTGAAAAGTTGCATTGTTAAAGTGGAAGCTGTTCTCGTGATTTTTTTTTACTTTTTTTTTTCTTTCAAAAATATTGTTTAAAAAAGAAATCTGTCAAACGATGATGTCACAAGACTTTGGATTTCTGAACTTCCCACAGCTCTCCTATAAGAGACTTGGACCGAGCAGAATTTATTTTTGCAATTTTATCAGGAACATTAGTGAGGACCTATTATATGAAGATAGGTTGAAAAGTCCTCCTTTAAGTAAAAGTACTTAGTTACTTTAAAGTTTACACCACTGATCCTCGCTTTTCTTCTTTCCACGCAGACTAAACCAACCACTGTGGAGCAACTGGAGAACATAGACAAGGTGTGTACACACACACACACACACACACACACACACACACACACACACACACACACACACACACACACACACACACACACTCACTCAATAACTATTCTGGGCCTTACATTTCTTTCAGACTCTGGCTGAAAGAAATGTATTTAATTTATTGAAGTTTTATTTCTTTAAATACAACCTAAATAAACAGTTTTTGATCTGTGATCTTTGTCTCGTCCTTAGGAGATCAAATCACTGGAGGAGTTCAGGGCCAAGAACCAACGTCTGTTAAAGGTGAGGTTTACTAAAGTATTATTCAATAACGGTAACACTTTGGGTAACACTTAACTTAAAGATCGGGTCTTTAATGTATTACTAGTAAGACGCCTCAGGGCGAAGGGCGAGGTCGCGCCAATTCTTGTCCATCTGGCCAGTGATGTATATCGGACCAGTTACCCATATATGGAGATCCATGCACTGTATATAGTACATCCCTTTTATGCCTATACTGTATGAACCAGCCACACAGATATGGGCTGTCTTCCTCCATATATGGGCATTCCCATATGAAGTCCTGTTAGATATGGCTTAATATTGATGACATCAGGGATCAGGTTATACTGATATATTATTGCTTTCAGCTGTTACAATTCCAAACATGCAAACATGACTCGCTTTATTACTTAGTCTATATTAGTACTGCAGCTTAATGACTAGTATTACATTTTCATTGTCATTTTTATGACTAATGTGTTTGTGTTTAAGTTCATAACGTTAACTCATACCCTGCCAAACCCGAGGAACCCGAGAATTTCGCGATGTCCCTCCCTGCCACGCCCGAGGAACCCGAGAATTTCCGCCATTTTGAAAAAAAAAAAAAAAAAATTCAAAAAGTTTTTTTTTCAAAAAATGTTTTGGGACCCCAAAAACGTTAGTAGGCATGATAGCGATCGCGAAATTGCTTGTTTAACCCCCATACAACCCCCATACAACTCAGGTAGCAGACCTCCAAGCTCACAACAGTGTAAAACATAATGGCTGCTATCTCATGAATGCCTGAACGGATTTCCATTCGGATTTTTTTGTTTGAAAGCTGTGAGCAATGTGGACACACGTGGTGCATTATCTAGGCATGGGTGTGCATGATCCGTGCACTATGAATTACATGGAAGTCTATGGAGACGAATGGCAGTTAAAGAGTACGAAGGTATTGTTAAATGGCAGCATATGAGTTAATACAAGGAGAACTAAATGCATTTGAAAATGGATTAAAAAAACATTTCAGTATTCCAGTTCAAAAATAGAAAATTGTCAGTGCAACACATTTTGAGCTTTTAGAACGGTTATTTTAGCTAATAGACCGTTTGTCAGCCTTCTGATTGGTCCCTGAGACTCCCTGACTGGCCAACCAGAAAAATACATTCACTTTTTGCTATCGGGGGTGGAGTTTGTGCATTGGAGAATGTTAAATGTGGCTTTCAAAACTGTCCGCAGTGCGCGACACAGCGATCGCCCGGTACGGCCGCGATCTCGGCCGTGATCTCGCTCATCATAATGAATAAGCTTCAACAAACTAGTTCACATGGACCATATCAATGGTCTAAGAGTCACGATTGGGTACATATATTTTAAATGGGCAGAATTACGAAAAGCCAGCCTATTATGTGAGGTTAGGATTATAGTTCTGTCCTCTTCCTACCCAGGATGCAATGCGCGGTCTATTCTCTTTCTGATCCAGAGGATTAAACTAATTAAAACATTTATTTTCGGGGGGAAAACTACTGTTTTGCTATGTAATTACTGTACCTTTTTCTTCCCTTTTTATTAATATCACATAGATGTGTTTTTGTGGTACTTTATATAGCTGTAATGAGGCTATGAAGGGAAAAAAAATCCCATCCACTACCACTATAAAAGAATCTGCAAAGAGGATTCTGTCCCACTGGGATTAAACAAATTAAAACATATATTTTCGGGTAAACCCCCTGTTTTGCAATGTAACTACTGTACCTTTGTCTTCCCTTTTTATTAATATCACCTAGATGTTTTTCCTTTGGTACTTTATATAGCTGTAATGAGGCTATGAAGGGAAAAAAAATCCCATTCACTGCCACTATAAAAACAATCTGCCCAGGGTCAAATGTCCTATCATAGTAACAGGGCAGAATGGGGCGGGATTTGCAAAAGGGCTTATTGTGTAGAACGTAGAATGCCAAAGTAGTAGGGCATTAATTTATGAAGAAAGTTAAAATATGAAGAGATTTTTCTGCCTGACAGTAGGCTGCCCACCCCTGCCTTAGTCAAGTGACTTTGCTATAAGTTGTTATGCACAATTGTTATGAAGCCTTAAAAGAACATTATTGCGACCGAAGGTTGCAGTTTACTATGAGAAACGTAACAGCTTGTCCGCGTCCGTCCGTCTGTGTAGACGTGTTCTAGGGCATTAACGACTTGTGATTTTTGCAAGTCGACTCAATAAAAAGTTGAGTTGAAGTCGACTTTATCGTTTGATGATGTCATCACATCACACACGACCCCCCAATTATTTTGGGGGGTCCCCAGGTGATTAACTTAGGCCCTGTCCAGACGACAACGGATTTTTAATCCCCGGGGAGGTAAAGCCACGAACGCACATGGGTGTCCACATGCAAACGCATGCAAACGGAGGACTAGCCGAATAGTTTCCAAAACTCCGGCTGCAGTGCATTTTTGTTACCCGGGCGTATTTATTTTGCCTTGTGGACACCGTAAACGGAGAAGTTCTTTGCTTGCATGCTTACGTCACCTTGTGCTCCTCGCCTCCTCCTCCTTGCTATGAGAGAATCCTGTGGTGGTCTCTCCGTAGAATATCCATATTTATGAGCGCATTCACGGTTAACATTAGAGAGCTCAGCTGTCTTGTTTAGGGATGGAGCCCTAATGAATGATTGTTTTAATGATATTTGTTACTCTTGTCAAATGTCATCTTCATAGATGGTGGTCACTGGTCAACCACTGGTCAGCCACGAACTCACAGTTGCAAAAGATACCAGTTATGTTCTGAATTTGTTGTCTCACAGCTTTCCACCGGCTCAATAAGCCGGATCGGTGCTCATTATCAATAACGAGATGCAGCCCTCGTCTTGTTTAACGGAGCATATCTGACGCAACGCGCCTGCCTCTTCTCTTTGTCAAAGTTTGGATATCAAATGCCAATATCAAATGATTTCAAGCATAATGGAGACATACGCTCGCTCGCTCTCTCTCTCTCTCTCTCTCTCTCTCTCTCTCTCTCTCTCTATGCTCTCTCTCTCTATGCTCTCTCTCCCTCCCTCTCTCTCTCTCTCTGATTGATAGAGTTAGCGCACCACACTCTCTCTCTCAATACAAAGTGATGCTAGCTTGACCACGATGTTCTGACTTCTGATTGATAGAGTTACATTCGTTTAATGCTGAGAGAGAGAGAGAGAGCGCACCACACTCCCGACGATTCCTCTCCCCTCCTGCTCTAGAAATAGTTCGCGAATTTATATTAAATTAATGTTTAAATAGCAATTGTGCATGTTAAAGTGTGAAGATTGTGAAACTTGGACGATGCATAGCCTATATAGTGGGCTATAGATAGATAGCTGCTGCAATGATTGCATGAGAGCAGGGGGACGCGGCCACCCGCTTCGGTGACGCACAGACAGGGATTTATAGCGTTTTGATAATACCGTGTGGACACACATATTTTTTTACACGGGCCCGTGTGGAGGCGTAGAGGTTTCCCCGGGGATTAAAAATCCGTTGTCGTCTGGACAGGGCCTTAATGTGAAACATTGTTTTCTCACTCAACAATAAACAAACCAACATAAAGTTTAAGTGTATAGAGGGTATATGCACGTTTCTAAAGTGACAATTAAGGACTTTTTAAAGCCTCTAAAATGACAAATTAAACATTGTCCAAATTGTCAAATAAATAGAGGCAGAAATTGTGAAAATAAACGATCTAATTGCTCACAGCGCCTCGCATCGTGAGGCGTTGTGACGATGTAGATCTGCTATTTTCATAATAGAAAAGTATATATTTTTTCAACTTCGTCTTTCGACTTTCTCTGTTGGGAGTCGACTTGTGTAATGAAGTCGACTGAGTCGACTTGTCGACTTTTTCGTTAATGCCCTAGCGTGTACACATTTTTACGGCCTATGGGTTTTCTGCTCTGACATCATGCTCTGATGTCACTGTGATGTCAGGGGAACCAGAATGGGTTTGCCGCTCTGACATCACGCTCTGGCTTCACTGTGATGTCACACTAACATAATCCCTTTTATGCCCATATGTGGAGTTCCCTGATGTCATCAATATTAATGATGCCCTGTTAGAGAGATCCCTGTGATGCCACGGGGAACAAATCCCTTTTATGCCCATATATGGAGATATGGAGATCCCTGTGATGCTAGGGGAACAGTGGAACACATCCCTTTTATGCCCATATATGGAGATCCCTGATGTCCACACTCCTGATAGTTGACTATAATCCTGGGGAAACTTTATTCTCTGTTTCTAGTGTAACTAAAAGTTTGACCCCTACTCCTCCCACAGTTTTCACGCCACACACTCGCGCCATATGTCAAATCGACTGGCTTCATCAGGAATCTCTTTCTAAGAGAAAAGTTGTATTGTTTAATTGATATTAATTTATTCGTGAATTAATTTTCCCCGCTGACTTTAATTAAAGTCAGTGGTTAATATTAACTTTTCCCAAATATGGAGATGACTGACATCATAGACCACATGAGACCATATTATGTCCATATATGGGCATTCCCCCCGAAAACGGGAAACATATAAGTATGATTCCCAGATGATGCCCTGTTAGGCCCTGTTAGAGTTTATAGATGCACTGTTAGGGTACCCCCTTATACTCATGTGGATTACAATGCACAAGATGCATTTACTTACTGGTAAACAAACATGGCGCCCAAAATAATGGAAATGCACTTCCCAAAACTCAAATATGATTTGAAACACAGGGCAACCACACTTGCAATTTCACAAATTGCACATTTTCTAGTTTATTGTCAATGTGATTATTATACAGTAATGCATTATAGACACAGCTTTTCCGTGAACTGTGACCACAGTTGCACTTGTTTGTTTATTGACTGTGTGCGTGCGTGCGTGCGTGCGTGCGTGCGTGCGTGCGTGCGCGTGCGTGCGTGCGTGCGTTCCTCTCCCTCTCCATAGCTGTGGGTGGGTCGCTTGCTCCTCTACTCGTCAGCGTTGTACCTGCTGACGTGCCTGGCGGTCTACTGTCTCTACCTGCCTGAACAATGGAGCCAGCGTCTGTTCATGGCCCTGCCCTTCTTCTGTTTCCCCGTACTGTGAGTGTATCCTTGTTTAACTACACTGTGAGTGAGCCCTCGTTCTTTTTAAAGGACAACTTTGTTTTTTACAACAATATTTTAGATCAGGGGACTTCAACAGGGGGTCCAGGACCCCTAGGGGGTCCTCAGAGTTACTACAGGGGGTCCTCCAAATCTTTGTGTGATAGAAACTTTTTTTCTCCTTTTTTATATTAACCACTTGAACCCTAGTGTCCATATTCTGTGAGCTTGTAGATCGGCTATTTTCTGCAAAGAGCTTTGGTGTAGAGGGGAAAAAGAGCAGACTAAGTGCAGATTGAAAGGTCAAGTTAATTAAGTATTGACGGTTCAAGTGGTTAAATATCTGAAAACACAAATTGACATGAATCCAAAATACACTGATGATTGTGCTGTCAAACGATGAAACTATATGGAATCTGTTAACGGGTTGTGGGGTTCCCTGCTTCATCTCTCTCTCAACTAAGGGGTCCTTGGCCTGAAAATGTTGAAGACCCCTGTTTTAGATTGTAATTAGAGAAAAGAAAAAGTGAGTGTTATGTTTTCATTTGCTTCGTTCTATTGTTTTATCGCGTCAGGGCAAAGAGAGAGAGAGAGAGAGAGAGAGAGAGAGAGAGAGAGAGAGAGAGAGAGAGAGAGCATGGGACCCTGGGACCCAGTGATCCGAAAATAATGACCAATACACGATTAAACTAGGGTTGGGTTCGGTAACCGCCGTACCGCCAGTGTGCTTACCGCGGTAAAAAAAGACCAAAAAAAAGTATATTTTTTATTGGAAAACAAGCGAGTTTTAAAACAGGAGAGAAGCGAGGACCGCATGCGCTCCATGCCGCTCTGCTCTGGCCCAGGGTTGTCAACATTGGACGGTCAGAATCCAGGAGATTTATTTTATTATATATATTTTCCTGTGTTCTGTTGAATTTTGTGCATGTTTGCTACTTTTATCAAGCTTGCTTTACTAGCACTGGTACAATTTCAGCCTTAAAATACCAAATGTAGGTGAATAATAATGACTTCTCATCTTTAAGTCATTACATGTATATGATCTTTCTTGCATGCATTGCCCCCAACCCTAAAGCGGGGGTCTGGGGGTCCTCCCCCAGAAAAAATGTAACATAGTAGATGTAATTTCCTGTGTTCTGGTGAATTGTGTGCATGTTTTATATGTTTATCGGGCTTGCTTTACTAGCATGGGCACAATTTCAGCCTTAAAATGCCAAGTGTAGGTGTACAGATTTGATGACTGAACTAAAGGACATCTTTAATGATGACTTCTATTTTTTAGGTCATTACTCAAGTGAATATGTGTCTGATCTTTCTTGCATTCATTGCCCCACCCCTAAAGCGGGGGTCTGGTACACGGCCCAGAGCCTCTGGGCTGTGTACCACACGTTTGGAAGCCACATACGTCACTCAGAGACACAGACAGTCAGACCTACACAGGGCAGCACAGCAGCCGCGTAGAGGAGTACAGAGCAGCGTAAACTTTCTCTGTAATCCACACGACACAAGGATGTTAATACATACCTTGTGTTGTGGCATATCTTTTTTTATTCATACGGATTACTGGCGGAGCGCGGGCCGCGTGGACTAAAACCGAAAATTAAACTATTTTACTTTTTCCACCGCGTCGCACGTTGTGCCCCGTCCGGCGGCGCGTCGGCGATTTTATAACCTTTTCTGTCAAGTCTTGTAACTAAAACCTGTATATAGCAGCACTTAATCACTGCGATTTGAGAGTTCAGACGTGACGTGAGTTTACAGAATCACTGTACACGATCTGACTACCCGTCCTCTTCTGGTTTGTTCACACAGCTGTTTGTGTCTGAAAAGCCCAAGTAGCTAGCCTACGTTACTATGGTAACCCGACAGTGCAGATCTAAAAGCTCAGAACGCGTCGCGGATGCAATGTGTTGTGAGCTTGTAGATCTGCTCCTTTCAAAGCCAGACCCGCTGTGCTGTACGGAGAAGTATAACTCGGGCAGTCAGGCTGTGGAGAGGCGACTTTTGGGAAGATGATTGCAAAACTTTGACTTATCGCCGAACCTTAATTAATTGATACGGGGGTGCGGTAATTACCGCAGTACCGGCGGTAAATGGAAAGACGGTAATCGCGGTAACAAAATGTCGATACCGCCCCAGGCCTAGATTAAACTGTTAATCTCTTAATTATTTGAGTGACAATTAATCGTCATGTAAAATGTCATAATCGTGACAGCCCTAGTGGTTAGATCAGGTTACTGCGTTCAGACTGAGAAACATCTTTAGAAGTCACATTTGAATCAGAACTGAAACCACCTCTGGAATGTGGCTCAAGTCAGCATTTGTAAAGAAAGCGGATTCCACGTGATGTGGTTCCATCTGTATTTAGACAAGTCAGATTCCAATCTGCATGTGGTACAGATTTGATTCCGGCTGGATTTGGCTGCCAGTGTAAATGGGGAAATATACGAACGTATACTGTATCTGGTAGGAATGGGACGATATGAAAATGTCATATCATGATGATTGTGACAAAAGAAGTAAGCCATTTACCATGAGAGGGAGTGGGTTGTTGGCTGATTTACCACTGATTCAGGGCTGAAACAGTGGTAAATCAGCCAACAACCCACAACCCTCGAATGGTAAATGGTAAATACGTCCTACTTTGTCATTCTAGTATTGCATACAATAGAAGCAAAAATAGCAATAGCAAGCTCTAGATCGGCTATTTGTGCTTCTTTTAAATTGGAATACTGAATTATTTTTTGTTATTTCTTCATTGGAATCCTGAAATGTAACATTTTGATTTAATTTCAAACGCATTTAGTTATGGTATATACTCATGTTAACTTTATGAACCTAAATACAAATACATTGGACATAACATAACAAAATACATTTTAATACCTACTATACTAGTCATTAAGCTACTAATATAGACTGAAGGAATTAAAGCAGGTCATGTTTGGAATTATAACAGCTGAAATCAATAATATATTTAGTATTCCAGTATTAACCTGCAGGCCGCATTAATTGAAGGTGAGGGCCTCATGTGGACCCCGGGCCGCCAGTTGCCCATGTATGGTATAAATGAAAGAAAACACAGTTGTAACTCGTAGGGTTATTTAGTTACAATCAACTGCAACACAACAGTGGGCGGGGTCCATGAGCCAACTCAAGGTTGTTGACTGATTTACCACTGTTTTAAGCCAATCAGAATCCAGTATCTGAACATGTGACCGCAAAAAGTGGTAGAAATCTTGATTTGTGATAATCAAAATCCATTATCCTGGGGCGGAACATTTGCCAAAAAATAACAGATCTACAAGCTCTCAACGTTTTGCGTTGCGACACGTTGTGAGCTTGTAGATCGGCTATTTTTTAGCAAAGACATTTGATAGATAGTGGAAAAAAGACTGTATCAAGTACGTACCTTTTACCAATTCTAGAGGGTTTAAGTGGTATCGGATATGCAGCTCTGCAAATAAAAGGTGAACTGTGCATGACGGAGGACAATATCACGATATATTAAATCTCCACGGTACAATTATCGTGAGTGTTTTTTTATCACGATAAACGATAATATCGCTTATCGTCCCATCCCTAATATCTGGTAATAATGATACATAACCAATACCTCTGTCCCTATCACTCTGTCTGTCTGTCTGTCTGTCTGTCTCCATCAGGGTGTGGTTCATGAGGAAACTGTTGATCTTCCTCTTCTCAAAACGCACAGAGAGAAACAGTGAGTTTCATATTTAACCATTTTAGCCCTTTTTTTACTTTATTGTGCGTTGAGCTGTCACGATTATGACATTTTACATGACGATTAATTGTCACCCAAAAATTAACGATTTAATTGTGTTTTTGTCGTTGACAATTACATTTCTGTTTGGCTTTTAGGCTTTGAAGTTGCACATGGTAGATATGACACGTAACCTCTAAATATACAAAGAAAGAAACACATTTGACAACTTTATACTTAAAAAATAACATCCACATGCCACTATTTCTGAAAATGTTTGAAAATGTATGAACATTTTTTTCAACATTCACGATTATGACAAAATAATCGCGATTATGTCAAATAATTGCGATTAGACGATTATGTAATAATTGTGACAGCCCTAATTGTGCGACGAATAGCTAAACATCGCCGATCTAAAAGCTACAGCATGTCACATTACAACCTATTTTTTCCACTGATATACTTTGTGGACAGATTCTACATGGAGTCATGTGTTGATATTGTGTTTCAGATGACAAGCTAGAAGACCTGAAAGTCACCAAAAGAAAGATAGTAAGTGTCACATAAAATGTGAAAACGTGTGTTTTATATAGCGCCTTCATGCAAAGTACTTTACAATATACATCAGGGGTTTTCAACCTTTTCAAGCCGCGACCCCCAAAATAATCATATTTGGACTGGGGACCCCCACCCTGCACAAGCATGGTATTGTAGGAGTTGGCATTACATTTAGTTTGACTCGATCTATTATTCCATTGAAAATAGATGGTTTTACGCAGGTTTTAGCCTAAACAACCACTCGGATATCTAAATTTCATGTTCTGTCTGTCTCTAATTCCATGCTCACAAGCTTGTCAGCTTGTAGATCTGCTATTTTCACAATTTCTGCCTCTACTCTAATATTTGACAATGTTACCAGTGTCTGACCAGAGGTACTAAAAAGGTCTTTAAAGTCTTTAAATTGAATTTATGACATCGGTCAGGGGTTCCCAAACATTTTTGTCTCAGGGCACCCCATAAATATTGTTTTAATCTGAGGCACCCCTACATAATTTTCATTCCCAGCACCTTATATTTATAGCATAATCGTCATTTTCGGGAGGAAACCTTGTATGTCCAAAATCGTTTTGTATTTATCATCTATAAAAGTACTAAAACAACGCCTCGCATCGCATTTTGTGCTTGTAGATCGGCTGTTTTCACGACGTTTTGTGCGACAGTCTTGTATGATGAAGCAGGGCGAAAGACATGAGGAGACACAAGGTTTCTGCACGTCGTGGCCGACAGTGACGATATTTTAGTGATAATGTTGCGAGGAAAACGTTGAAACAATAGCCATTTTGGTTAGAACTGACTAGTACTAATAACTTTGTACTTCAAGTTTAAAATGATACTAAATATTTTTTAATAAGTGTCCAAACTAATTCCAAATATTATCAAATGATCTCACGGCACCCCTGGACTGCCGTCACGGCACCCCAGGGTGCCCCGTCACCCACTTTGAAAACCCCTGGAATAGGTGTCCAGCTGTTACAGTCTTGACGTGCCTATAACCATACAGGTGTTTCTATAGCTTGTAAAGAAACAATGGGGCTTACACAAAAGTGTGACAAATTCCCCAATAGGGGTTCTTCTGACGGCATCCACCCTTTCCTGTATGGGGCAAATGTTTTCATTTGAACTACTTAAGAAAATGCCTGCATCTGGTGCATTTTTGAAGTGAGAATCCTTCCTTCCTTCCATCCATCCATTGTACTGTCTGTCTATCACCAAAATGTGGAATGCCCTGACACATTCCATTAACTCTCAAATACCTGGAACGCGCCCGAGTCGCGTTAGATTTGAACCACTTTAACCATTATTTTATGCTTTAACTATTGAAAAATAGCAGATATACAAGCTCACAGCGCGGCACCGAGTGCCGCGCTGCGAGCTTGTAGATCTGCTATTTTTGAAAAATCGTGAAAATGTGTGCAAGTCTTTGAATATTTCAATAATTGTAGGCCTAAATGGGTTAAAGGTGGCTGGTTTCTTTCAGAACTGGTCTGAAAATAAAAACCTCTATCAGGAGACCACTATAAGGAGACCACAGTGTTTAAAATAAAAACATCTATCAGGAGACCACTATAAGGAGACCACAGTGTTTGCATTTGTTGCTAACATGTAAGGTGTTACATGCTATGTTGATGAATTGAATACATAGGACCACAATGGAAAGTGGACCCAGGACATTTTTGTGTTATCCTTCTATAGCTTTAATGTCTAACTGTGCGAGCTCGGGCTTGTGTGCGATGTCATTCTTTTTTTTTTTTTCTTTTTTTTTTTTTGCTATTGGTTGCGACCGTTAGGTTGCAGTTACTATCAAAATCTCCACCGGCTGTCTGTCTGTCTGTCTGTCAGTCTGTCCGTCACACATCATGTCACACTTTTGCCCTACTCATATCTCTGCCACCGTTGCCCCTTTCCATGGCAAACTTTGCACACACACACTCCTTGGCTGCCAAACCACAACCTCCACCCCTCATTTCTCACATGGCCCTCTTCTTCTTGCAAAACACATTACGGCCGCCGCCGTACCGTACCGCACATTCGCAGTACATCGTGTCGCCCGCCTCGGTAACATGCAATCGTATCGATTCGATATGAAACATCAGTAGCAGACATGTTTTGTTGTGTTTGATTACTAGTTCGTAGTGCTCCTATTCTGCCTGTTTCTTTGGTTAGCAAGTAACAAGCAACAGGCTAGCCGCTAGTAGCCAGCCACATAACAACACTGCGTCATCTGCGTTGCTACTGTTGTGATTGGTCAGGCAGTGAACCAATCGCAGAAGACGCCCATCCCAGAAACTGCTTTGGAGGGAAGCGTGAAACAAAATGTCAATTCAGACTGAGTGTCAGGCTAGAACATATATACAGTTGGAGGGGGTACTGCATTGTGTAAACAGAGCTATGTCGCATTGTGACATTTTATATATTTACAGGGTACAAATGGCAGCATTATTTTTTTCTCAACATAAATTTAAAGGTAGCAGCTCTGTTTCATACTGTATGTGCAGTAGGTCTAGATGTTTCATACTGTATGTGCAGTAGGTCTAGATGTTTCATACTGTATGTGCAGTAGGTCTAGATGTTTCATACTGTATGTGCAGTAGGTCTATGTGCAGTAGGTCTAGATGTTTCATACTGTATGTGCAGTAGGTTTAGATGTTTCATACTGTATGTGCAGTAGGTCTAGATGTTTCATACTGTATGTGCAGTAGGTCTATGTGCAGTAGGTCTAGATGTTTCATACTGTATGTGGAGTAGGTCTAGATGTTTCATACTGTATGTGCAGTAGGTCTAGATGTTTCATACTGTATGTGCAGTAGGTCTAGATGTCAATCCATGGTTTGTAGTCCATAGGGTGGTTGTGTTTCTAGCCTTCTTTTGTCGCAACAGTTCACCCATCTTGCTGCTGTGTTCACACATTGTTGTATTTCTCCCAGTAGGTATGGGAGTTTTTCATCATTGGTCAAGTTTTCAAATTCACTTCGGGTGTGTGTAATCTGTGGGAAGTATGTGTCTCTGATGTCTTGGTATAGTGGGCAGGTGGTTAGAAAGTGTAGCTCTGTTTCTACCACATTTTGTGTGCAGTGGGTGCATAGCCTATCTTCCCTTGGGAGCGGGGTCTGTCTGTGTCGGCCTTTCTCTATTGCAAGGCTGTGTTCGCTGAGTCTGTACCTAGTCAAGGCTTTCCTAAGTTTTGGGTCGTTTACTGTGCTCAGATATTCTGCTAATGTATTTTCTCTTTTTAGTGCCAGATAGCATTCCATTTTGCTTTGGCTTTGGGTTGTCTCTTTCCAGTATGTTAGGTAGCTTTCTTTTTGTTTTCTTATAATCTGGTTTGGTCCAGAGTGTTTTCCGTTTGGTAGTTGGGCCTCTGTTTGTGCCTGGGCCAGCTGAATGAGGGGGCAACCCTGTATGTTTTCACTATGGTTGAGGGCTATGTTTAGGGATGGGTACCGAAATTCGGTACCGGGACAGAACCGATAAGGACATGACGGTTCCTGGGTACCCAAAAAGAATATTTACTTTCGGTACTGCTTATCGGTTTCTAGACGCACCATAAAAAAAAGATGTGCTATCCGTTCAAAAAAAGGCTTCATGATTACATTTATATATCCTTTGACTATCTGTCAGGACCTGTCCCCGGTTCCCGAGGCTAAACTAATGTGAGTTACGTTACAACTTGTATTCCTCCAAACACACACAGACACACAAGCACACACACAATCGGGGGACGCGTTGCCACTGACTGGCAGCGGTAGCGATGCTAGCAACGTTAGCAGTCCAGCCACCAGAAGGCTACAGCTGAGCCACAGAGAGACGTGAGTTGGAGACGAAACATTTATGACAGCGTGGGATTCATCTGAAAGACTGTACGGCAACAGCGCTTGTGTGAATGCGGACTCCCGTGCGACACTGCATGTCTGCGAGTCCGACTGCGTCTCTCACTCGCTCGCTCGTCGAGTTGTGTTCTTTTGTCAAATCTAAGCTGGCAAATCTAACACTTCCGGTAGCCGATCTCTTCAGAATAAGATATGTTGCGCTAGCAGCAATAAGACTTCCAGATTTCTTAAGGCATTAAGACTTCCAGACGGTGGTCGACTTCTTAATCTCTTCAGAATAAGAGTATCCCAAAAGACATTGAAATATGATTTAATTTGCTTGATTCATTAAAACTGTAAATTAAACATTAAAATTAAATTAAAAAAAATATGTTTTTGTGTAAAAACCAAACCATTTTGGAACCGAAATAGGAACCGTTAGGAACCGGAACCGATAAGCAGAACCGGAACCGGAACCGGAATCGTAAAAATCCAAACGATACCCATCCCTAGCTATGTTATGGAGCGTGTCTGGGTTGCTTTCTTTAAGGTGATTATTGAATGTAAGTGCTCTCTGTCAAGGCCCACATATGTGAGAATGTGTGCAGGAGGTCAAGGTGCTGCGGTAATCCTTCTTTGGTGGGAGACAGTAACACCAGATCACCTGCGAATAGTAGACATTTGACTTCTGTGTCTGCTAGAGGGATGCCTGGTGTTTCATCAACATGGATCCCTTTTAGCACCACCATCAGGGTGATTTTTTCAAACACATGTTTGGACACCTCTTCTACAGGATCTGTCCCATTTCCCATAATCCCTCCGTATTGGCTACCGTTGCCTTCTTAAGTTTGTGTATGCAACCTGATGGTTGCTTATCTCCCAATTTAGGGAGTCTTACTGGTAGTCATGGTTGCCAGTTCCCACTTGATGTCATGTGGGAGTTCAGTCTGCTTCAGGCCATAATGAATAACTGATAACAACGTTCTTCTGGGTGAAGATGTCCATAAGGCATGCTCAGCCAGCAGTTGGTCTCTGTGTCAAACACTCTGACGTTGTTGTCCTGGTGCCCATAGCCCCTAAATACAAACATCTTTGTCCCGATGATGGTGGCAGAGGGACCTGATGTAACAGGTGGTGGAGTTCCTCTGGTGTTAATTAAAGACCAGACCATTGTGGTGGTGTCCAACTTGCACATGTCGTTAGTGTCCCCAGTCAGCTGGGTGCGTCCTCCATACACATACATGACCTTTTCCAGGACACAGGCTGAGTGGAGGCTCCTTGCTCCTGGAGATGACCCAGAAATATCGGGTTTGAACCAGCTGTGGGTGTCGACTTCAAAGGCATAAAGCACATTGCAGTAAGGTTCCCCTCCAAAGATGTAGACAGTCTCTTCTACCAGCACAGCTGTGTGGCCCCAGCGCCTGGAGGGAACCTCAATGGGACTTTGTCCTCTTCCATTTGTCACTGGGGGCAACTTCCTCCAACGCAAAGACACTGTGTTGAAGATGTGGACTTCAATCTGATCCCTATTGTCTTGGAAGTTGTATCCTCCAAATGAGTACAGCTTGTGTCCGACCACCACAGCAGCGTGGTGGGAATTCCTAGGTCCTCCTTTCAGATGTATCGTCCAGTGAATCATTTCACACAGCAGCAACACCTTGAATCAGCAAGTAATTTACAGGATATGTTGTTAAACAGCTTAATTAGTTGGAACACGTTGTTGAATGACACTTTGTTAATTGGACTATTACTTTTAAAGGACAGATACATTGGTTGTGATGACTATGCTGTGATGTCATTGCGTGATGACGTAATTATGTAAAGTATCGAATGGAATATCCATCCATCCATCCACCCATCCATCCTCATGTCAAGTCCCCTTAATTCTGGGTCCTGTACTTGCCCTTGGTATTTGAAATCACAACATCCACTTTCACTGTTTCTCAAAGTAGTAGATACCACTAAAAGCTGCTGTTGCAGCAATGTGTCCTGTTTACGGTCATGTCTGTGTGACATGAAGCGCTGCATGTCTGACAATGTCAGTGTTGTTCAATCACGTTAAGGTCTCTAGTATTCATGGTGTCATTAGTTAGCAGTAATTTAAACACATGAACCCTAGCGTCCCTATTCTGGGGTGAACATCTGGTCAAAAATAGCCAAACTACTCTCTCAACGCGTCACAATGCGGCACATTGTGAGCTTGCAGATCAGCTATATTCAAACAAAGAGATTTAATTTAGAGGGTAAAAAAGGAGCAGCCCTAGTATAGAGCCCTGGTGGATCCCAGTCAACTAAGTATAGAGGGGGGTGCCCGCTGGCCTGGTGGTCAACGCGCATACCACATACTAGGCTATGATGCCTGCTGGCGTCGCCGGTTCGATTCCCGATCCGGACGACCTTTGCCGCGTGTCATTCCCCATCTCTCTCCCCATGTCCTGTCAGTCTACTATCCTATCAAATAAAGGCATAAAAAGCCCAAAAACAAATCTTTAAAAAAAAAATAATAATAAGTATAGAGGGTTTAAGTGTCTAAACTGCTGTCGTGACTACGTCCACACACAATGTGAATATTATGCAGAGTTGAAGTGATTTAACCCATGAAGACCTGAGGCAGATTCTAGCGTGTCGGGTCGAGGTCGGGCACTCCACGCCGCGGCGGGGAACACGTGTGCCGAATTTGAAGCCGGTGGGACGAACAGTTCTCGAGATACGCGGATTACATACTCACAGGGATTTCTCGGATTTATTGTAAGATGACGATGAGAAAATGTCACTTTTCCCGGTGCATTTGCTGTATTCTTGACTTTCCGGATTATGAGCATTATTTGTAAGCAGAGGTGTCAGTCATATTGTGGTTCAGAAGGATTCCGTCGGGGGTCTTCAACTTCGTGTTAACGTGTTGTTGTTTTTTTTAATTCTAAACTTGACCTTTCACTTTGTTACACTTATATTGTTAACCTATATTTGCCGAAAGTAGCCTATCTACAAGTAGATCGGCTATTTTGGGCTAAAGTTCTTCTCAGAATTGGGATGCGAGGGTTCAAGTTGTTAATTTTAAAATAATTATCCTATCACACAAAGATCTGGCGGCCCCCCCTGTAGTAACTCTGAGGACCCCCTAGGGGTCCCGGACCCCCTGTTGAAGACCCCTGGTCTGGGGCCTCCAGGGTGGAACTGACGTTGTGTGGTCTGTGTTTCCAGCTGGAGGAGGTGATGGAGACGGAGACGTACAAGAACGCCAAGCTCATCCTGGAGCGATTTGACCCCGAAGCCAAGAAGAAAGCTGTGAGTCTGTCTGTCTGTCTGTCTGTAGGGCTGTCACAATTATTATTATTAAATTTTTCATAATCGTCATAATCATTTCCATGTTGAAAAATGTTCATAGGCCTATATATATATTTTTTTAAAGACAAAAACAGTGGAAATAGCAGATCTACAAGCTCACAACTCTGTATCCACTATTAACACATAGGATGCCATCGTAGGGTTAATGGAACTCACCGGGGCGCGTGTGCGCGCGATGTGCGTGCGGGCCTCGGCCTGTGTGACGGCCGCGGGTTTGATCGTTAACGTTGCAATGATAATAATCCATCAGCGTGGCTTTATAAGCGAAAATGTAAACAACCCGCCGCCATTTTCCATTCACTTAGAATGGAGGCTCACTGAAGGGGATCTTCGCAGGGCTGCTTGTGCGTCATGCGAACGTGCAGCGTGCGTGTTGCGTAACGGCCGCTAAGCGGTATGGGTAATGTAGTGTTTTTGCTAATCTGGCGATAAAATAGTAATTATATTGATTATTATGTATTGGTAGAAACGCCAGGAACGCCAATTTTGATATAAATACATTTCCAGACGTCTTTTTGGCTATTTTCGCAGCCTATGTGTTACGTATAAAGTTGTCAAATATGTCAGTAATTTCTTTGTATATTTAGGTTATGTGTCATGTCTGCCATGTGCAACTTCAAAGCCTACAAGCCAAAAAGAAATGTAATTGTCAACGACAAAAACAATTAAATCGTTAATCGCAATTATTTGAGTGACAATTAATCCTCATGTAAATTGTCATAATCGTGACAGCCCTATTTGTCTCTCTCTGTCTGTCTGTCTGTTAGCTGAATGAAGCTGTCTGTTTATCTGCTCATGCGTTTGTAGGGATGGGACGATAAGCGATATTATAGTTTATCGTGATAAAAAAACACTCATGTTAATCGTATGGTGGAGATTTAATCTATTGCGTTATCGTCCTCCGTCATGCGCTAGGATCAATTCACCTTTTATTTGCCGAGCTGCATATTGGTACCATTTAAACCCTCTATTGGTAAAACGTACTTATAAAATACGTACTTGATAGTATTTGTTTCACTCTCTACCAATAGTCGGAGGCCTTAGGGTTTTTTCGTGCTAATCAGTCTAAAAGCGCCAAATTTTGCACAGATGTAGCCCAGTGCTTGCTCTTATGATTTAGCTAGGGCGCCCGAGTCGGCGACCTTCGGGGTCGCCACAGCGGCCAAATCAAGTTGGGCTCCCATCGACTTTCTATACAGGAGGAACATATTTAAATAGGATGTGAGGGGTCTAATAGGCCCTATGCACAGCAGCCATTTTGGAGAGAAGTTGGATGGTCTTCTCACTTCCTTCAAAGGTGTTACCAATGATACTAATGAAGGCTCTGTTCCATTTCATGTTGCACAGTGGTTCTCAAACCTTTTACACCTGCATTTGGTTCCATTTGAACACTTAGAGTAACACCTTTTAAGGGGTCATTTGAAACCCCCAAGGAAGCACGAGGGTCCCTGGGCCACACTTTGAGACCCCCTGGTGTAGCAGAGTGTTTCTAGTGAGCCAACATGCACAATATCAGTACCCTGACTCTGTTTGAGCAGAATGGAACAGAGCCTTCATTAGTATTATGGTAACACCTCTGAAGGAAGTGAGAAGACCATCCAACTTCTAGCTAAAATGGCTTCTATGCATAGGGGTTTGTCATTATGCTGAATCCAATGCAAGCATTTGTTTTGCACAAAAAAAAACATTCCTTGAGCGAGAAACGGCCCCAGAAAATGCCCAAAAAACTGTGAAAAGTGATGACTCATCACTTTCCATCACTTTTCATCACTATTTATTTTAGCCCAAGGAATGTTTTTTGTGCAAAACAAATGCTTGCAATGGATGGGGCTGTGGCGACCCTGAAGGTCGCAAACTCGGCGCCCTAGCTAAATCATTAGAGCATGCCCTGGGCTACATCTGTGCAAAATGTGGCGCTTTTAGACTGATTAGCGCGAAATTACCATTCCATCTCCCTAAGGCCCCCGACTTGTCTTTGCCAAACAAATTGCCGATCTACATTGCGACACGTTGTGAGCTTGTAGATCTGCTATTTTTTGGCAAATGTTCCGCCCCAGAATAATGGATTTTGATTATCGCGATAATGTGTTTGTCTATCTGGGTATTTATTAGGATGGTAGAAAACGACCGTGACTGTGTAGTCCTTAAAGGAGTAGTTCCCCACGAAGCCTTGAATTTAATAGGCAAAGTTTCAGTCAAGGACCTTTGTCAGATAATCACTTCACCTCTCACTTCACACTAGGTGTTTTTCTTATTTTTTTTATTTAGGAGCTGGAGGCCACACCGCAGCGTCCTCAGATGACCCCTCGTCCAGGACAAGGTACACAGTACACAGATATAACATCACATTTATGGATGGGGACCACAATCATTATTATCGTTAATAATTAGGGCTGTCACGGGAAGTCCTTGCCAGAATCGCACAAACAACTGCCGCCCCGGCAAAACTTAAAGTGATAGTTTTCACTATTTTTTACATAAAGCTGTGTGAAATACTTGCCATTAAAATAGTGCTTACAAATGTATTAATTGATTACCAGAGTCCTGTGGTCAGAGTTCTGGTCAGTTTTAGATGAATATAAAGTAGTTCCGGTGATTTGGCAGGGGCTCATGGCCCAATCATTAAAAATAGATGAATCCACAAAACTAGCGTCATTTGTATTGTTGACCTATTTCTACCAAATAGACCAACTTTCGTTCAAGTTTGACCCCTCTGTCACATGGTACTATTTTTTGTGTCCAGTATCAATACGCCACTGCAACGTATTTCCCCCAAAAGAGGTACTTTGCAGTCAGCTGATCAGAACGAAACCTCGTTCTATATGGTAGAAATAGGCCAACAATACAAATGACGCCAGTTTTGTGGATTCATTTCAATGATTGGGCCACGCCAAATGGCCCCCACCCCATTGGAACTACTTAATATTCATTAGAAACTGACCAGAACTCTGACCACAGGACTCTGGTAATCAATTAATACATTTGTAACCACTATTTTAATGGCAAGTATTTCACACAGCTTTATATAAAAAATCACACTCGTGTGAACTGAGCGGTGGTGTGTGTGTGTGTGTGTGTGTGTGTGTGTGTGTGTGTGTGTGTGTGTGTGTGTGTGTGTGTGTGTGTGTGTGTGTGTGTGTGTGTGTGTGTGTGTGTGTGTGTGTGTGTGTGTGTGTGTGTGTGTGTGTGTGTGTGTGCCCCCTGTGTGTGTGTGTGTGTGTGTGTGTGTGTGTGTGTGTGTGCCCCCTGTGTGTGTGTGTGTGTGTGTGTGTGTGTGTGTGTGTGTGTGTGTGTGTGTGTGTGTGTGTGTGTGTGTGTGTGTGTGTGCCCCCTGTGTGTGTGTGTGTGTGTGTGTGTGTGTGTGTGTGTGTGCCCCCTGTGTGTGTGTGTGTGTGTGTGTGTGTGTGTGTGTGTGTGTGTGTGTGTGTGCCCCCTGTGTGTGTTTGTGTGTGAGTGTGCCTGGCCTATGCCTGGCCTATCCTGAACAACAGCGCCCCTCCCTTAACATGTGTGGTCAGAAAAGGTTACTGCAGGCTACATACCCGGAGACAGACAGACAAACAGACAAACAGATAGACAGACCCACACACACGGCCACGTATAGGAGCGTTGTGACCACCGCTCAAAAATAGCTGAACTACCACTTTAAGCCCATATGGATAGACACAAATATCAGTCTGGCCTCAAAGGTGAGACTACTGCGATCACTTGTCATCTCAATCTTCCTTCATGCTTGTGAAACATGGACCCTTACATTGGAGCTGCAGGAGAGAATACAGAGCATGAAGACTCATGGGTATCTACACCAGGGCTGCCCAAAAGGTAGATCGTGATCTACCGGTAGATCACAAAGGCTGTGCAGGTAGATCACATGACATGCCCTAAAAATATATCATTAAAATGCAAAGACACATATCTATCTATAAATGCGAGAAGTCTCTGCGTGCGTGCGTGTCTGCGTGTCTGTCTGTAATCCGCGTATCTCGAGAACCGTTCGTCCCACCGGCTTCAGATTCGACCATCCTGCAAGGCAGCGTACAAGGTGGCAGCAGACGTGGGAGGCAATGAGAGCTGCCGAGGACAGAGAAGGATGGAGAGAGCTGGTCAGCAGATCATCTGTGGTGCCTCAACGACCCCCTGGGGTCACGGGATAGACGAGAGAGTCACGATTATGACATTTTGCATGACGATTAATTGTCACCCAAATAATTGCGATTAATAATTTAATAGTGTATTTGTCGTTGACAATTACATTTCTGTTTGGCTTTTAGGCTTTGAAGTTGCACATGGCAGATATGACACATAACCTAAATATACAAAGAAATGAAGGACATATTTGACAACTTTATTCTTTAAAAATAACATTGATAGTGGGAATAGCAGATCTACAAGCTCACAACGTGTCGCATCGTGATGCGTTGTGAGCTTGTAGATCTGCTATTTCCACTACTTTTTGAAAGTGTTTGTAACTATATTAACATTTCCCAACATGGAAACGATTATGGCGATTATGCAAAAAAATTGTGGTTACCTCAAATAATTGCGATTAGAGGATTATGTAATAAATGTGACAGCCCTATTAATAATGATACAAAACATATCTGTATGTTGGTCTGTTGAGTGAGAAAATAATGTTAACATTTAGTGAAACATCACATTTTATCAATATTTCATTAAAAATGCAATATCAGTATCTATGTCAAAATAATTCAAATATTTCACCATTATTGACAGATATATACAGGCCAAAGGTCTACATTTACAACATGTAGACTTTCAAGAACTTGAACATAGCAGATCTACAAGTTTCTTAATGTAATGTATACTGAAAGGTCTGTGTTTTCACAGAACAGTAATTTAAAGGTGATACACCATGCATTTAAAAAGTATTTATGTCATATTGTTTATGTCCCAAAAACGTTTTTCAAAAGGTTTGAGGCTAAATTACCACTCCTGAATAGAGAGCCTCTCATTTTTGAATGGCTCTCATTTTGGCTCGCATTTTCAGCTGCAGTACCACCTTTGGCCTGAACTGCGCCACCCCCCTAAAATCCTTTTGACCCGTGGGATGCTTTTAACCTCCACCTTCCCAAAACCAGAGAAAGACACAACGGTCTGAAATGGGACTGTGTGAGGATAGAAGGTGCTAGTGGGACCCCAAAAAAAAGGTTTTAAAATAGGAAAAGTGAATTTTCATGGTGTATCACCTTTACATCCTCTCTCTCTCCTCTGGTCAGAGATTCGCCACAGAGGGGCGCCAATGAGACCTTCACCCATGATGACCCCTCAGCCTGGGGGAAGACCCCCCATGGGACCAGGAGGCACGCCTACTGGTAAGACACACACACACACACACACACACACACACACACACACACACACACACACACACTACGGCATTCACCGTATATTCGAATATCAAAGTCACTATTCGACGTTGTTCACCGAAGTCGAATATTCGCTTATTTTTATTTTTGTATTGTTTTCTCTTTAGAAAATATATAGTTTATAAAGCTTGGCTAGATAGGAAGTCATAAGAATGAGTTGTCAATGCCCCTGGTGGATGAATTTGTTAATGCTCTATACCAGGGGTTTTCAAACATGTTTAGGCCGTGACCCCCAAAATAAACATATTTGAACTGGGGACCCCCACCCTGACAAGCACTTGGAATTGTAGGTATTACATTTAATGTGACTCGGTTCCGCAGATAAATATTGTGAAAATAGCAGATCTACATGTTCACAACGCCTCGCCTCTTGCTGACTTAATATTTGACAGTTTCGCCAGTCCTGTCGAATATTCGACTATTCGAATACTTTGAGGTTGAATAATTTGAATACTAAAAATCACTATTCGTGAATGCCCTAACACGCACGCACGCACGCACGCACGCACGCACGCACGCACGCACGCACACACACACACACACACACACACACACACACACACACACACACACACACACACACACACACACACACACACACACACACACACACACAGAGAGAGACACAGACACACACATGCATTTTGATAGTAGATATTGTTTCACTCTTCACAGACCAATTTTTGTCAATTTAAAAATGTATATATTTCAAAAGATTTACAAAAGAATATAATAATTCCCATGAACAAATAAAATAGCAGATCAGAAATGGCAGATCTACAAGCTCAGCTTCGCGCTGTGTTGTGAGCTTATAGATCTGCTAGTTTGACCCGAAGTATCTTCTAAATCCTTCTAAGGTTTTTTTTATAAAACCTATGTTTCTATGTCAGTGGTGCTCAAACGTTTTCAGGTCATCTCAAAATATTTAGTTCCAGGGACCCCCAGAAGCAAAATTTGAGATACAAATGTTCCCTTTAAAAAAAATATATATATACAGTATATTGATTTGCACACATTTTCCAGATTTTTTCCAAAATAGCAGATCTACAAGCTCGCAGCGCGGCACTCTGTTCCGCGTTGTGAGCTTGTATATCTGCTATTTTTCAATAGCTTAAGTATGAATTAATTCCAGGCCTAAATGGGTTAAACAGAGATAATCCAACGTGGTCAGGTCTCACTTGGACTGCCTGGCTGTTTGTCTCTCTCTGTCCCTCTAGTCTCTGTCTCTCTAGTCTCTGTCTCTCTAGTCTCTGTCTCTCTTGTCTCTGTCCCTCTAGTCTCTGTCTCTCTAGTCTCTGTCCCTCTAGTCTCTGTCTCTCTAGTCTCTGTCTCTCTAGTCTCTGTCTCTCTAGTCTCTGTCTCTCTAGTCTCTGTCTCTCTAGTCTCTGTCTCTCTAGTCTCTGTCCCTCTAGTCTCTGTCTCTCTAGTCTCTGTCTCTCTAGTCTCTGTCTCTGTCTCTCTAGTCTCTGTCTCTCTCTAGTCTCTGTCTCTCTCTAGTCTCTGTCTCTCTAGTCTCTGTCCCTCTAGTCTCTGTCCCTCTAGTCTCTGTCTCTCTAGTCTCTGTCTCTCTAGTCTCTGTCCCTCTAGTCTCTGTCCCTCTAGTCTCTGTCTCTCTAGTCTCTGTCTCTCTAGTCTCTGTCTCTCTAGTCTCTGTCTCTCTCTAGTCTCTGTCTCTCTAGTCTAAGTCTCTCTAGTCTCTGTCCCTCTAGTCTCTGTCCCTCTAGTCTCTGTCTCTCTAGTCTCTGTCTCTCTAGTCTCTGTCTCTCTAGTCTCTGTCTCTCTCTAGTCTCTGTCTCTCTAGTCTAAGTCTCTCTAGTCTCTGTCTCTCTAGTCTCTGTCTCTCTAGTCTCTGTCTCTCTAGTCTCTGTCTCTCTCTAGTCTCTGTCTCTCTAGTCTAAGTCTCTCTAGTCTCTGTCTCTCTAGTCTCTGTCTCTCTAGTCTCTGTCTCTCTAGTCTCTGTCTCTCTAGTCTCTGTCCCTCTAGTCTCTGTCTCTCTAGTCTCTGTCTCTCTAGTCTCTGTCCCTCTAGTCTCTGTCTCTCTAGTCTCTGTCCCTCTAGCTCTGTCCCTCTAGTCTCTGTCCCTCTAGTCTCTGTCCCTCTAGTCTCTGTCCCTCTAGTCTCTGTCTCTCTAGTCTCTGTCCCTCTAGTCTCTGTCTCTCTAGTCTCTGTCTCTCTAGTCTATGTCCCTCTAGTCTCTGTCTCTCTAGTCTCTGTCCCTCTAGTCTCTGTCTCTCTAGTCTCTGTCCCTCTAGTCTCTGTCTCTCTAGTCTCTGTCCCTCTAGTCTCTGTCTCTCTAGTCTCTGTCTCTCTAGTCTCTGTCTCTCTAGTCTCTGTCTCTCTAGTCTCTGTCCCTCTAGTCTCTGTCCCTCTAGTCTCTGTCTCTCTAGTCTCTGTCTCTAGTCTCTGTCCCTCTAGTCTCTGTCCCTCTAGTCTCTGTCTCTCTAGTCTCTGTCTCTCTAGTCTCTGTCTCTCTAGTCTCTGTCTCTCTAGTCTCTGTCCCTCTAGTCTCTGTCCCTCTAGTCTCTGTCCCTCTAGTCTCTGTCCCTCTAGTCTCTGTCCCTCTAGTCTCTGTCTCTCTAGTCTCTGTCTCTCTAGTCTCTGTCCCTCTAGTCTCTGTCTCTCTAGTCTCTGTCCCTCTAGTCTCTGTCTCTCTAGTCTCTGTCTCTCTAGTCTCTGTCCCTCTAGTCTCTGTCTCTCTAGTCTCTGTCTCTCTAGTCTCTGTCTCTCTAGTCTCTGTCCCTCTAGTCTCTGTCCCTCTAGTCTCTGTCCCTCTAGTCTCTGTCCCTCTAGTCTCTGTCTCTCTAGTCTCTGTCTCTAGTCTCTGTCCCTCTAGTCTCTGTCCCTCTAGTCTCTGTCTCTCTAGTCTCTGTCTCTCTAGTCTCTGTCTCTCTAGTCTCTGTCTCTCTAGTCTCTGTCCCTCTAGTCTCTGTCCCTCTAGTCTCTGTCTCTCTAGTCTCTGTCTCTCTAGTCTCTGTCTCTCTAGTCTCTGTCTCTCTAGTCTCTGTCTCTCTAGTCTCTGTCCCTCTAGTCTCTGTCCCTCTAGTCTCTGTCCCTCTAGTCTCTGTCCCTCTAGTCTCTGTCTCTCTAGTCTCTGTCTCTCTAGTCTCTGTCTCTCTAGTCTCTGTCCCTCTAGTCTCTGTCCCTCTAGTCTCTGTCCCTCTAGTCTCTGTCCCTCTAGTCTCTGTCCCTCTAGTCTCTGTCCCTCTAGTCTCTGTCTCTCTAGTCTCTGTCCCTCTAGTCTCTGTCTCTCTAGTCTCTGTCCCTCTAGTCTCTGTCTCTCTAGTCTCTGTCTCTCTAGTCTCTGTCCCTCTAGTCTCTGTCCCTCTAGTCTCTGTCTCTCTAGTCTCTGTCTCTCTAGTCTCTGTCTCTCTAGTCTCCCGGGCCGGCAATTTACGTCTCCTTATCCACGCATGTCAATCAATCCATCATTGACGTTGAGATTGACTTTTAAACTCCCGCCCTTCATTAAAACCCATTTAGGCCTAGGATTATTGAATGCTTTAACTATTGAAAAATAGCAGATATACAAGCTCACAGCGCGGCACCGAGTGCCGCGCTGCGAGCTTGTAGATCTGCTATTTTTGAAAAATCGTGAAAATTCGAATTTTGACCCGATTCTATGAGTGTCTTTTGAATCGTTCTAAGGTAAAACATCACAATAATAAACAAGATTAAATGTCAGTACATCAACAGCAATATGACAAATGCAAATGAATATCTATCTAGAAAAAACTATATAATCCGTAAAGAAAAAAAGGTTTCTAAAAAAAAACTAAAAACAAATGCTAACTAGCTTCATGTATGGTCATTGATTTTTCCAGTAGTGCTAAGGGGGTTTAGGTGGAGTCTGAAAAGGTGAGTCTTCAGTCCACGGCGAAAGCTAGCGAGTGAGTCCGTTGTTCTATGTGCGACAGGGAGTTTATTCCACAACTTGGGGGCCAGGAGGGCAAACTGTCTCGGACGAGTGGATTTTTGCCCTGGGGTTTTTAGCGAGGGTTCTGTCAACATCCCTGTGTTGGTTGATCTAAGTGCAGGGGTTGATCAGGTTTTGGAGGTATGGAGGAGCCATACCTTTGGCTGCTTTGAAGGTCAGCATCAGTGTTTTGTATTCTGTGCGGGCCGCAACCGGGAGCCAGTGGAGGCTGCGAAGATCTACAAGCTCGCAGCGCGGCACTCGGTGCCTGCTATTTTTTACTGGTTAAAGCATTCAACAATTCTAGGCCTTAATGGGTTAAATATGATGTGGCAGTGATACAAATAGGAAATCTGAGCAAAGGGCTTTTTTTTAAATCTAATAACCTGGAAGTTGATGGGGCTTTTTTATTTTTGCGGATCACGTCATTTCCTGTTTCAGTGCGACACTGAGGGTCAAATGTTGACTCATATGTTAGTGCAGTGGTTCTCAACCTTTTCAGGCCGCGACCCCCCAAATAATCATATTTTAACTGGGGACCCCCCACCCTGACGAGCACTAAGAGTTGAGGCATTACATTTTGTATAAAACGATTCTATTGTGGAAATAGTAGATCTACATTGCGTTGCGAGGCGTTGTGAGCATGTAGATCTGCTATTTTTCACAATTAAACTCAAACTCTATATTGGTTTGTGTACTATAGAGTGAGGAAACATTAAGTGAATCATCTGGGGACCCCCCAAAATAATTTGGGGACCCGCCTGGGGGTCCCGACCCACAGGTTGAGAACCACCGTGTTAGCGAAGAGAAGAACTGAAAAAAGACCTCAAACGCGTCTTTGCGCTCTGGGCTTTCAAAGAAAATACATCAAAAACACACCTTTGGCAGAGAATGAGAAGTCATTGTCTGCCAAAGAATGAGAAGTCATTGTCTGCCAAACCTGAGTTTCTTGAGTTATCGCTGAATGGTCCACTGCCAAACCCTTGCGTTTTTTTTTCATCATCATTTAACTCACGAACATGATTCACATGGTATGGAGCACAGATTATATACATAAATAGTATACAATACATAACAAACATTACAATAATATTCAAACAGACGTAGCAGAAAAGCGGGCATGACACATTATTTGAACAAGGGCAAGGCATTCTTTAGGAAAGCTCCCAATTTACATATAACTTTTGCCTTGTCGGCTTGTAGTAATAGAATCAGTTTCCACATAGATGGTTGTATAGTACTTTGGCAAGTCTGTGTATTGATAGCATCTTGTGTCAAACAGTGGGATCTTCAATAGTGGATAACTATGGCTAGGAGTGGCCTTTTTCTTTCTTTTTCCCCCTTTTTTTTAGGGATGTCCCGGATGACTTTTTTACTGACCAAGTACAAGTATGAGTAGTTAATTTGAGTGCCGATACTGAATACCGATACAGAGTACAATTAATAATACAAAACAACATCTTTAATTTTTCTCAGATGTCAGATCACTTTCTGAATTGAATTTCAACCTTTTAGTACATAAATTATTACACACCTTTAGAAACACATTGGTGAAGACATTTCTCGGTAACAATTTACTTTGCAGATGTTCCCCTTTGCAGATGTTCCCCTTACTAAAAGAAAAGATGAGTGTTAAAATGTTTTCATTTACTGCTTTCTGTCGTTTTAGTGATTTTAACGATTTTGATTTGCATGCATGCCCCCAGGTTAGACACAATAAGCCCATTCCAAAGACACACCGCAATCTTTCATGGTCAGATGTGACTTATGGGGGCTGGTGTAAATAGTACCAAAGACATTATCAGCTTATTGTGTCTAAAAAGACATATTTAGCTACTTATACGCATGCCCCCACCCACTGAAATCAAAATACTAAAATGGCTAAAACGATAGAAAGCAGTAAAGAAAACATTTTAACACTCATCTTTTCTTTTCTCTAATTACCATCTAAAATATGAACCTGTGTAAAAAAACAAAGTTGTCCTTTAAATGTCACTGCTCTGAGGATGATGTCACGGTGATGTCACATGTTTTCTTACGTCTGCAGGTATTCCTCTCTCCGCTCCAGGGGGACCCCCAGAGCGTACTGCTATGTCTGCCTCCGGCCCCCAGGGGGCAGTACACAGAACTCCCTGCTCTCCTATACCAGGAGTAGGTATGTACTGTATATAGGCGTTAAGTCAGACTGTGTGTGTGTGTGTGTGTTCCTACATACTGTTTTATGACACCTTGTATGTACGTGTGATTCACTTTGAATGTCTGTTGGCGTTGTTCCATAATCAGCTCATCGTGCCTTTTAGGGCTGTCACGGGATTGCGAGGCGTTGAGAGCTTGTAGATCTGCAATTTTTTGGCTAAAGTTCTCCTCAGAATTGAGATGCGAGGGTTCAAGTAGTTAATTTTAAAAGAAGTATCCTATCACACAAAGATTTGGCGCCCCCCCTGTAGTAACTCCTTAGGACCCCCTAGGGGTCCCGGACCCCCTGTTGAAGACCCCTGGGTTAACTACCATAATAGTATAATAACTTCATAATTGCGACCGTCAGGTCGCAGTTACTATCAAAACCTCCACCTGCTGTCAGTCTGTCAGTCAGTCAGTCTGGTAGTCAGTCACATCTGGCCCTCTTCTAGCGCCACCATGAGGCCCGTTCTTGGTCTTTGGACATTTTTGGACACTGCTCCTACAGATGTTGCCCTAAAATCACGCAAAGCAGTACACAGTATGTCTAGACTCATGTCATCAACATGGATCTGTCCCATTTAGCGCCACCATCACCATTTGCAAAACACGTTTGCGACCTGACGGTCGCTTATCTCCCGATTAGGGAGTCTTACTGGTTTACTTTGTGTGTGTGTGTGTGTGTGTGTGTGTGTGTGTGTGTGTGTGTGTGTGTGTGTGTGTGTGTGTGTGTGTGTGTGTGTGTGTGTGTGTGTGTGTGTGTGTGTGTGTGTGTGTGTGTGTGTGTGTGTGTGCGCACATGTCTCAAGGTCTGCATCCCCCAGGTCCTCCTCTCTCCAGACCCATCCTTCCTCGAGACAGAGGAGCTGTGGACCGAGTCATAGAATATCTGGTGGGAGACGGACCACAGAACAGGTACACTACCTTCTAGGGCTGTCACAATTCACCGTTTGTCAGCCTTCTGATTGGTCCCTGAGACTCCCTGACTGGCCAACCAGAAAAAACCATTCACTTTTTGCTATCGGGGGTGGAGTTTGTGCAGTGGAGAATGTTGTTTCAGGCTTTCAAAAACTGTTTGCAGTGCGGAGCACGACCTTCGTCCAGTACGGCCGCGGCAGTAGGGGGCGATCTCGCTCATCATAATGAATAAGCTTCAACAAACTAGTTCACATGGACCTTATCAATGGTCTAAGAGTCACGATTGGGTACATATATTTTAAATGGGCAGAATTACGAAAAGCCAGCCTATTATGTGAGGAGAAACATTATAGTTCTGTCCTCTTCCTACCCAAGATGCAATGCGCTTCTCTTTCTATTTCTATTCTATCTCTGATCCAGAGGATTAAACTAATTAAAACATGTATTTTCGGGGGAAAACTACTGTTTTGCTATGTAATTACTGTACCTTTTTCTTCCCTTTTTATTAATATCACGTAGATGTGTTTTTTTTGGTACTTTATATAGCTGTAATGAGGCTATGAAGAAAAAAAAAATCCCATCCACTACCACTATAAAAGAATCTGCAAAGAGGATTCTGTCCCACTGGGATTAAACAAATTAAAACATATATTTTCGGGTAAACCCCCTGTTTTGCAATGTAACTACTGTACCTTTGTCTTCCCTTTTTATTAATATCACCTAGATGTTTTTCCTTTGGTACTTTATATAGCTGTAATGAGGCTATAAAAAAATAAAAAATCCCATTCACTGCCACTATAAAAACAATCTGCCCAGGGTCAAATGTCCCATCATAGTAACAGGGCAGAATGTGGCGGGATTTGCAAAAGGGAGAATTATGACATTTTACATGACAATTAATTGTCACTCAAATAATTGCGATTAACGATTTAATTGTGTATTCGTTGTTGACAATTACATTTCTGTTTGGCTTTTAGGCTTTGAAGTTGACTTCAAATAACTTCACATAACTTAAATATACAAGATATTACTGACACATTTGACAATTTTCTACTTAAAAAAGAACATTGGTAGTGGAAATGGACGATCTACAAGCTCACATCTACTTTTTGAAAGTTTTTGTAACTATATTAACTTTTCTCAACATGGAAACAATTATGACGATTATGCAAAAATAATTGCGATTACCTATACATAATTATGATAAGGCGATTATTGATAATTGTGACAGCCCTAACAGGGGGCGGCATAGCTCAGGGGTAGAGAAACTGGTATTAGAGCACGAAGGGTATAAATCCCGAAGGGTTCCCAGTTCGAATCCGGGCTCCCCCTGAGTTAATGTCGAAGGGTCCTTGGGCAAGACTCTGAACCCCTAATTGCCTCCGGTGAGCAGGTTGGTGCCTTGCATGGCTTCCTCCGCCACCGGTGTATGAATGTGTGTGTGAATGGGTGAATGTAATGCACAATCTATGTAAAGCGCTTTGGATTAAAAGCGCTATATAAGTAAGCAATTTACCCCGAGTGAGAGGACATTATGCTCTGATAATGTTCTGTGTTAGGGTGTTATCGGACGAGGCGAAGCCGAGTCCGATAACACCCTAACACAGGACATTATCAGAGCATAATGTCCGACCCCGAGTGGTAAATAGCTTTTCTACCACTTTTTCCCTTATACATGAAAGAAAACACATAGTTGTAACTTGCAAGGATCTTAAGTTACAATCATTATTGCCTATAAAACTTCCGCGAGACAGCAGATAGTTCCACCAACAACATCTTCTACTCACCAACAGATGGCGCCAACTCCATACTAATCCATGCGTCTAGCTTACAGCTAAGCTAACGTCAGTTAGAAGTACCGTTCCGGCCGTAAATAGAGGCTGTTCGCTTCCAGAAAGGCATAGGTTCAGAGAAAAGGGGCTTTAAAGTTGGCGGATTGCATTGGATCCAAATAAATCGGCGACTATAGCATGCACGTTAGTGAACATAGGACCGTTGCCACGGTCATTTGTTGGTTGGGGGAAAGGTGTTCCGACTACCTCCTGAAGTCCCCGGATGTACACTGAGGCTCATTGATCTCGGACAAGTCCTCACACAACTTTGCGGCAGTAGTTCTCTCATAACCTCCGGAATTTAGCCAATCAGAATCCAGTATTTGAACACGTGACTCGAAAAAGTGGTAGAAATGCACCATTTACCATTTACCAGTATGTAGACAGGAAATAGGGAGCAAGAGACGGTGGTATCGGGACTCAAACCCTGGGGATTTTTGTGTTATCCTTATAGCATAACTTTCGTCTGTAATTCCTGTACGGTTACATTAATAACACATTCCTCTCCTCTCCTCCTCAGATATGCTCTGATATGCCAGCAGTGTTTCTCTCACAATGGAATGGCTCTGAAAGAGGAGTTTGAATATCTAGGTGAGCAGTGTTCATTTTGACAGCGAATTTGTGTTTACGTCATTAACTCATTGAATGCCCTTTTCAAGATGGCCGCCAAGTACCAGGATGCCACGTTCCTAGATTTCTAGTGCACGGATCAATTTTTAGTGCACGGATCGTGCACGCCCATGCACCATATATGCATCATATGTGTAGTACTTTTTAACAGCTTTCAAACAAAAAAATCCGCTTGGAAATCCGTTCAGGCATTCATGAGATAGAAGCCTTCAAAGTCAGACAAAACAAACACTGCCACCTTCCTAAATTTCTAGTGCACGGATCAATTCTTTGTGCACGGATCGTGCACGCCCATGCACCATATATGCATCATATGTGTAGTACTTTTTAACAGCTTTCAAACCAAAAAATCCGCTTGGAAATCCGTTCAGGCATTCATGAGATAGAAGCCTTCAAAGTCAGACAAAACAGCCATTTTTGCCATTTTGAAAGGATGTGTTTGTTCTGGGGCTAACCATGCAATTTCGCGATTGCGATCATGCCTAATACATTTCAGGCATTTTTAGATTTTTTTTTATAATTTTTTTTTTTTTTTTTTTTTTCAAAATGGCTTCCAACTCGGGAAACTCGGGCTGTGGCAGTCAATGAGTTAATAATATTCCATGTATTACATTTAGTTGGACCGGTAGGCCAGAGGGGGCGCCCCAATTTCTTTAATTTATTTAAATACAAGTTCTGAGTTCTGTGTTTACAGAATTCAGGATTAGTAGCGCCTCCTGAGAAGCTTATCAGAAACACAGCCGTAGTAGCCATTTTGGAACCGCATCCGGAACCTGTGAAGTACGTTTCATGGCAAGGCTTAGAATGGGTCTTCAACAGGGGGTCCGGCTATTGGCTATTTTCGTTTTTGTGTAGAGTATATATAAAAAAAGAGCAGACCAAGTACAGAGCCAAAGGTCAAGTATTTAGGGTTTAAGTGGTTAAATGGTGAAAATAGAAACAGAAATGTGTAAACAAACACACAAAAAAACCTATGACAATGCTGTTAAACAAGTGTATGATACTATCTATGAAATCTACCAAAAGTTTTAATCTGCAACATCATTTCATACAACATGTACTGGGGGGTCCCTGCTTCATCTCTCTCAGCTAAGGGGTCCTTGGTCTGAAAAACCTTGATGACCCCTGGGGTGGTCATGAATGTCAAAACTTAACCCATTTAGGCCTGTAATTATTCAATGCTTTAACTATTGAAAAATAGCAGATCTACAAGCTCACAGTGCGGCACCAAGTGCCACACTGCAAGCTTGTAGATCTGCTATTTTTGAAAAATCGTGAAAATGTGTGCAAACGTTTCAATATATATTTTTCAAAGCAAACTTTTGTAACCCAAATCTCTGCTTCTGGGGTGTCCCTGGAAAAACATATTTTGAGATGGGGGTCTGCGGCCAAATAAATGTAATTTTGGGGATCCTTCACATGAAAAGGTATGAGCACCACTGACATTTGACGTTTTTTTTATAGCTTGTATATCTGCTATTTTTCAATAGTTAAAGCATGGGTTAAAGCAGCGCAAGGCGTTGTGAGCTTGAAGAGGTTTGGTGTAGAGGGGAAAAAGAGCAGACTAAGTACAGAGTGAAAGGTCAAGTTTATTAGGTATTGACTGTTCAAGTGGTTAAATATCTGGAAACACAAATTGACATGAATCCAAAATACCGTACACTGACAATTGTGCTGTCAAACAATGAAACTATATGGAATCTATAAACAGGTTGTGGGGGTCCCTGCTTCATCTCTCTCTCAACTAAGGGGTCCTTGGCCTGAAAACGTTGAAGACCCCTGAGTTAAAGCATAAAATAATGGTCAAAGTGATTAAAATCTAACACGACTCGGGCACGTTCCAAGTCTTTGAGGGTTAAAAGTCCTAACTGTCATTCTCTCACTGTTTGGCAGCGTTCCGGTGTGCTTACTGCTACTTCCTGAACCCGGCCAGGAAGACCCGCCCCCAGGCCCCCGTACTTCCTGAGTTCAGCTTTGAGAGGAGGCTGAGGGCGGAGTCGCCGTCACCAAGACACGCCCCTCCGTCCGGGGCCGACACCGAGGAGAGTGCGCCCCCGTCTGGAGGTACGCAACATGCTTCGTAGGCTATGGCGAAACATATAGGTCACTTAGGACTTAATTTAATCATTTGAGTCCAAGTGAAATGTTCATACAGTAATGGTGACGCAGGCCCATCACAGATGGTTGTTTAACAGGATGGAATGGTTCTCCCTCTATAGCCCAGGCTCCCACTCCATGGAGTTCGGTCCACAGTTTCACCAGTACCCAGACCCAGCAGCAGACCCAACTTCAACACAACCCAGGTCCCCCCCCAACCCCTCCCCCTTGCATCGTCTCAATTCACTTTAATCTGGACTGATGATGGGATACAATCTATGATCTATAGAACAGTGGTCCCCCCCAAAAAAATAATAATACAAAAAAAAAAAAAAAAAAACATATTTGAACTGGGGACCCAGGGGACGCATCGTGACGTGTTGTGAGCTTGTAGATCGGCTATTTCCACTATCAATGTTATTTTTTAAGTATAAAGTTGTCAAACATGTCAGTAATTTATTTGTATATTTAGGTTATGTGTCATATCTGCCATGTGCAACTTCAAAGCATACAAGCCATGTCATAATCGTGACAGCCCTAGTTGGAGGTCCTTGGTATTCAATTAATCAACATATAAAGTTTACTGTTTAAAGAATTTGGAATATTTTGGACAGCAATTTTAACAACACAAATCTTGTACGGGGGCCCCCTGGCAACAAATAGATATCTTGTTCAGAAGGGGCCATTGATTTGGGGCTCCTTGACATGAAAAAGATCGATAACCACTGATCTACAAGCCCACAAGCTTTGAGCTTTATGAGCTGGTAAGCTCATAGTGCCCTAGCTCTGGTCCATAGCGTTAGTGGAGTTCTCCCTAACGCTATGTTCCTCTACCTCCGTATTCCTTGGCAAAACCGGAAACACTGCCGTCTGGTCCGAAAATAACAAAAACTGTTTTGCCCATCACTAAACCAAAGGTATCAGTGGACAGTTGAAAGCTTACTCTACTTAGTGGACGCAGTCTGAGCCCCCCCAGCACACGCTTAAAATACGTTTATAGGGCGAAATGAAAAATATTCCACCGTATTTTTTTTTTACTATTTGTCGTCGCCATCATGGCACCAACTCACTACTGCTGCGCAGGTCAGAGGACCAAAATGCACCACATTAACAGAGCATTTAGTCTCGTTGGGTGTTATTCAGCTCTGCGACGTTGGAAGCGCTGTTTGTAAAAACAACCAGGAAGAGTGTCTCCGTCAGGTGGATTATTTTTCATTTCGCCCAAGAAATGTATTTTAATTGTGTGGTGGGGGGCTCAGACCGCGTCCACTAAGTAGAGTAAGCTTTCAACTGTCCACTGATACCTTTGGTTTGGTGAGGGGCGAAACAGTTTTTGTTATTTTCGGACCAGGCGGCGGGGTTTTCCGGTTTTGCCAAGGAATACGGAGGTAGAGGAACATAGTGTTAGGGAGAACTCCACTAACGCTATGGACCAGAGCTAATAGTGCCCCAGAATGGAGGAGGCTAGGGTTGGAGTGGCTGCTAACCCCTAACAGCTAATCCGAGCATATTCATAATCAATTAATATTCACGTTAATTCTTGGTCAGTGTTATAGCGTAATAACTCTGCATCTGGCTGATTGTGATTGATTGCCTCTTTAAATTTCTAGGGATTCTAATTGAAATATATATATAATAGTATACATAATAGTATACAGTATTACTAACACATATGATATGATAGATTCTCTCTATTCAATGTCACACTTTGAAATCTGCCTGTATTCCTTGATACTAATGCAAATTGCAACTTAATTTAATTAATACAAATGTATTTTTACATGATTATTATTGCTATTGTTATTATTATAATGTTATGGTATGTTAATAGAATAGAACAGGGGTCTTTGAGTGATAAAAACCTTTTTTTTCTCCTTTTTTATATTAACCACTTGAACCCTAGCGTCCTTATTCTGAGAACTTTAGCCAAAAATAGCCGATCTACAAGCTCACAACGCCTCGCTGTGAGCTTGTAGATCGGCTATTTTCGGCAAAGAGCTTTGGTGTAGAGGGGAAAAAGAGCAGACTAAGTACAGAGTGAAAGTGTATTAAGTATTGACAGTTCAAGTGGTTAAATATCTAAAAACACAAATTGTCATGAATCCAAAATACACTGATGATTGTGCTGTCAAACAATCAAACTATATGGAATCTATGAACAGGTTGTGGGGGTCCCTGCTTCATCTCTCTCTCAACTAAGGGGTCCTTGGCCTGAGAACGTTGAAGACCCCTGGCCTAGAATGAATAACTATTATTCCTATTTGATTAGTTTTGTGGTGTTGTGCTTCCCGGGTTAACTCCTCCCTGTAGACGAGCAAGAGGCGGAACCAGAAGGGGCGGGGCCTACGCAGGAAGTACGAGAGAACGAGAGCCAATCAGACGACACGCAGCAAGCGACGGAGGACAGAGAAGTAGAAGCAGAAGAAGGGCTGGTTCCAGAGCGCGAGGAAGAAGAAGAAGAAGAGGTGTTGGAGCAAGAGCCAGCTCAGAGCGCCCCTTCAGGCCAGGAGGGTGAACTGCAGCCTCCTCTGTCACAGGCAGAATAGATTGACATTGGTTTCTGACGAGTCCATTTGGTTCCATTTGGTTCCATTTGTACACTTTCAGAGTAATGGGGGTCCTTGTCCACTATGACTAGAACTATGACAATAATTAACACATTGGATGCCCAGAATGTGGTGCAATAGCCCCACCTAGGGGCCCAGATTCACCACCATTCTATTTCACACGCACTGGGGAGTGCGTGTGTGCGCATACGTGATGACGTTTGCATGTCACATGACCGTAGACAGGATGTTATGAGAAATCACTCTGTGTAGCCTAAAGCTAGTGTTAGCGGATCATAATTTGCCCATTTTGCCATGAAAAGAGGCTGTTCTGTGCCACAAAACATACATCAGAGATAAAGAGCTTTAAAGTCTGGGTGATGCATTGGATTAAATGGAGAAAATCGGCGGCGCGATGCTCTCAGCGTCTAATGGAAACAACCCGCGGTCATCGGCCAACATCTACGAGTAGGCCCGACGTTACAGTAAGACTTTACATTGTTACTCTAAATACTGTACGCGTCATGGGCCTCCAGCGACATCAACGAGATTGACGTGTTGACACCACGTGGGCATCCGATGTGTTTTAATTGTCATATAACCTGAACTATTGTCTAACTATTAACTAGAACTAAACTCCTAAACTCCTTTATGGATCGTACATTCGTGGAGATTGATTGATTGATTGATTGATTGATTGATTGATTGATTGATTGAAAATGTGACTGAATGATTGTAGTTGAAAAACGGGAGACTCCTTCTGTGTCTCTGAATAGACTAGTTGGCTGCTATGTTATTATAAGTAAGTTAAGTTGAATTGTTTAAGTTTGTTTAAGTATTTAATTAGTATGGTTTGTTAGTGAAACCCCATAGGTTTTTCCCAGGTTATTTCTCCTAACGATTTAGCGTATTCGAGTGTTTTGGTTCACAAGGGGGTTTTGAAATGCAGGGGAAATTTAATGAATTTGTTTTGGATTTAGCTGTGTGTCCAAAAACACTCCCAAGCGGCGAGTTGAAAATAATGTCAACTCTCAAATAGAAATGCCACACATACTCTGACCAATTAAAAACAGCGGGACATGTCCCCCCCTTGGATTTGCTCAGGAAAACCAGCCTAGATTTATCGACCCATTCCTCATTCATGTTCCCACCCCAAGATAAACCTCTTGTGAATCAACAAATCACTCCCATGTGTTTACCTGCACTGTCTGAGAGTTTACTCACAGTTTACTCACAGTATACAAATTTTTACACTGTGAGTAAAAAAATATAATATAGGATTTAGGGCTGCACGATTTTGGGAAAATATCTAATTGCGATTTTTCTGACTAATATTGCCATTGCGATTTTATTCGCGCTATTTATATATGTATTTTAAGGTCGGATAAGTGAGTATTTATTGAGTAATACGTTTAAAAAGAAATTGATTATTAATAACTAGGCAAATTGGCAATTATGCAAATGGTTTGATTCAGTTCAGTTATATTTTCAAATGATTCCCTTGTATTTTGCTTATTAGCAATATAAAACGTTTTTATATTCAGAAAGATCTCAGTAATGGTATTGTCTGCCTCTCATTATTGTCAAGGAAGAAAGTACCGTATGTCACTGCCTTGCTTTCATCAAGGCAAAAATGTACACTGAGACACACAATAAGTTTCACATGTGTGCATGGGACGGAGGAGGGGAGCCACCGTCACACAGAAATCACTTGTGTGATTTGTGATTTGGAACTTGCGTGGTTCCAAATCACGATTTCGGTTTAAAAAACAATTAATTGTGCAGCCCTAATAGGATTACTCCAGAGAGTCACAACCTGATATGCTCTCATACCTGACACCTTGGATTACACATTTACAGTATGTGGGAGTGAGGTTTACATGCATATTTAAGAAGGAAGGATAACTTAATGAAGATATGAGATATTAGGGTTTTGTGTAAGCTGCCGTGCGCAAGAATGCAAACACCTTCGTTGTACAACAGCTTTCTAGTTGCACTATACTATGTGAAGGAGTAGACGGAAATAGAACATAGACTAGACCAAACTACAATGGCTAGCTACAGCGGTAGACTAGTGTTTTTAGTCCGAACTATTGGGCATCAGTGGAGGGTGGGGTTTAAATGAATAAGAGAATATGTTAACGGGAGGGGAAAGCCAGGCATTGAGGATGTTGTCTATAACTGCGTTGGGGACTCCCCAGTCCCCAATGCAGTTATGCCGACTGTTCGACGGAGAGCGTAATGATGGAGCAAAGCAGTGGTGGCCATCTTTTTTTTCTTTTTTTTCTTTTTTTTTAAAATCTCTCTGGGTGCTTTTTCGACCGGCAAATAACCTGTTCTGGTTCTTTCTCCCACCTATGGGATGAACCAGAGGTGAGCTTTTCCCTCCGTACCGTAAAAGTCGGTTCGGAACTGCAAAATCCTTGGATCCTCTGGTTCAATCTGGTGGAAACGCAAGCCAGGTTTGCGTCCGGTTTGCAAGAACGAACCAAGGTTCCAAGAAAGTTGAGGTTCCAAGAAAGTTGAACGGCACTGGTTCTTGAACCAAGGTTCTTTTGGTGGAAAAGGCCCCTATGAGAAAAATGAATGGGTTTTCCATGTGTTGAACCACAAAATGGCCACCACTGCTATTCCCTATGAGGAGGAGGAATAGGGTGTTCCTTTGCATGCGTTACGTCCATCTAGTGAACCGCTTCACTGTCTGATGAAAAGAAGTGGACTGGTGATGTCGCATTTATCGGTCGAGACATGCGTTCGATTCCCTAACGATGGCTACTACTTGACTAGAGTACATGGGGAAATGGGTATATATTCATAGGACGTAATGACTGAATCGGTGGAATAATTGTTTTAAATTTACAAGTAACCCTACATGTATGTGCACTCTGCAAATTCTTACAATATTACTTTATTTTATTCTTTATTCAACAAATCTCTTGTTTTAGTAGGTAAAGGTTGATTTTTTCCCATCCATAGATAAGACTTTAATGCAGTAAGTTAATAAGTGTTTCCCTTTCCCCCCCTACATCTAACAGGCCTTGTTATGTTGATTAGTCCATTTTGAACTATTATTTAGCTTCATCAGATACATTTTTATCCCAATGTAGGACAACAGGGACATGCTGGGCCCCTGATTCAGCCCGGGAAAAAGAGTTGTAGAGGCCCTCATTGCGTGCTATAGAGAGAGATCTCTCTCTATAGCGCTGCTGCTACTCAAAGATTTGCCATTTCAGATCATGACAAGTGACAAGCCAGTGGGCCAATTATATGAGTTATATTTCGTCGTTATCGGGTGGAAACCTTGTATGTCCAAAACCGTTTGTTTTGTATTAATCATTTTAAAAATGATTTAAACTAGTGAAAACAGCCGATCTACAAGCACACAACGCCTCGCACCGCGAGGCGTTGTGTGCTTGTAGATCTGCTGTTTGTATGACGGCCTTGTATGATGAAGCAGGGCTTTGCTTTGCGGAAAAATCTATACATTTGAAACTTGGAGATACGAGGTTTCTGCCAGACAGTGACGATTTACTTTGTTGGCGGCCCAGCCCCCAAAATGGAACGAAGGCCGACATTTTATTTAGATTTTTTTCCTAATGGCCGGCCTGGACCGGCCGGGAATGAACCGGCCGTTCGGGAGTTGTCCCACTTTTCCCGATGGCCAGCACGTTCCTGTAGGACAACGATGCTGCCCTTCAAAGCCAAAGTGCAGTAAATAGTTTTTTGGACTCACCGATATTATTTGTGTATACCAAAGGTCAAATTAGCCTTCGGGATTTTGGAGGATACACAATTGAATAGAGCATCGCAGCGGAAGTTGTTTACTGGTGCCACTTAAAAATCGTCATTCATTTTCCCCATAGGCTTTTACAAAAATGTTTATAACAATTATGTTAAGCCTAGAACCAAGCCATCCAGGATGGCAGTGAATCATGACAATTAAACCTTTGTTTCCATGAAAAGAACATTTTGAAAATCGCTAAACAAAGGGTAGTTATTAAATGTAGCATATCAAATAATGTAATATTAAAATACATTTTCACATAGGATCAAAGGTTTTATGGGAAAATGAATGACGAGTTTTAAGTGGCACCAGTAAACCACTTCTGCTGCGATGCTCTATTGCCACAAGAACAGATATACAATTAGTGTAATATCAATTGTATTGCGATTAACCATTTGGCTGACCATTTGAAACATTTTAAAGGCCTTTTATTGGTAAAATTGTTTAGATTAACGGCAGAATAGCCACACACCAGAATGTTCTTGAAGGACTCTTAATTGACTCTAGGGATGCTGAATATCTTGCCAGTCCCTGTGCCACATAGGAATATAATTTGTCAAAATAATGTGTTTTTGTTTGATTCTGAAATTGCACTGAGTTTCTCTCGTTATTATTTTACAATATGTTTTGCGTTTTTAACTTGCTTGCCACAACTTTGCCTGGTTTTAAACATTAGGCCTATACGAAGCTTTATAGCTTTAGAACCCAGCATCGAACAACATTTGTATGTTGGATATATTCCCATTGGTCTAAACTGCTAGTTCTCAAAGTGGGGACCCTCGCAAAATTGGAGAATAGTTGATTCACTTAAGCCATATTTCATTCTTTGGATATTGGAAAAAGAAAAATGCAGATCTACAAGCTCCCAGTATATCATAGCTTGCAGATTTTCATAGGCTATTTAAAAAAAATATTGTGGGCGGTGATAAATATTCTCTAAATATTCTCCCTGGCACAAAATCTTTTCTACCAGCGATCCATGGCCAAATACATATCTGTTTGGGGGTCCCTGACATGAGCGTGTTTGAGAGCCAGTAGTCTAAACCTTTAGAATTGTGTAGATTCCTTGACGGGGAGGAATCCGGAGGATACATAATCATTTACATTGATTTTCAACATTTGGAATGTTTAAATATTTTTTGTGAAATCTTTTAATGTTTTGTCATGCTTTGTGCCGAACTCTTAATCCATAATGTAACTGTCATGTCATGGAAGGACTTTAAATGTTTACAGTTTAGCAGAACCACGAAGAGAGAATTCAAGGTTCTGGCGACACATTGAGATAAAAAAAAAGAAGTAAATCAAAAGTACACTTGTTCTGTAAACAATGGATTAGGGATGGGACGATATGAAAATGTCATACCACGATTATTGTGACAAAAGAAATTGCAATTTACGATATTATCGCGATAATCAAAATCCATTATCCTGGGGCGAAATCTTTGCCAAAAAATAGCAGATCTGTTGCGATGCGTTGCGAACTTGTAGATCGGCTATTAAAAATATTAATGAAAAAAAAGATAGTTGGTAGCGTGAAAAAAAGACTGTATCAAGTACGTATATTAGTATAATTATTATATAAGTACATTTTACCAATTCTAGAGGGTTTAAGTGGTACCGGATATGCAGCTGGCAAATAAAAGGTGAATTGATCCCAGTGCATGACAGAGGACGATGTCACGATAAATTATATCTCCACGATATGATTATCGTGAGTGTTTTTTTACCACGATAAACGATAATATCTCGTATCGTCCCATCCCTACAATGGAATACATGATTTCCGCTTCTTTCCCTTCAGTAGTGCCTGCTTTTCTCTCATTATCTTTGTGTCGTTGTGTGTTTTACTGAAGTCAGTCTACCAGATGCTCCAAATGTTTGCCAAATGCTGGTTGTCATAATGTGAACGCATGGCCGGCCTATTAAAGTTGTTTTTGAACTTGAAACATGGAAGATTTACTGTAGATTTGTCTGCCGTTTGTGTATTCACAGCCAGGGGGCGTCAACATGTACATTTGTCTCCACTACAAGCTGTAGATGGCACATTGGAGTTGTGGATGGCTGGCTGTCATACTGCCTCTCTCACAACTCTTTACACTTTATTTTCTTATAGTTGACGTTGACCACGCACACACAGACATAAATATACCTGTAAAGAAATACCGTGGGAAAATGTGGACTCCTTTTTTTTTTACATTCCCCATTACCAAATGTATTTTTCATTCATAACTCCTGAACCAAGCATGATAATACAGAATATGTGATGTCTACACCTATGTTTTGATGGCCAAGGATTACAGTGATATCATATACTACATCATAAACTGTCCAGGTGAATAGTTAATGGTAAATTCAGTGATGTGAGAAGGAAATCACAGTATTGTATGTCTGTTGCATACATGTTGTGTAGAGTTTTAGAAATGTAAACCTTTGGTTCATTGCCCCTGATAATAAAGTGACTGTAAGAGTAGAACAATTTTCAATGACAGTAACAAATTATCTTAAAAATAATGCATCACAGACAAAGTTTAATTTCAAAGATTTTATTCCAGATTCTATTTGTCTCCGCCAGACCGAAGCTTGTGGGAGACTATGTTTTGCCCGTCCGTCCGTCCATCTGTTACCAGCTAATCTCCTGTGCCGTTGGCCCTGTCGCTGGCAACCTGCACACAAACTATCTGGATGCCAATTCAGAACCTCTGAATTTTTGCTAAATACATTTTTGTACGGTATTCCTAAAGATTATGTCTAAAAATGACGCAAATTGGTAGACAGTATCTCTATCTACAGTCTTGTTCTCAACAGGAATCTGTCCGATTTACCATATTCCATCCTGATTAGGTATAAGATCATCCAAAGTTTGCAGGATTGGTGCATTTTGAACAGAATGGCTCATATCATGAACACACACAATGTTGACGATACTGTGATGCACATCATGCACTGGAGGAAATGTCTCTTAAAGATGTCAAATTAGACTCATGGTAGCTCTATAACAGGCTGTTTTATGTGTTTACCTATTCCACCGATCAGTGTAAAACTTTATATGCGCACATTTGCCCTGCATTTTTCACACCTGCCTTTTATAAAGCCACCAGGAGGCCTACTTATATGTAAAACACATTCTTTGATATTACTCCTTCAGATTTTATCGAAAAATCACGCAAATCAGTACACAGTACCTCTATAGTGATGTGATCATGACGGATTTGTCCGATATGTCATACTCTATCTTAATTGGCAAAAATGTACTTCAAAGTTTGCAGGATTTCTTCTTTTTTAACACAATTCCTCAAATGATGAAGGCCACTAGATGAAGGAACAGATGCCACCCTTTTCACATTGGCCTGTTATACAGTAGCACCATCAGCAGGTGAACCTTTGCAAAACACATTTATGGAACAAAATGCCTCAAATCATGCATGTCCGATTGCTGTGAAAGGCCCAAGAACACATGGCACCTTTTTCACATTGGCCTATTATAGCGCCACCAGAAGGCCACAATAACCTGCCTGACCTGGCGGAGACCTGTGCTTGGAAGGGCACTGTTTCTAGTTTTTCTTTGATTTCTTTTACCACTTTCCCTGCTTTTCCTGCTGTTTTCTTTCCCTTGCTTGCTTGCTTTTTTGCTCTCCTGCTTTTTTCCGGCTTCTCCACTTTATCGCTGCTTGCAGCTATACTGACAGTTTATCAGAAAGACAAGTGCCAATATTGCTTAGCTCAGTGCTGAGGGCCTTTTCAACCTGTCCGAGACCAGGAGCGCTGCCTCATCCGCAAGGAACAAATTGCAGTTACATGTTGAATGTTGTTAACATACCGTTGTTTTGGGTTGAGATTGGCACATTTCCTGGGTCAATCTGCCCAGATCATGCATGTCACACGTGTTTTCTTCTTGTTTAGTTTTTTACTCTCAAAAAAATGCCTGCAATGTAATGCATTTGAAACGACTTTGCAGTGCACATCATGGAGTGATCACTGCTTGCCTCCTGTGAATTGTTTTCTTTTTCTTTTTGTTTATGTTCTTTTTATTTCGTTGCTGAGTGAGGTCTGCAGACAAAGTGAAATGAGTGAGATGAAAAAAAACCTGAGTGAAATGTGCCAATGTGAACCAGAAACATGACCTGTAAGGGGTCATTTGGTTCAAATTGTACTCTCAGAGTTATGGGGTACATGGTGTAATGTAGGCTATATCAACTTTGAAATACAAATCTATAACTTTTAGGCACCAGTAAGACTCCCTAAATCGGGAGATAAGCGACCGCCAAGTCTCATACACCAACTTTGAAGGCAATGGTAGCCAATCAGGAGGGAATATGGGAAATGGGACAGATCCATGATGATGACATGACTTTAGAGATACTGTGTATCGCTTTGCGTGATTTTAGGGCAAAATATGTAGGAGCAGTGTCCAAAAATGTATTTTTCAAAAATTGGCCAGATGGTGGCGCTAGATGGGACAGATGCATTTTGATGACATGACTGTAGAGCTACTGTGTACCGATTTGCGTGATGTTAGGTAAAAATCGGTAGGAGCAGTGTCTAAAAATGTGTCTTGCAAGAATCGGCCTCATGGTGGCGCTAGAAGAGGGCCATGTGTGAGGTTGAGGTTTGGAAGCCAAGGAGTGTGTGTGCAAAGTTTGGCATGGATCGGGGCAACGGTGGTGGAGATATGAGTATAGGGGAAAAGTGTGACGTGACGTGACTGACAGACAGACAGCCGGTGGAGGTTTTGATAGTAACTGCGACCTGATGGTCGCAATCACTGTCCTGTCACTGAAGTACCAAACCAACCTTTTCTGATTCCATGCTGGGACACCTCCAGTTGTACAGATAATACTGTAGGTTCCCATCTCCCACTTTAAACTTCAGCTCCTCCAAGAACGTCCTGTTCTCCATGAGGTCCAGCGCATTGAAGACGTCGAACCCGCTGGTCTTGGCCAGGACGAGGGCATCGGACATCAGGTCCACCAGGGGGGTGGCCGTGTGCACGTTGTAGAACGAGTTGGCGGCCTTCAGACTGCGATGCGCGCTGTGGTTCATAACGGTGGAGGGCAGCGCGTAGAAGCTCAGGAAGTCCGTCACCTTGCCGCCGGCCTCCACCAGGTACGTGTCGACCACATTCTCCCGGGGAAGCAGCCAGTGCTCCACCTCTTCCTGGCCCATGACGGGCGCCAGGTGGAACGGGCTCAGGTATTCACTGAGCAAGCGTTGTACCGCCGGTACGTCGCTCCTCGTCATCGGCCGCAGCCCGGCTGTCTTGGGGGCCTCGGGCAGACGGTACAACCTCACCTCACGCTGCAGCGTCGAGTTTTGTCCCAGGCTAGAGAATTCCACCTCGATCAGCTTTTTGGGGTTCAAGGAGCGATGCCAGTACCTGCACGTGCCCACGGGTGTAGGCAGCACCACTCCGGCGGTGTAGACCGCCTGGAAGACGCCGCGCAGGTTGACCCGCCTGGTGATCTCTCTGATTAGAACTGGGCAAACACGTTTGCTGCGAAGCTTTTTGTGGACACAGAGGAAGTTGATCTCTGCCATTTTCTTCTCTGTGCTGTAGATGCGAATGCTGGCAGGGATGGCACTGATGAAGCCCACAAGCTTCCGGTTAGAGTTCAGCCTCATCCCACAATGCCACTGTGGCACCCAGCCAGGGGGGCACAGGGCCCAGAGCAGAAACTCAGGGGAGTAGTCAAATCGCATACTGCTGGCGTCGTTCTCCACGTAGTTCTCATTGAGAAGGGTGTAAAGTTCCGTGAGCACGGAGGGGTCGCCCAGGTCAAGTGTATCCCAGCACACGCCCTGTGGAAGGCTGTAGGGCTCCTCGCGAATGTTGTTTTTGCAGGGCTCAATGGAGCCATGTGACGTCACCCTCTCCCCTAGCTTGGTCACAGGCTGCGTGTCCCAGAACTGATGACTCCTCTGGCTCGCCTCCTCCTTGGTTTTGGCAGGGCCTTGGCCTGCCGAGAGAAGTTCTAGGGCATTTTTGATCTGAAACGTATCAGCTGGCAATGAGTCTACCTTGGCCAGGGGATCCTGTGCTGCTTTCATGGCTCCAGACTTCCTCTGTTTCTTTTTCTTCTTGGCCGCAGTGTCACCAACTAGACCCATGTCACCATCATCACAGTGGTGCTCGTCATTCTCAAAATCACTGCAGTGTCTGTGATCTTTCTCCGGCCTCAGTGTCGTCTCGTACTCATCCACCATTTTCACTCTGGCATATGCTATGCTACGGGCATAGGCGGCCCCTCTCGTGGCCCTTATATATGCCTCAATATTATGACGTCACACTTTGCCCCTCTCTAATTGGCAACGGGCATAGACGTCACACTGTTTTTTTTTAAAGGGTTTTCCCATCGGATGTCGTACAGACAGGCAGACAGACACACGGACGTAGATTTGGCTAATTTATAGTTAGATGACATCCAGCAGCAAAAACTATTACAGTCAACTTAGCCAATCAGGAAGCAGCATTCTTGGTGACTTCACCATTATAGAGTATAAGTCCATTGAATTCAACCACATCTCGCAATTCCCTGAATTGCATCTTCTTTTCTAACTAGAACTAGACCAGGTCAACCTGGTTGTGCCAGACCCCCTGTCTGTCATCATCATTTATGACATCATGCCTTTTGTAGGCATGTCATCATCATGTCATCATCATATATACCCTTTATATAGAAAACCCGGACAGACAGACCGACATTTGCTTATGTAGGTCTACCCATTTCATGGGTCTGGCAAATACTGAAACAGTGTGGGCTCGCTCGTGACTATATTCTGCAGTGTGCTAACTGTCATGTGAAGCTCAACCAATACTCCAGCTAACACCACTCCCAGATTTTCCACACCTCAATTGCACCTCATTGGCTAAGGGCCCTGTCTTTGTACTGTCTGCGGCAGAAATATGCAGCGGAACAATGAGGATAACATAGTGTTCTCGCCTTTCAGGCGAGCCCACAATTAGTGTGGTTGCCAATAGGGCAATCAGACTATTGTTCTAGTCCGGCCAAATGGACAGACTAGAACATTATAATAACATTATAATATAATACTTTATAATAATAAAGTTGAAGTGAAGAATTCTAGTGAAAAACCTGCGTTGATAAGCCAAAAAGAACCGGCAAAAGATTGCGTTGAAGAAGAAGAGGGTAACAGAGAGAGACTTAGTGAATTCATAGAGAATGTGGTTCAAAGAGAACAGCCACCTGCACTGCAAACCTTTTCTAGGTTATTTATTTCTAGATAAACAATCCAGACTGATAAATAGGGTTTTAAACATGTTTGTATTTCGTTTATATTAATATGCAGTCTGCTAAACTCCTAAACTAAAGGTCCCACAACAGCTGTCACTGTGTCCTATCTGAGGTGTCAATGATCTGTCTGAGTGATGTTGATTGCGATCAGAGGAGATCGCACCTAGCGTACAGTATCGTTGATCAATCAGAACTTTGGTGTAAACTTCTCTTGATCAGGGGCTCTTAAGTCTGACATCATTTTGTAGGCAGAGGAGAACTTTTGGGGCCAAAAGGCCCCAGCGCCCGTGACTCTTTTTACTATTTTTACTATTTACTAATTTGTCTTCTCTTTCTTGTTGACAGGAAAGTGTTAGAATTTTACTTTAGTCGTTATTTTTGTCTCAGATCTGTTGAAATAGCGAGGGACACATATTGACAATAAATCTGCTTGGAGGTCTGACTACAAAATGATGTCACGGCTTAAAAGCCCCTATTTGATCAATGGGTGTCACGTATCTCACTTTGCTGTCTGTCAGTATAGGCCATGCCTTCCATATCTGCTTATAACTGAAGGTAAAATTATGATTGAACGGGGTAGTAACCTGGCTGTCATGCCGTGAGGTGGTCAGGAAGGCCTTTTTGGTCTCTGTTCTACTTGGTTTTTACGCTATCCTTGGATTATTCTGCCCAGGGGTAGACATTAAGGGAAATTTACTACTGGCCCTCAGGGCCAGTGGATTTTGATGATCGCATGTGTGCGCAAAACTTGCGTCCTCCTTCATCCTCGATACTAGCGTCTTTTTTTTAATGAATGGAGTACATAGGACATAGGAGTGAACTGTACTATCCTGTCCCTTTCGCCATTCAAAATATCATTCCCCATAAAAACAACTCATTTGATTCAATAACATGTAAGCCTACTCTTAACACCAGCTGTAGCCTGTTTAACTGGTGAGGGCCCCAGCCCAGATTGACAGCTGTCTGTCTGCCTTCCCAGGATCTCCTAATGTGGGGTTAATTAGCATAGGATCAAGGCTATCAAAGCTGTATTTTATAGATGATATAAAAAAAAAAAAATACATCTATGATATTCTTGATCCAAGGCTAATGGTTTATTCTGGCATAATTCCATCATATTTACAAACTGTGTATACATTCCTGCTCCAGCTTGTCAGTTATACAGAAGATAGAAGCATAGGGCAGCAATTATAGAAATATTAGACCTTAACTGTGGAATGTTCAATCATGTTCTAATCATGTATGCAACATTTAGGAAAATAATTACCAAATTTGACATCAAAGTTCCCACTCTTCTGTTACATGCTAAGCTGTCTGTCCCTCATCCATCCATCTCTGACACTGAGACACTCAGTCCATTCTCATCAAATGAGAAGATGATCTTCTCATTTGATTTACATATTCTCAATAGGCTTCAGTTAAAATAAACACATTTGCCGAATGCGTTCCACACGCACTGTGCGCGTGTGCACACACACACACACACACACACACACACACACACACACACACACACACACACACACACACAGGACTGCCCCCCTCTCTCTCGTTCACTAGACACACAGCGACAGTGTCAATCTCTCCTTTCTAGCAGAAAGCCTGGTGATGCGAGGTTACTCCTTTTTCTCAGTATAGTAATGGACCTTTCCCCAACTTCAAGAACAAAACTTGTCTATTGTACTTTCTGATTCTGACACGCGGCGCCGGTGACATTGGATACTGAACAGCAGGGCAACAGCGCTCCGCTCCGCTGTCAACAATCCCTAGAAGCTAACGCTGTTAGCAGCATCAACAGCTACAGTAGCAGTAGAGATGGGATTTATGGCTCTTTGAAGTGAGCCGGATCTCTGGGATCCGTTCCTTTCAAAGAGCCGTTCAAAAGACTGGCTCATTCTAGTTACTATACTATAGCTACGTTCATTTCAAAGAGCCGTTCAAAAGACTCAATTCGTTCACGAACGTCCCATCTCTAAGTAGCAAGCTGGCTGCTCTGCCTTGTGTAACTGTGACTGCAGCTGATGTACACACGCACGATGCACGCAGAACTTTGCTCGTCTTTGATCGGGATCACGCAACGTTATATTTTAGCGCTAATTACGAGACGATTTCACCGAAATTATTACAAAACAGTACCACAAGGAATACTGATATTAGATAAACGTTTTTATTCGTTTTATTTTCAAGGCATTAAATTCACTGGCCCAACGGGCAAGTCCCTGATGAGTTCTGGTGGCCCTGTCACTCTAAAAAGTACAAACGGGCCAGCGGGCCATTTATAATGTCGAGTGCTGCTGCCGGTCTCAAACTGGCAGCCCGCGGGCCGCAATTGACCCGCGGGATGCCAGTTTGAGACCGGCAGAATAGAGACGATATTTTGTGGCCCCCACCTTAATATGAAAGTTTAATGTTAGTGCGGCCCGCAGGTTTTATATGAATGGCACTTTTACAGTGTTGTGTGCGGAGCTGACGAACCTACCAATCACGGTGGGGTATACGGCTCTCGGGGGCATGACATCGACCGGGCTTGATTGATGTAAGCAGAGAGACATTTCTCAACGAGTGAAAGTTACAGCTGCGTTGCCATGGAGACTTTTCTTCCATGCCTGGCTAATGCAGACATTCGTCCCAGCACGCTGTGTTCACAACACTTTAAAAAAAAAATTTTTAGTTGCTGCCCAGCGTGACATTATACAACGTATAGGGCCAGGCTATGTCTCTCTCTGAATAAATCAAAGTGATGCGTACGCGGCGAGATAAACGAAAAGTAAGGAATTAATTCATGTGGTCTGCAGTCTAAGGCATAGGCTACACGGAGCTGGATTTTTTATATATTCCGGTTAGGGTTAGGGTTAGAAAAATATCTAGGTCCACACGACAAAGATATCTAGGTCTAAAATAATCCCCAGACCTCCACTAGGGGGACAAGCACACACACAGTAAAGTCTTCAGAGATATCCGGGTACCATGTCTAACTTTGTCTTAACTGCGCAGCAAAAAAAGTTGTAAATAATTATAAACTGTTAATGACGTTTACAACTTGTTTACACCAGGGTCCTTGTTCATCTTATTTTGTGTTTGTTTGTTTATTTGTTGATTGATTGATTGAGAGTTTTATTAGTAGTTTTGTACAGAAAACAGTTAATAATACAGTACAGTTAACAGTACAGTACATGTTCCATAAGTTAAACACAACTTGCTTACATGCACCAGGGTCCTTGTTCATCTTATTTTGTGTTAAAAAAAGACATTTGAGAAGATTGGATTTTTTTTTAAATTATTTCTTTGATGGGGAGATAGATACAGTAGTTGTTAGACTGGTATGAAACTACAATAATAAAACAAATTAGTGCATGTGCAGGCGTACGCGCGGAGGCTGCGGCCCAGCGTCAGCCAGACTCTGCCTCCAGCGGCCCCAAGGTAAATTGAGCTTGAGACCCCATTCTGTTTATGCCTCTGAAATAAAGCTGGAAACATCTATTCATCATCGTTCTGGAATCATATTCTTATAAGATACAGTATAGTTAAGGTTTTAGAGTGAAATTCTTATTACTCAAATGGTGTCCAGACCATAAATAGGAAAATGCAAAAAGTCCATTAAGTTCAATGGGGAGTGGTACTAGCTTGAGGATTGGTCGAGCTTCACATGACATTTAAATAGGCAACCACACTCGCAATTTCCCAGAAATCTTCTTCTAGTTATCTTTTTCTAGTTATTGTGGGCTCGTCTGAAAGACGAGACCGGTATGTTATACCAAAACTGTATAGATCCATGAGTCAAAACTCAAGTCCATGAGTGCGGGGGGGGAACGCGCAGAGGGCCAGCTCTCCCCACGCAGCCAGGACACCTGCACGTAGCCCGCAGCGCCAGCACGCCGAGCAGCGCGGAGAGCGTCCCCATGTGGCCGTTGTAGATCGCAAAGTCCTGCGAGGGTAGGAGCTCCTCCCAAAGGGCCTGGGTGTAGGTCAGTGGTTCTCGACCTTTTAAGGCTGCAATCCCCAAAATAATCATATTTTAGCTGGGGACCCCCCACCCTGACGAACACTAAGAGTTGAGGCATTACATTTTGTATAACATGGTTCTATTGTGAAAATAGCAGATCTACATGCTCAAAATGCCTCGCTTTGTGAGCATGTAGATCTGCTATTTTCACCATTTCTGCCTCTAATATTTGACAATTTGGCCAATGTTTAATTTGTCATTTTAGAGGTATTAAAAAGTCTTTAAATTCACTTTAGAAAAGTCACTTTAGAAATGTGCAGATACCCTCTGGTAGCAGGGGGCGACACAAGTAGCAGTGGAGGAAGCTCTCCCACACCTCTGCCAGGCCGCCGCCACGTCTCCCTCCGGCCTCGCCGGAGTCGTCCCCAGCTCTCCTTGGCACTTTGCTCCTGGTCGTCCACGAGGGCCGCCATCATCACCCTGAAGCTCCGCCCCCTCGCCCATCCCAGGGCTCTTGTGGAAGAACAGGCTCTTACTGGCCAGGGGCAGAAACCAGGGGGCCAGGAAGGCCCTAAAACAACATAAAACAACCGGTCAAGTTCATGACATATAACTGTATGCACTGCAACAACTTGCTAAACAACACACAGAGAGACATGCCTGTGCTGATGTGTAACGAGACAACAAAGCTGAAGCCCAACAGTGAGGAGAAGCACATGCCATGGTGTGGCTCGCTGAAGCCCAACGGGCCAGTTTGAGCAAACACACACACCCAAACCCGACGAGACACCTAATGCAGGCATAGAGTGTGCTGCTTAAAACTGACAGGGTAATCAGCCCATTGATTAGTCGAGTCAAGAGTGGGAAGCAACGCCTGCTAAAAGTGCAGATAAAAACACATGCACAAATCAGCGTTGTCACACATGCATGACATCGGTTTGTGTTTGTGTTCGGACCAAAGCTTTGTCAGCCTACATAAGGTCTTGCGCACACCGATACAGACCTAGAGGAATATCAAGAGATTCAGAGAGGGACATAACGACAGACAAATACTGACAGTTACAGGGTCACTGAGGTGGAGATGTTTTTCTGGACACTTCCCCTGAAAAGAGGACCACAGACATCCCACCACTTCTTTGGTTGTGCTGCTGGGCCAGTGGAGGACAAGGTGTATTCCTTTGGAGGGTTCTTCTATAACGGAAAGACCTACAACAACAAGGATCAGATTGGTGTGCACGTTTTCAACACAGTGACTTTGTGCTGGTTGAAATTGGCCCCAGTGAATACTGGAAGAAGAGAATGTTCCCTTGAGGTTCCCTCCATGCGCTATGGCCACACAGCTGTACCAATAGAAGATATCATCTACGTCTGGGGTGGGAGGATGAATTGTATGACAAACTTGGATGACGGAAAATGGTATACCATCACTGGGGACAGGGACAATGTTCTTTATGCATTTGATGTGGACACCCACAGATGGTTCAAGCCAAAGGTTTCTGGAACTGTTCCAGAGGCGAGGGACTGCCACTCAGCCTGTGTTCTAGGGAAGGTCATGTTTATTCATGGAGGATGGAACCAGCTGATTGGATACAATAACATCTACAAGTTGGATACCAAAACAATGGTCTGGGCTTTAATTAACACCAGAGGCATTCTAGGACCTGCTTCATACAGTCACTCTGCCACCATCATCGGGACAAAGATGTTTGTATATGGGGGCGGAGGGCACCAGGACAACAATGTCAGAGTGTTTGACACAGAGACCAACTGTTGGCTGATCACACCTTCTGCACAGCTTCTTCCAGAACACCGTGACAGTCATGCAGCCTTTGTCTACAATGGAGAGCTGTACATATTTGGTGGAAACAACTTTGATCTGAGACGGGAGTTCAATGATCTGTGGAAATTAAATCCCAAGACCTTCTCCTGGAAGAAGGTTGAGCCGAAGGGGGAAGGCCCGGGTTGGTTGGGTACAATGTGCTGTTGCATGCTGGGAGATCGTATCATCCTCTTTGGAGCACAACTCATCTTACAGATCTTACACTTCAGCCCTAGTCTGAAGACGTTATGCAAAGTAGCAATTATTCAGTTTGATCTGGAGCAGTCAGGACTCCCACACAACATCAGGTGGGAACTGGCAGCCATGACAACAGAAACAGGAGAACACACGGGTGACTAACCAGTCATTTTGGTCTCAGAAATTTCCCCTTCCATGACTTTTCCTAAATACTCAAGACATATGTTCTCATTGTTTCCCCCTTCTGAAACGTTTCCTAAGTATGAAATAATATACGATTATACCACAAATTCTCTCCATTATTTGCCCAGGAGAGCAACACCTCCTCCCCTGCTGCCAGCGGGGGTTCTATTGTCAATAGAACAACAGACAATAGAACCCCCACTGGCAGCTCTCCTGGGCAAAAAGGGAGAGTATTTTACCTGTCAATTGCCTCAGAGTGGAAGTGATTTATTTTCTTCCAGTGTTAATCACTTGAACATCCCTATTCTGGGTGAGCATTCGCTGGAAATAGCCAACCTACAAGCTCACAACGTGTCGCAAAGCTACACAATGTTTAGCTACCTACAAGGTCAGCTATTTTCCGCCAAGACATTTAGTGTAGAGGGCAAAAAATCCTCTTTAAGTAGCATGTGAGGGGTCAAACTAGGGGTTTTTCATGATTCTGAATCCATTGCAAGCATTTGTTTTGCACGAAAAACATTCCTTGGGCTAAAATCGGCCCAACAAAACTAGTTTTGTGGTGAAAAGTGATGAGTCATCACTTATTACGAAAAATCTGGTGGCGAAAAGAAATACACCCTTTGCGCGTGGACCCCCTTTCCTACTAGACTAATAGAACAGTTTGTAGAACTCACTGGAAATGCTGTTGATGTGGTTGACCACCAGATGTCACTAAATACACACTAATGCGTGATTGATGGCCTCCTGTGGCTGGTAACTTCTAAATGTGTTGATGTGCTGTCAATGTTTTAGTTTACACATGGGGTACGTTCGGAAATGCGCACCGGGTGTGTGCTCAGTGTAGTGAGTGCAGTGGGCATGATGTTGTAGAGTGCGTTCAGTGTGGCTTGTTTACGAACGACCAGTTAACAGCCAGGCAGCTGTGCGCTTTTTCAGTCTGAACTCTGAAGGTAAACTTTCTGAAAAGCAGCAGTTGCTAACGTAACGTTGATATTGAAAGGAGATGTAATTCATAACATTGGCCTACCTGCTGTTAGTTTACACGTTGATGTGTGTGAAACTATCAAGCCCAAATGACCAATTTCCTCTGTTGTTCACAGCTGAGAAGCGCTCGAGACATGTCCATGAAAACCAACCAATCAAAACACTGCGTTGATGCACCACACCGCCAAACCCCATCTTCTGAGTAGGGTTGGTCAGTGTGTGCACTCAGTACACTGGTGCGCCGCGCACTGGATTTCCGAACGACAACGCACCAAGTGCACCCAATAAACACAAGTGTTTTGAACGAAACACCTGTTTATTTAGTTCTGGAAGGAGGACATCCCAACACAGAAACGTTCTCACGTTCACTCCCGGAGGTCAATCTCCGATTGGCCGAAGGGCTTGTCAATCAAAGTCCCTGGGCGCTGGGCCAGCCCCCTATAAGACCCACGACTTCCCATTGTTCTGTCTCTTGAAAGCTTCTGCTCCGAACATCGAAACAGAGGGCAGAGACTCGGATGGAGTACCTCCTTCCAGAACTAAATAAACAGGTGTTTTGTTCGAAACACTTATTGTCGTTCTTCCAGTTCGGTTCTCCATCCTCTGGGTACGTCAACTCCCGGACAGCGACGACGGCCAACATCTAATCACCACGCACCTGAGCGGCAAAGGCCACGCCCCTCGGACGTAGCCCCGCCTAAACGGGGGTAGTGATTAGGAAATTAAAGACCCTGACAGGCCAGGCCCACCTTATTCAGCTAATAGGCGGACAGCCTGCCTTATACTAGTATAAGGAAAGGAGGGTCCCTCCTCCACAATGACCACTGACAAGCTGGTCAGGAAGGAGAAAAGGAAAAAAGAGATGAATAAGAATGCACAAGGGCATTCTCAAGCACTATAGATGAGGAGTACACAACAAGTATTACGCCTCATACTGTAGAAGAAGAAGTAGCGGCTGCTCAGAGGGCTAACGAGCGCGGGGCCACATCCAACTGGTAATGCAAAGGTGGACGGCGAAGTCTAATTTGCCGCCATACAGACCTATTGAATGGAGGTCCCTTGCCAGAGACCCCATAGTGGAATGAGCTGTGAAACCTTCAGGTCTAGCCACATTCGCACTATCGTACGCCAATCTGATGGCGTCCATGATCCACCCTGAAAGAGTCACCTTAGCAATCTCCGTCTTTCCGGTGGACTTACCGTGAGGAACAAACGACTTTATGCGACTTTCTGCGCGCCTGATTTCTCTCACAATAAATCTTCAGTGCCCTTACAGGGCAAAGAAAATGTAGGCGCTTGTCCTCCTCCAAAGCAAAGGGAGGAGGATGAAAGGCCAACAGTTCCACAGGAACATGCTGTACCACCTTGTTCTTCGGAATGAAGTGAAGGTGGGGCTTTAGCAGCACTTTCCGGCCGTCCGGATAAAACCTCATGCAGACACTGAGAGGGCAAATAGGTTACTACAGAAACAGTTGTCTGATTTTCACAGTAAAATGTCACCCGCCCGTGTTTAGTCGCGCAACACCCGTCCCCGTAACCGAGTATATATATTCCGCCCGAACCCTCTCGAGGGTCGGAAGAACGAGGTCCAACGGTGGGAATGCGTACAGTAGGCCCTGGGGGCAATCGTGAGACAGTGCGTCTATCCCCAGAGGAGGGGACCCCCTCAGTGCAAAGAAAAGTGAGCACTTTGTGTTCTCTTGTGACGCAATTAAGTCTAACACCGGTCGGCCGAACTTGGCCCAAATCTGGAACGCTACTGACTGGTTCAGGGACCAGTCCTCGTAGCGGATTTCCCTCCTGGACAGTAGGTCCGCCCCACTGTTCAGGAGACCAGGAACATGGGAGGCTTTGACTGACTGTAAGTGCTCCGAGCACCAGAGAGCAGAGTACTGCAACGGGTCGGGGCCCCGTGGGTACCCGACGGGTACCCGTGTTTGACGGGCGGAATATATACTATTATAAATGTACAGGTACACAGTGAGCAGCAGGACAGAACCACAGCATGCGTACAGCACTGTTTCCGCCTAAACGTCAAGTCACACACATGGAGTGGCGGCAGCCGACTGGAGCGCACACACTCACAGGAGGACACCGACACACAACACACAACTGAATAAAGTGGGTGCGAGTGAACCGCTTGCCTAGCGCGATGTAGTTGCCCAAACTAATATGATTTGGGCTTTAGCCTACATCTCATTAAAACTTAATATGCAAACCTAAGAGTCTGAGGGACTGTGTTTGTTTTGTCATGATGGGGTGCAAGGAAGGTGGTTGACTTTCCTGCAATCGTGTCCAACTTTCACAACCACATCCATTGCTGCGATCAGAAAGGTGCTTGATTGTATAATATCCACGTGATTCCACGACAATTAGGAGTTCGGATCCCTGTTTCATTATTGTCAACTGGGTCCGGTTTGTTTAGACCTCTATTCAATGTCTAATCCGGTTATTTTTCTCGCTTCAAAGTCAATTTTTTCGCTCCGTATCTGTTCCCCGTACTGTATATAGTTCATCAAAGCATTTTCTTCTCCAGGGCGCAGCCATTGTTGTTGTGAAAAAGCTACTCTTTTCGAGTCTCGTTCAGCTTGAACTCCCGCCGTCTCTCGCGGGACAAGACTGAGCGTAGAGCAGCAGCAGCAGAACCTGTAGAAAGCTTTTGTCCCGCGAGAGACGGCGGGAGTTCAAGCTGAACGAGACTCGAAAAGAGTAGCTTTTTCACAACAACAATGGCTGCGCCCTGGAGAAGAAAATGCTTCGATGAACTATATACAGTACGGGGAACAGATACAGAGCGAAAAAATTGACTTTGAAGCGAGAAAAATAACCGGATTAGACATTGAATAGACGCGGTCCATTATGGAGCCATGGTCGAGTAGAAGCTGCAATCAAAAATGGATTATAATGCTTCTTTGTGACTATGGGGTGTCTGAACCATCTCGCAAGCTTGGGAGAAGACATTTAAAAAGGTATGGGGGTCTATTTTACCCAGAAACTCTCCTTTAACTAGAAAAGAAAATGTCTAAGAAATGTTAAGTGTGCCTCCCGCTCGCTAAGTGTGTGCAACCTTGTGTAGCGGTTGGTGTTAGCATTAGCATTAGCATTTTTAGCATTAGCTTTAACATTAGCATTTTTCGCATTAACATTTTTTGCTTTTTTAGCATTTTAGCATTATCATTAGCATTTTTAACATTGGCTAGCATTAGCATTTTAGCACTAGCATTTTTTGCATTAGCTAGCATTAGCATTTGTAACATTAGCATTTTAGCACTAGCATTTTTTGCATTAGCTACCATTACCATTTTTTAACATTAGCTTTTTTAGCATTAGCTTTTGTTAGCATTAGCATTTATTTAGTATGGTATGGTAATGGTAATGGTAATGTTAATTTTTACCATTAGCATTTTTAGCTTTAGCATTAGTGGAAGTAGCGGTTAGCATTAGCGGTTAGCCGTTGGGGCCGTGGGACCACCCACCAAGTTTGAGCCCAGTAACGTGTTGGGAAGAGGAGTTATGCCAAATAAAGCTTCGGCCAATCAGAAGAGGGGGCAGGGCTAAGTTAAACCAATTAAGGTGAAGAACTCTGAAACAAGTCAAACGACACCACCCACAAGCTTGTATGAAAAACGGTTGATGAGTTAGAACCAAATAGAGGAACAATCAAGTTTCGACCAATCAGAAGATGGGGCGGGCTACGTCAAACCAATTAAGGACAAGGACTCTGAAACAAGTCAGATGGGGCGGGGCTTAAGTAATTATTGGCCCCTATTGGCCATTTAAGTTCAGACACCGAGTTTTGAGAGGTTACCATTCTGCAAACTGGAGTAATGTCTGTTTAAAGCTCAGCCAATAGGAAAACAGAGGGGCGGGGCTTCAACAATTACAGCTCGTCCCTATTGGCCGGAAAAAGTCCAAAGTCGTGTGAGTGTTTTAAAGTTTAAATCACGTTGCTAGGCAAAAGTATGCCAGATTAATGTGGCGGCAAAGTTTCTGTTTTTTAGCAGCCAAATGTTGGTGCTAATGTTATACTGGGTGCGTTGTTGGCGGCGCTGACAGTTTACGCGCATAGCCCCTGCTGCAGCGGCTGTAAAGGCAGCAGACCTCCCTGAGGTTGGAGAGGGTATGGGAGAGATCCAAGAGGATGAGGGAAAGGCAGGGACGTGCAGAGAATGTTAGAGAGGCAGGGTCTGAAAGGATGAGCTTGGAGGTCGGCTATTTTCGGTGCTTGATACCACACTGAACTAAGCATAATCAAGTCAATACTGGAAATGTGGCGTAATGGCATGGATTTCTACACAGAGAGGGCAATTCTTTCAACATGAGATGCTGCATTCAGCAGGAGAGTTTGGACAAGGCAATTCTCTTGAATGCCGCCTTCAGGTATGGCATGGAAAGAGGGCATTTGCATTTCTTTTATCATAGTAAAAACTGCATTCATGGTCACTTTTTACAGAAAGATGAAAGGGCAGGGGCTCAAGCCCCTTTTGATGTCTATGTGTGCACGTGCCTAATGGCAGAGACCCAAGAGGATAAGGGAGAGGATCCAAGATCGAGGCGCTATACCACCACCACCACCAGGGGCGTCACAAGGGGTAGGAAAGTGGGACTGAGTTACCAGGGCCCAAGGTGGAGGGGCCCTAGTAACTTTAGCTATTGAAAAATAGCAGATATACAAGCTCGCGCTGCGAGCTTGTAGATCTGCTATTTTTGAAAAGTCGTGAAAATGTGTGCAAATCTTTGAATATGTATTTTTTAAGCGGACATTTGTAACTCAAATTTTGCTTCCGGGGGGGTCCCTGGAACTAAATATTTTGAGATTGGGGTCCGTGGCCAAATTCATATCATTTTGGGGGTCCTTCACATGAAAAAGTTTGAGCATCACTGACATGGAAACATGGGTTTCTTGCACACCTTTTCACAATTTTTCAAAAATAGCAGATATACAAGCTCGCATGAGCTTGTATATCTGCTATTTTTTAATAGTTAACATTCATGGGGGGCCCGCAGTGAATCCTTGTACCCAGGGCCCAGGATTTGGTGTGACGCCCCTGACCACCACCACCACCACCGAAAACGTTGTTAGACTGAAACGGACCATTATAGATAATGGAAATTCCCGTACTATGCAGTTGAGAATACAATATTTTCGGCGTGTCTGTTTAACTTTTTTTACTTTTATTTTGGGAGCCTCTCTGCATTAGGAGAGGTAGGTCTTCCACTCAATCACCCTGGAAGTTAGTAAAGTGGTGTTTGCCTGCAGTTCATCAGGGGGGGAGGATGAGCATAGGCACCTGGGACACACTAGGGTTGGGGAGGGTGGGTTGGACTGTCTGTATCTGTATTAGTGTTTGGTTTTGTGTCTTTTTAGAGTGTCATGTCAAGTTGTTGTCATTGCTTGTTTGTTTTCTGTGGGTCTTATTTTGGGGGGTGGGGAGGCCCTGGGGGGAGGAGATTGAATGCACTTTTTATGTTTTTCCCTTTTCTATTTTATTTTTTGCGTACTATTTTTACATTCATAGGTTTATTAAGGTGGTATGTTCCTACAGTTAAAACAGGTCTTACTCTGTCTAAAACATATATTACTCTAATGGTTGTATATTCTATAAATATATACAATGGTGGTTCCTGGTCTTCCCGTTAGGATAGTTACCTGGAATGTTCGAGGTTTGGGGGGACAGGTTAAACGTGCAAAAGTATTTTCACATCTTAAAAATCTTTCCACTGACATTGCTTTTCTGCAGGAGACACACCTTCGCACTGAAGATCATGGTAGGCTCCGCAAACCTTGGGTCGGACAAATATTTCAATCCAATTTTAATAGCAGGTCTAGAGGCACCGCCATTCTAATACATAAACAAATTCGATTCACTCCTGATCAAATAATATCTGACCCTGGAGGCCGGTATGTCATAGTCCCAGGTACACTTCATGAAACACCAGTTATACTGTGCAATGTCTATGCACCAAACTTCGACAATCCTAGCTTTGTCTCATCATTGGTTTCTCGCCTGCCAAATTTAGACACGCATCATTTAATTCTAGGGGGCGATCATAACTGTGTGGTCAGCCCGCGCTCCGACCGTACACACTCTAAATCTCACATTAGAGTGGGTCATTCTTAGTATTCGATGCTAATTCGTTTTTTTTGGGCTGTTTGGAGTTTAGTTTTAAGGGCTTGTGGGGGCGTCACAATACCATACGTGAACTCCGTAGTCAAAGAGGGGCTGGATTATTGCACCAGCTATGGTCTTCAGTGTGTTGAAATTGACCATTGGGGCGATCCTCTGTAGGAAACGAGTTCGTTGGTTGATTTTATTTATTACTTAGCTTCAAGGATGCATCCTAAGTAAGAGATTTTGTTTTTTCGTGTTATGACCTTGTCACCCACTTTGATTGTGAAGTTATCAACTTTTTTGAGGTTATGATTTGATCCAAAGAGGATGGACTCAGTTTTTCCCAAGTGAATTGATAATTTGTTGTCGTTAAGCCATGTGCAGATCTTACTTAGTTCAGAGTTAAGTGTCTTTTCAACCTGCAAGTGGTCCTTGCCCGAGACTAGGAGAGCCGAGTCATCCGCGAACAGGAACAGGTTGCAGTCGCAAGCAGATGCCATGTCGTTCACGTATATTAAGGCCCCAACAGACTGGGCAGATCCCGGGGCCGATCAGATTTCGGGATGAATTTTATGACCCCCCCGGGAAAATCGTTCGGTCGGCCCCGGACTCGGTCTTGGGTTTGAACGGAACCCTGACACGATTGGATTATGTTAAAGGGCTTTTTATGACCTCGGGAGGGCTTCCGAGAATATCAAACTTGCTAGATATTCTCGGGCCATCGGGTAGAAATCCTTTACAATTATTGTGGTCTGAATGAGCTCACGGGATTACTCCAGATTATATTCAAACCAGCTGCTCCTCTTCTGCCTTTTAGGAGCTCATTGCTCAACCATTGAAAACACAGCAAAAAGGAGTGGGGGCAAATTATTATTATTATTATTGTTAGCCTACTTACTTTTTACTTTAGCTTACTTTCTCCCTAATATGTTGTAATCACTTGTTCAAAAACGTTATAGCGTTCTTTTTTTTTCTTGTCATTTGGCGTCAAGGCAGTGTATTCTATCACCTCACGAAAAGCCTTTCCCCACGACAACACATGGGGATATATAATATATTTTTTTTATATATTTATAAAAGATAATAAGATAATAATATATTGGGCTATCATCTGGCGTTCTTTTTTCTTTCTTTCTTTCTTTTTTTTTTTTTTGCTGCGCAGATTTGGCTAGGGCATGCAGTGTATGCTATTCTATCACCTCACAAAAAAGCCTTTCCCCACGACAACACGTGGGGATATATAATATCTTTATTATATTTATATAAGATAGGCTAATAATATATTTGGCTTGGAGTTGGCTGTCAAATCATCTTTTACGGCGTCACAACGGCAAGGTTTGGTTTGACAGTTGAGTTCGCCTTGGCAGTAGGCTATTATTCCATATGGTCCATATGTTTCTTCCATTTTTAATTAATTTTATTATGTTATAACGATGTAGCCTACGGCTGAAATAAACTGTGCGTCCAAGCGAGCGCACTGCCGCACTCCCTTGGTTTGTATTGTCCCGTTCAGTGCTGTGCGCGCATCGAGTGTGCATGTGCTTTCTTTCTCCTCACCTCAAATAAATGCTGGATCACAGAGGTAACATCCAGGGCTTATCCATCACAATGCTTTCGCATCAAACAAAGTAATCACTCAAACCTATCATGTGTGACCAAGTTTAACAACTTATTGATGAAGAAGGTAGACAACCTCTCTTGCGTTGTCGCGTGCACTCTCCCTCTCTTTTTTTCTTTTTGACACACACACACACACACACACACACACACACACACACACACACACACACACACACACACACACACGCTCTAAAAGTGGCCATTAATCAGTGAGAATGCTTTCAGGTGTGTGCATCTGCACCACATCAAAGATGTGTTGTGATCCGCGCGCAATAGGCCAAGTAAAAAAAAAGAGAGAGAGGTTAAACTTGAACTCTGTGGGTCTGACTTTCCCACCATCATCCAAGCCTTCAACCAACTGTCCAAAAAGGACATGTAGGCTTCATTTAGTTCCATTACACTGTCAGGGTGGGTTGCACTTGTATAGGTCGATTTAGAACCCTTTTAATTAATTAATATATTAGGCTGAGTCGTCTTTCTTTTTCTCTCCAGCGCGTCCAGTCTCCTAGCCTATAGCAAGCATGATGCTTTCATCCTACCATTTTTTTTATATTGACTGATTGACAGGCGAGGAGGTGTAAACTGTACACTTTATCGTGTACATATAGTCCATTATGGCATTATTTTCACCTAAAAACCGGATTAATTCTTCAAAATGTGGACTACATCACATCACAGATGCAGTGCACTCAAGGTAATTAACTGTCAAACCAAACCTCGCCGTTGTGACGCTGTAAAAGATGATTTGACAGCCAACTCCAAGCCAAATATATTATTAGCCTATCTTATATAAATATAATAAAGATATTATATAGGCCTATCCCCAACTCTTGATTTTATTCCTCTTGAGGAATAAAAAGATTCCCTCCGAGATCACCAAGAGGCTAGAATCGCTAGACGTCGGTCTCGTGTGTAATGGTCTCAGATATTTCACTTGGCACAGCGGGATATACCGGGCCCGAATTCAAGACAGAGGATCGCTGTCGTTTGAAATGATCACCGATCAACCCCCCGGGCACGAGATCTGATCTGATGCAATATCTGCCCAGTGTGCGAAGCCTATTAGGAACAACAGAGGCCCCAGTATGCTACCTTGAGGAACACCACAGCTTACTGGGGGGGGGGGGCTTACTGACAGCTGACACTCTGGACCAGAGCTAACCCTGGACCTGACCTCTGAACTGCTGACTAAGTATGACACTGATGTACTATGACTATGGCACATCAGGAGTCCATTAACCCATTTAGGCCTAGAACTATTGAATGCTTTAACCAGTGAAAAATAGCTGATATACAAGCTCACAGCGCGGCACTTGTAGATCTGCTATTTTTGAAAAAGTCGTGAAAATGTGTGCAAATCTTTGAATATATGTATTTTCAAAGCGAAGGTTTGTAACTCAAATTTTGCTTCTGGGTGGTCCCTGGAACTAGATATTTTGAGATGGGGGTCCGTGGCCAAATACATATCACCTTCACGTGAAAAGGTTTGAGAACCACTGACATAGTAGTCTCTCAAGAACAGACTAACTGAGCTCCAGTTAAGTGAAAAGGACCTTTTCTTTGACGATGGCTGGCCAGATTGCTGACATAGAAACATAGGTTTTTCAAAAAATCTTAGAAGGATTCAAAAGACACTTATAGAATCGGGTCAAAATTCAAATTTTCACGATTCTTAAAAAATAGCAGATCTACAAGCTTGCTGCGTGGCACTTGGTGCCGCGCTGTGAGCTTGTATATCTGCTATTTTTCAATATAAAGCATAAAATAATAATAGACTGTAATGTGTACCCGTTCTAAATGGAGTGGTTCTCTCCCCCCTTAACGCTGGATGTACAAATCCAAAAACCAAATGGACCGTTGTCCGTTCATATTCTCCTAAAATGTCAATGCCTGGTCAATGGAAAAACATCCATAATGCATATGATAGGCTAATCCTAAAAAAGAAGTATTGAATAAAACCAGTAAGACTCCCTAATTGGGAAGGCAAATTAGGGAGTCAGTGTAGGAGCAGTGTCCAAAAATGTGTTTGAAAAAAATGATAAATAATCCACAAATCGTAATCCAAACGTGAAGCAGTCATGTCCAAAATGTTCCAGTGTGGGTATCAAGCAGCCGATTATGGTCCCAAGAGCGTTGTTTATGGCAACCAGAGTGGAGATTCGGAGCACAGTGCCAGATGCATCCCATCTACTACGGCGAGACGTCGGATTAGTGAGAGCTTCGATCTTCTTCCACTTCTTCTGGTTGGTGACACTTGAATGCAGAACAAAAGATAAAGGCTGTATTAGTAACATGTCGATTAACATGAGCAGGTAGATCAACTATTTTCACAGTTTCTGCCTCTAATATATGACGTTCTGGCCATTTCATTTGTCAAAACTTTAGAAATACCTGCAGATAACTGCAGATACCATCTATACCAGGGGTCTTCAATGTTTTCAGGCCAAGGACCCCTTAGTTGAGAGAGAGATGAAGCAGGGACCCCCACAACCCGTTCATAGATTCCATATTGCTTCATTGTTTGACAGCACAATTGTCAGTGTATTTTGGATTCATGTCAATTTGTGTTTTCAGATATTTAATCACTTGAACTGTCATACTTAATAAACTTGACATTACACCCTGTACTTAGTAGGCTCTTTTCCCCTCTACACCAAACCTCTTTTCCAAAAATAGCCGATCTACAAGCTCACTGTGAGGCGTTGTGAGCTTGTAGATCCGCTATTTGTAGCTAAAGTAATGCTTCTCATTATATGATCCAGTCTTTGGGAACTGAACGTTTGGTGTCCCTCAGTCCTGAACCCGCTTGTTATTTGTTGAACCCGGTACATTATGACTAAATGTAACTGATTCTTGAGAGAAGCATTGGGATAAGGAATTGTACTTGATTTCATTCACCACAACACTGTTGTGGCTTTATGTTTTTGCGAGTAACCTACTAACCACCAGCGCCAGCTTCCTGTTAAACAACACCTTTTTGAATAGCTTAGATTAGGGTAGTTAGATTAGGTATCGAATGTCATTGAGTTAAGTTTAGGTTAGTAAGGGGGATAGATTTAGCTGGTTTTATGTATTTCTTGGTTTGCGTCTGGGGTTATTTTCTGTTGTACTCATTTTTCCATTCAACTCTCTGTAAACTTCTGTTCAATATAATTTATTTTCAAAACAAACGGAACAAAAAAAAAAGTCATAAAAATTGCAATCCTTCTCTTCCCCGATAGACAGGATTGTAACACAGCTAACAGTGCCAGTAAAAGTGTCACGAACAGGGTTCATCACCATGCCAGCTTGTGGTGTACATTTGTAAATTCTATTTTTGCCATGGACATACAAATACAAGAAACAGTGCTGGACCTAATGTATACTTCAAAGTGGGTTGCTTGAAGGTGTTCCAAATAGACCTGGGTGTATAAATGAACTAAATGGACCCATTAGTACACACAGAGTTATGGGGGCCCTTGATAATAAAACGTTTGAGAACCACTGTCCTAGTAGACTCCTAATGTGCCATATAGTGTCATAGTAACTCAGTGTCATATTCAGAAGAAATATTGACCTGGAGACTGAGACAGTCAGTAATAGGACATTATGATTAATAAGAACATTATTATGTCAAAACAAAGGCTAAAATGTGCCAATTCTTGTAAAGAGCACATATTGATGACCCCTGGTTGCAAAAAGTTATCAATGTAATAGCACCTAGGACCCATGAGTCCCCTGTAGTGTTGCTTTAATTCATGTTACGTTGATTAATTGATTGAAGACTTTATTAAAAGTTTGCATAGAAAAAGGTACAGTTTCATGACGGTACAGTTCACTGGTACAAGGTCAACTAAAAGGATGTCCTAGAAAGCACTTGGCTTATTTACACAGGAAACCACTTTTGGTAACATTTAATGACAGATGGATAGAACACAGTACTACGTTTTCATGTTTTGATTGGTTGGTTGGTTAAACACTTCATTAGAAATTTGCATAGGAAAAGTAAGGGCAGAACAATTCACTGAAGGTCAACTAAGAGGAATTAAACCACACAAGCATGATGGCTTGTTTACATTAAGGTCCTACTCTCAAGTTGAAAATAGCCAACTTACTAGATTTTGTTTCTTATAAAGACATTTAACTAATTGAAAACTTCTTTAAAGACTGATAAGCTAATGTAAAAGTCTGCACGTTAAGCTCACAAGGCATTGCTGTGTGCGACGCTATGCATTGTTTTAGCTTTTAGCGTAGCTTGTGAGCTTAGCTTATCAGTTAGCAACTACAGCAGACCAACCAAATAGCAACTACATGCATATTGGGCTTACCTTTGGCTTTGAGAAATCTGCAAAACTTTGTTTGCAAGTAGAGTTGCATCTGCCGCCACGCCAATGTTGTTGTGGAATGTGGATATATCCGGTGTTCTGTTCTCGCGTGAACACTGGTCAAAGCCTTGAAGAATCATGACGTCTGGCAACGCGAGAGTAAGGCCAGAACGGAAACGGATATGACGTACGGACATACAGATCCATGTTGTCATAGCAACCCATATAAACTAGATAGCTAGCGAAATTAAAAACGTTGTGTTGTTAATACAACAACGTATAAGATGTCCATTTCTGTCTGGAAATGCTAAAAAAATGCTTTAAGAGCCGAAACGTCTTTAAAAGTATAATAAATCATAATAAAATAATGACGTAAAAACGTTGTGTGCATACAAAGTCCATGCACTTCAAATATAATATGTCCATTTCTGTCTGGAAGTGATAAAAAATGATTTTAAGTGCCGTAACGTCCTTAAAAGTATAATAAAGTATAATAAATCTGAATAAAAAAGAATGACGTCGGCCATTTTTGTCATGGTCACGTGACCGCACAGGGGCTGTGCGCCGTCTATGTTAACATTGTATCAGCAAAATCAGTGGGTGATAAGGGTCTACTGGAGACTCCTGGTAGTCCAGTAGCTGGCTACTGGCCGATGTCTAAGGTATGACAATTCTGAAAAGGAGCCCATTCTATGGAATGCCCACGCACGCTTCAAGTTCACTCCCATGTCTGCGTCCCACACAGACCAGCACACATGCACGCACGCACGCACGCACACACCCACACACACAACTATAGGCTACTTGGAACAGCAGCATTTTGGTTTACACAGCAGTCTTTGACAGTGGGAATGTGGGATTAACCAACGGTACAATCTTTGACGAGGCTATAGCACTGCAGCCGACATGAATGACACAAGTCACTGCCATGAATACTTTTGAATATTAATTTAAACCATAGCCTATACGTGCCGTGCCGTGCGCAGACAGAGCGCGTTCATTTGGTTACAAGCATCCCATGGCCATGAACTCACGCACTCTCGCCACGCCGGGTTTCATCATTAACGCCAGCATAGTGTAAAATTGAGAGACCCCACGGTTACATTTTGGATATTAATTTAACCCAATTTCGGCGACGAGCGCAATGCGCGTTTGAGTGCTTAAACCAGCAATCGTGTACCGTTCCCGCACGGGCTGGTCTTCTCCCCGGTGGGCCGTGGACCCCCAAATATCGGCAGCGTGTGTGCGCTGGGCTGGGCACAGCCAGGTTTGGACCTTCGGGATTTATCCATATTTAAAAGAACTCACGTCACTGTATAAATTGGAGGCTCACGGTCCACAAAAATGTATAAGATCACTGCTCTGGCATGCGTTTGTATTATGTGCTTGTTCTGAGCCAGATCTGCAATTTTAAGATTTAGACTGTTAAAGCACTTAACAGTAGAAATTGCTTCCGTTTCGCTGGATTTTAATTGCTTGTCATTGTAACTTGGAAATAAAATCGGCGTGCATGTCTATGATAATGATAGTGAGAGCCGGCTATAAGCTTTTATAAAATGTTATGTTTTCACAGGGATTATTAATTAGTGTGTTGAATATACATTTTGGGGTGGATACATGAGTCAACTAGTTAGACATATTGCTGCCCCTCATGTCTACAATGGAATAAGAGGTGTAAGATCAATCCTACACCACCTCAGAACCTGAAGTGAGATTTCATCCTACCCTACACCAACATCAAAGTCACGTTGAAATGATAAATGTCGAGACTTCCCCAAATTTCGGTGTACACCCAAATTTTGATCTGCACCACGTTGATAAATGAGGGCCAGTATGTCTACACTTATGTCATCAACGTTAGCGCCACCTTCAGGACGATTTTTCTAAAACACATTTTTGGACACTGCTCCTACCGATTTTGCCCTAAAATCACGCAAACCGGTACACAGTATGTCTACACTCATGTCATCAACATGGATTTGTCCCATTTAGTGCCACCATTAGGCAGATTATTTCAAACACATTTTTGGACACTGCTCCTACACATTTTGCCCTAAAATCACGCAAATCGGTACACTGTCTACACTCATTTCATCAACATGGATCTGTCCCATATAGTGGCACCATCAGGCCGATTTCTTCAAACACCTTTTTGGACACTACACATTTTGCCCCAACTTACTGGTCATGGACCCTTGTTAACAATATGTAAATGGTAGCAGTACGCTAGCACCACCTTGTGGTGGTTAAATCCTTCACTACTGGATGAAACAGAGGATGGGCAACATAAGGCCTGGGGGCCAGACCCGGACCCCTGGACCATCTCAATCCGGCCCCAAACCTTCCTCAAAGGAAAACTAAACCACTCCCCAAAAATCTAAATGATAAAAGGCGGCATATTTCTTGCAAATAGAATTTCACTCTATTCCAAAATGTCCAATTTGAGTCCATAACAGGATTCCACCGATGATTGATTTTTGATTAAATACTTTATTAGCAGTTTGCTCAGGAAAAGCACAAGACACACATCAGATACAAGGTCTGCTAATAGGATTTAAACCCAAGAAAGCACTATAGCTTGTTTACATTGGGGTCTTTTGTACTCAATGTATTGTGAAACTGATTTTGACTCAAATGGTAAACATCAAATGTTTATAATTGTGAAACAGTCTGCCTTGCCTAGTTTGTGCCAGGGAAGCCCTATTGTGATGTTAAAATGTTTCATAAACATCCCCCAGTTGCAAGTTATCAATTTCTGCAACAGGGACATGCAGATAATTTTAGAGGGGCAGGGGCTGACAGGGCCTTATGGTGAAAATATCACAAAATAGCAAACCTCCAAGCTCACGAGGTCGGCTATTTTCAGTGCTTGATACCACACTAAACTAAGCATAATCAAGTAAATGCTGGAGATGTGGCGTAACAGCATGGATTTCTACACAGAGAGGGCAGTTCTTTCAACATAAGATGCTGCATTCAAGTTCAGGAGTGTTTGGACGAGGCAATTATGTTAATGAATTAATAAACCTTAGATCAGTGACATCATGAAGATGTACTCTACAAGCCAAAGAGTACATCGTCATGATGTCACAGATCACATGACGCGACAATCAATCCTCCAGTTCTAGGCAACACAGAAGGGTGGGACTTTTTTTTTCTTATTTCCACACAACAACTCAAGGTATATTTAATCAGGCTTTTGATAAAACCCCAGACAGTTTTTAAGTTGTTTCATTCCGTATTTATATATTTGAAATTGATTTTATCAGACACGCCCCCCTCCTATACAAACCCACTGCAACTTCAAACTCCATTTTAACCCTGATAGATGTGTTGATGAATCAAACTGTCCTCCAAATATGTGAGCTGGACGTGTTTTTACAATTACTTGTTTCATTTATTGTGTTAGAATTCTTTTGGAAAATAAATAAATAAACGCAAGAAGAAATGTATAGTTATAGTTATGTTGACAGTGAACTATCCCTTTAATGACATAGTTCAATGTTGGAAATGAGTGGTATTCCCCTTTAACCCTTCAATATAGACAATCAATGAGAGTTTGGTGTCAAAGATTCACTTTTTTTATTTAATACAAACATACACTTAAATGCATAAACAAAGAAAAATAATAATAATATTGATGGAGAAATGTGAGGACATCTTCCAGGGTGGACAGATGGGTCATTTTGAAAAGGAAATCATCATTAGACACAGTTTGGACGGGGACATCAGGGGGGAACATTATCCAAAAATAGCAGATCTACAAGTTTTTTGTATATGTACTGTACAAAATTTTGTAGATCGTTACAACCTCGCCTTGGGTCACCAGGCACAACACAATAATTGACTCCAACCTTCCTAGTCCCCCAACAGTCAGCCAACACCTGTTCAAAAGGTTAAATATAGTGGTTTATTAATACCAGTAAGACTCCCTAGTCCACAAATATCACAGCCTCCACCTCTCACGTCATACGGGCAGCCATAGTTACACCTGGAATGTTGAATCTCCATATATGGAGATAACCTACCCATCACACAAAGTCTGACCTCACCAGCCCATACCTGGGCATGGACGACTTATATCTCCATATACGGAGATGGCCATATATGGAGATACGATGACATCACAGAGTCCACAGCTGATGATGTGGCGTGATGTCATACAATACACAAACAAGCCCTATATAAAGGGGCAATTCTCACCAGGGAAGAGAGCATTCCCCACTAGCTGAGTATCTTAAGATGGTTGGATGTGATGATAAGCCACAAATAGGCCAAAAGTTTGTTTTACCAATTATCAAGACATACGGGCAGTTGACAGTTTGCCATTGTTACTCATTGAAGTTGAATCTCCATCTGAATCCCTTTTATGCCCATATATGGAGATCCCTGCTCTGAGTATCTGACATCACTAATCCCTTTTATGCCCATATATGGAGATCCCTGCTCTGAGTATCTGACATCACTAATCCCTTTTATGCCCATATACAGTATGGAGATCCCTAACAGAATCCATTTTATGCCCATATATGGAGATACCTGCTCTGAGTATCTGACATCACTGTGATGTCACCTGTTTATGCCTAAATATGGAGATCCCTGCTCTGAGTATCTGACATCACTGCGATCTCACCTGTGATGTCACAGTGACACATCACCTCAGTATCTGTGATGTCACAGTGACACATCACCTCAGTATCAGGCGTTACACGTATACATTGAGCAGGGCAAAGGTGTGACGTGTGTGACGGACGGACGGACGGACGGCCGGTGGAGGTTTTCATACTAAACTGCGACCTTACGGTCGCAAAAATGACATGGGTTTGTTACCTCAGGTCAGCCAAACCATAGTGTATGGTTTTTGAATAAAATGACATGGGTTTGTTAACCTCAGGGTGGCCAAACCATAATCAATAACCTATGCTGAACTTTCACCAAAAGTATCTAGAAATTACCCAGCACTACTGGACAAACATGGACAAACTAAACAAAAAAAGCACTATGCTACCATAATCTCTCTGTCTCTCTGTCTGTCTGTCTGTCTGTCTGTCTGTCTGTCTGTCTCTCTCTCTCTCTCTCTCTCTCTCTCTACCAGAGCGTATACTGGAGCATAGGCCACCAGACTCTGAGGTCAATGATTGCCTTGTTGATCACAAACATGCACCCACCACATACGCACACGCACACTCACACTCACACTCACACACACACACACACACACACACACACACACACACACACACACAGTAAACTCCTCCCTCCAGTCAGTGAGAACAGCAGGTCATATCAAACTGCTCAGAGTTGACTTTGGTCTGTGCCTCCAGTGATCATGAAGAAGTGTGGAGCGTTGCTGCTCTTCCTGTTGTGTTTGTGTGAATGTGGGGTTCAGGGAGAGAGAGAGTGGGTCCCCACCATGGAACAGGTAAGGTACCAACAGCTGGCTAGATATCTTGAAGAGAAACATTTGATTTACGAGTTCCAATCTGGCTTCAGCGAGTCCTATTCCATAGACCAGGGCTCTTCAACAGGGGGTCTGCGACCCCTTGGGGGTCCGCAGGGATACTGCAGGGAGTCCCCGAAATTGTTTGAGAAAAATAAAAAATAAATAAAATTTAAGATGTATCACTAACAAGGTTGTTAGTGATAGATTGATAGTATTGCATTTACTATCAAACCCTGCACAAAGTGTCAGTCAGTCTGTCTGTCACACCTCACACGTCACACTATTGCCCTGCTCATATCTCCGCAACCGTTGCCCCAATCCATGCCAAATTTTGCACACACGCTCCTTGCCTGCCAAACTACAACCTCCAAGGACCCCCGGAGCTCCAGGGACCCCCAGGTCCCTGGGGGACCCCCAGATGTAAAAAATGACCAAATGTGCTAAACTGACCAAATGTGCTAAACTGACCAAATGACCACCCCAACGGGGCTGCTCACGGGAATTCCCGGGGACCACCGACTCCTGGTGCTCCAGAACGGATGCAAAAGTGGTGGCGCCCCCAGTGGAGGACCCCCTACACTGCAGCTCACATAAAATGCCGTAACTCCGGCTAGGAGCGACCGGGACAGCCGGGGCCGGTACCTATTCGTCCGCCTTGGCGGCGCGGAGACCCCACCCCTCATTTCTCACATGGCCCTCTTCTAGCGCCACCATGAGGCCGATTCTTGCAAAACACATTTTTGGACACTGCTCCTACAATTTTTGCCCTAAAATCACACAAATCGGTACACTGTATGTCTACACTCATCCCATCAACATGAATCTCTCCCATATAGCGCCACCTCCAGGCCGATTTTTAAAAACACATTTTTGGACACTGCTCCTACAGATTTTGCCCTAAAATCACGAAAATCACTACACAGTATGTCTACACTCATGTCATCAACATGGATCAGGAAGATTTTGGCAAAAAAAAAATTTGCCCTATTTGTGGAGATAAGTGACCTACGGTCGCTTATCTCCCGATTAGGGAGTCTTACTGGTAAGGTATGTTTATAAATGGCAGTGGTACGGCCACTTGTACATGCATGTTTAAAATAAAAGCATGAATTTATGAATCTATTATTTTAATAGCATAGTATTGAATGCACAATAACATGGTATGTTTGCAAATGAAACACCATTTTATACATAAATATGCAATATATGTTGTAGCCCCACCCCACCCTAAGAGGTAGGGGGTCCCTGCTCCATCTCCCCATCAGTTTGGGAGTCCCTGGCCTGAAAACGTTGAATACCCCTGCCATAGACACATGCCTCATCTATTTGAACGATTACATCAAACGTGCGATTCACAATGGCAAATATTGCGGCATGGTCATGCTGGACCTCCAGAAGGCATTTGACACCGTTGATCACTCTATTCTGATTGATAAACTTAAAGCTATCGGTCTTGACATCACAGCAGTGAGATGGATGCACTCTTACTTGGTGGGGAGGGAACCCGAAATCAACGGAACCATGTCCCCCCCCCTCCCATTAACACTTTCCCACAGAGACAGCATTCATTTTACAAGAGCATCAGCGCGCCCCCCGTCCTTCTTGGATGGCACTGTTCTTTTTTTTCTTATTTCGATCGGCTATTGTTTACTCACCAGCGAAGTGTCTCGATCTGCATTGGCATATAGTGGGGATTTTGGCCGAGTCGTCTTCCCCCCCTGTACGCTTCGCGTGCACGATCCGTGCACATCGAGGTAAGCGAATGTAATCCACTCCGTATGAAGTGCCCATGTCAACTTTTATCTGATAAAAAACTTCACGGACAGATGCTATGCTAACGCCTCCTCCTGCAATGAAATTGGACGGGACTGTGGCTATGCTGGCTGAAAGCTACCAGAAGCACTTCCGGTTCAGAGGGTTGAGAGAATGATCCTTTTAGATCAGTCGAAGAAGAGACGGAGGACAGCTGCCGATCGTTTTTTTTTTTTCATCATTATCATTTATTTAGTTTTTAATGACCTAGTACGGAAAATTCCGGTCAGCTAATTTAAGTACAGAAGAAGTACGGTTTAATCGGGTTTTAATATTAAGTGGCTCCCCGTGGCAGAGAAAGAGTTAAACTGTGGAGTCCCCCAAGGAAGCATACTAGGACCACTGTTGTTCATAATATATGTAAATGTCATCTGCTTGTGACTGCAATCTGTTTCTGTTCACGGATGAATCGGCTCTCCTAGTCTCAGGCAGAGACCTATTGCAGGTTAACTGTGAACTAAACAAGATCTGCACCTGGCTCAATGACAACAGACTCTCAATTCACCTAGTTAAACGGAATGTATTCTTTTTTGGATCTAATCAGAAACTCAGCAAAGTCGAGAACTTCACAATTAAAGTAGGTGACACTGTGATATGTGACTAGGTCTGGTACTTTGTTCCTTATGTCTGCATTGGTCATTTTTCTTTTTTGTACAGATTATCCAAGTACAGAATCTAATCTTTCATATGATGTATCATTTGTTGGAATTGGAGCATATTTGAAGAAGTTATGGACATTTTAAACTTGTTGCACCATAAACGTGACAATGGGAGGGACAATAGGTACTTACCTACACCCCTAAATCACTCCCCCAAGTCAAACCACACCCACAGTGGTAGCTGTCAACTTCAAATTTACTTTTATTTACTACAATTATTTAAAACTACTATTTAGTAGTAGACCTGTGGTAATATATTGTGCTATAGTGCTTGCAGCCATGTCAGAAATAGTGGCCAGTGGTCTTTTCTACCTCCTCCCCTCCTTATATGCTCATCCTGTCATTTTCTTCTTTTTGTAGTTTTTATTTTTCACTAAAATAGTGTGTTACAAAATTACCTACATTTTATAATTAAGTAAAAGTATCAATACTGCAATGTAGAATCACTCTGTTACAAGTAAAAGTCCAGAATTAAAAATGTACTTGAGTAAAAGTACAAAAGTATTGGTATCCAAATGTACTTAAAGTACCAAAAGTAAAAGTACAAAATGTTTGAAAATAGCAGATCTACAAGCTCACAACGCGTCGCACCGCAATGCGTTGTGAGCTTGTAGATCGGCTATTTTCAAATAGCCTTGGTATAACATAGGGCTAAAGTGGTTTATGTATGTTTTAAACTTTAGTTGCTTTGTAGATTAGCATTATTGGGCTAAATGTAAAGACGCTACGCTGCGCCAACCGTGAATTCAACACAATCTGCTGTTGAGCAGTTTAACCAATTTGCTACGTACGTCTACACAAACGGTCAGATTAAAAAGATAAATTGCTTAGTGAAGGCTCACGGATGTCACCATAGGGTACGCTCCAGCAGAATGTCCCGTAATGATCGTATTATTTAACGAGGAGCATTTTAATCCGATCGGTCGTCGTTTCCTTAAAAAGGTATTAATGTATTTAAGTGCAGTACACCTCGCAACCGATGGGGTCGCATGGCTGAAAAACAACAGAAAATGGCGTCTGATCGGATTAAAATGCTGTTTATTAAACAATACGAAAGATACGGGTAATTCTGCTTGAGCGTACCATACTGTGACATCTGTGAGACTTCAGTAAGCACTTTATCTTTGAAATATGAACGTTTTTGTAGACGTACGTAGCAAATAGGTTTAACTGCTCAACACGAGGTTGAAGTGAATTTATTACGTGCGCAACACCGTTAGCCTGTCGGCTAACTGTGCTTTATATAACATCGTCGAGTGTTTGTGTAACTTCAGTCAGATTGAAGGATCATCTGACTCTGATAATGAACCACAATCTACAGGCTACGCTTAACCGCCTCGCGTTGTGAGCTTGTAGAAGAGCAAAAATAGAGTTTGGTCGCGTTTTATACAACAGATGCCTACGTTAGCCTGCAGCTAGCGCTAGCTAACGTTAGCGTTAGCCGTTAGCCACTGCTAACTGCGTGAAGCTAACGCTATAGCGTATCTCGCAGCTCGGCCACTAGTCTGTAGTATAACAAAGCCCCGCCGTTCTCGAACGCTTCTTGCCTTTTGTGAACATTATATCCAAAAAGTAAAGGTCCTATGCCGGTCTCTCATCTGTTTACTTCATTAGCGTGGAAGAAAATCGAAGCAGCTTGTTGAAATAAAGTTTATATCGCTAATTTTTGTCAGCCGGTCCTTTGTTTTTAGACATGCTGCCTCCCCTGGTCACGTGGTATAGACACAACGAATAATAGAGGGGAAAATAATGCACCGGCTGACAAAATGAGCGATATAAACTCTTTATTTCAACACGCTGATTGGATTTTCTTCCACGCTTGAAAAGTAAACAGTTGAGAGAAGTGTATAGGACCTTTACTTTTTGGACAGAATGTTCACAAAAAGTAAGAAGCGTTCGTGAGCGGTGGGGCTTTATTTTTTACCACAGACGAGAGGCTGAGATGTGAGATACGCTGTATAGCGTTAGCTTCCCACTAGCGCCGGCTGTTCCATTGCGAGAAGACATCATCGCTGCGTCTTTCTTTGTGTGCCCGAGAGCGACTCAGAGAGTCAGATCACGACGTATAAATCAAAAAATAAATCCTTCCAGAATACTGTCTTCTGCAAACCAATAACATTAGCGAGATGAAGTTAGTCACTGAGAGAGTGTTTACACACTAGAACCAGATGCACCATGCTGTATGGGCGGTGCTCAGAGCGTGAACACGAGTGAAACCTGAGGAACAATGGATTCCGTCGGCCAATCGAAACGCTATGCAAATCTAAAGAGCTGACTTCTCCGCCTCCAGAAACGGTCTGTAATCTCTTCCAAAGTAAGGCAACTTTACTACACCAGTGTTAACATTTGGCAACCTTAACAAAGATATCTTATGGAATGAAAACCCTCTAATACATTCAAACTGTGTTTATATAAAAAAAAACGAAAAACAAAGAAAAAACTAAATCACTCTTGTTTTCGCGTTTTCTGACTTTTAAAATTGCCGACATTTGGACGGTTCCACCAGCCTCGGACACATATCAAGAAAAAACATCTACTTGGGTTGCATCCTGGAGGCTAACCTATCCAGTGAATAAATGACTACCAAGATAATCAAAAAAGTCAACCAACAAATTAATTTCTTGCATAGGGTTGCCCCGCTGATCAAAATTAAAACACGAAAGACTCTAGGAGGTGCTTTTATTGGGCCCCTCATTGATTACGGATTCCTCGTTTGGTATCGCGATGCCCCAATTGCCTTAACCCTTAAGTTCTGTTCAGATTCACTACACCTTCGTTCTGTTCGGGTCATTTTGACCCGGTGGATATTTGGTTTAAAAAAACAACACTAATATAAATTTTAACTTAACAAATCATCATGATACATTGACTTTGACTCAATACCAAACAATTCATATGATATATTTGGTAAATGTTTGCATTTCTGCTTTGCTATATCACATTAAACACTGAAAGAGCTAGGCGTTTTTACTGATTTAGCTGAAATCCATGTAAAAAAAACTACTTCATATAATACTGGGCAATATTGCTCATGCTTATAGGAAGGCGGGGAGGGTTCGGAATGGGGCTTCGGGAGGGGGGTGTTAGAAGTGGGGGTGACTGTGTGTCTGTGTTTTGGCATAATACTGTGTATTTCTGTGCTTCCGGGTCAAAATGACCCGAACAGCACTTAAGGTTCAAAAAATATGAGGGGGGTGTAGCATGGGTGTAGTGCAAAAATATGTTTTTTACATGTTCATCTCAGAAGAATCTTTAAGGCCAGTGAGTTTCAGGTGGAAACATTTTTAACTTCTACCTTTTTTTTCCAAATGAAAATGTAAAACGGGTCAAAATGACCCGAACAGCACTTAAGGGTTAAAGTTAAAGCTTCAAACAGCCCAGAACAAATTGATAAGGGTCGTGCTTGATCTTCCTCCTCGAGCCCACCTCACCGTTTATCACTACATAAGCGTGGGGTGGTTTACAGTAGATGACAGAGTACAGCATCTTGCAATGGGCCTGGTGTACAAGATACACTACACCTCCAAGATACCCATGTACCTGACATTCTGACAAACTACTTCCTAAAGGATGTCCACGATCACAACACCAGAGGCAGCTCCACTAATCATGTTCAACCCAGATTTAACACTAAACAAGGCTCTAATTTGTTCTTTATACCACCAACATGTGGAACGCCATCCCGCTGGCCTTAAAGGAGTGAAAATCCCTAGCCTCCTTCAAAATTCGGCGGCTGCTACTCGTGACTTGTAAAATGACTATAAGCCCCCGTCTGTTATGTTTATTCTTTTCTTTTCTGCTTTTGTAATTGATGTTATCCTAGATAAAGTACTATGTTCTACCCGTCTGTCTTTCAATGTTATATGAGATACATAAAGTAGTTCCTATGTAAATAAGCCATGAAGTGACTAAGTTTGTAGCGTTCTGTTGGTGTTATTTTGTGTTTGTTTATGTTATATGTGAGAAAATGAATTAAATGCAAACATGTAATATGCATGCCAAAACAAATATGTATATTACATAATGGCAAACAGTTGTGTAAAGTAACTAAGTAAGTAAGTAAGTACATTTACTTAAGTACTGTACTTAAGTACAAGTATTTGTACTTTACTTGGGTATTTCTGATTTTCAATACTTTTACTTCTACTCCACTACATCTCAGATGCAAATATTGTACTTTTACTCCACTACAATTATTTGAAAATTTTAGTTACTAGTTACTTTGCAGGTATACATTATAATATAAAATACATACATAAACCACTTTAGCCCTATTTCATACCTAGGCTATTTGAAAATAGACGATCTAAAGCTCACAATGTTTTGCCATACGATGCATTGTGAGCTTGTGGACCTGCTATTTTCAAACATTTTGTACTTTTACTTTTGGTACTTTAAGTACCTTTTGATGCCAATCCCTTCATACTTTTACTCAAGTACATTTTGAATTCCAGACTTTTACTTGTAACAGAGTATTTCTATATTGCAGTAATGATACTTTTACTTTTTAAACCCATAGCACTACTGAAACACTCAATGACCATACAGGAAGCTAGTTAGCATTTGTTTTTAGGTTTTTTAGAATCCTTTTTTCTTTACTGATTATATTGGTTTTTTTAGATTGATATTCATATGCATTTGTTATATTGTTGTTGATGTTCTGACATGTTATCTTGTTTATTATAGTGATGTATTATCTGCTTACTGTAAGTCGTTTTGGATTAAAAGTGTCTGCTAAATTGTAAACTGTAAACTTAAAGGAGGACTTTGCCACTTTTCAACCCATCTCACATCTGACAAGATCTCCTTTTAGTTGAACTTGTACCAGTGATTTGTGCTGTCAATAAACTCTTCAATCAATCAACCAGAGGCTGACACGCTTGGAGGCCAGACTGAGCGCTGTGGTCAGCAGCATGGACCATGAAGCAGAAGCTGACTTGAGGGAGTACTATGAAAAGAAGATGGACGGACTGGCCAAACAAAATGAGGGTTAGTGTTTACACACACACACACACACACACACACACGCACGCACGCACGCACGCACGCGTGTGTGGGTGCCGGGTGTGTGTGGGTGGGTGGGAGTGTGTGGGTGGGAGCGGGGGAGAGACAGAGAGAGAGGGAGAGGGAGAGGGAAAGATGCAGCTTGCACAGAGTGACGTTGTGTTTAAAAGCAGATTGAAACTTTTTTTTTACGGGGAAGCTCAGGGGAGGAGGCCTCGTCTGCCTCGGGGCTCTAAAGCCCCTTTTCCACTGCAGCTTTAGCACCACACTACACGACACTACACCATATAAAAATATCTACATTTTCCATTAGGCCTATACAAAAGAACCTCTATTGGTAAGAAACAAATTGACCCTTTAAACTGTGATAACACACCTATCCTAATTATAATACACTATAATGGATTATAACTGTGATTATAATACACTATACAGTATCAATGTATTACTGTGATAATTATAATAGACTAGAATATATGGTTATAACACAATATAATCTATTATCATGTATTACAACTATATCCTGGTGGTCTAAATGAAAAGTCAGTGAGTGATCAGTCATTATGAAGTGTTTGGCCCTGTTTGGCCGAGCTCAGCCCTACTCTGGATTGGATACTTTTTAGTACCAGGTTTAGTACCACTTTCACACCACTCTACCCAGGTCCTTGTGGTGGAAAACCTGACACAAGTGGGCGGTGTGGAGTGGTGTGGTGTTGGGCCATTTCCGTGGAAAAGGGGCTTAAGCAACTGCTTACCTTGCGTAGAGGCTGAATCCGCCACCCCACACACACACACACACACACACACACACACACACACACACACACACACACACACACACACACACACACACACACACACACACACACACACACACACACACTGTGCCGGTGCAGTCGGTAGACCTGTCGCCTCGCAGCTAGAAGGTTCTGGGTTCGATTCCCACCGGGGGACACTGTGGGCTCTCCACGTCGTCAGTGCCCAGCAGTATTGGGTAGCGTCACTTTATTTTTTACTTTATTACTAGAGTAATATGTAATACATTAATTATTACTTTAACATTACTTTTACCAAAATGTTTAAATTGAACAATTACATAATATATATATATATTTTTTTTGTCAAATTGGCCTATCAATAAATAATTTAATTAGATTAGATTAGAACAATATGTTCTGTGTTTCTGACGTTACGTTATGGGAGTTGGGCATGTTTTATCTGACAGCCTGTGCGTAGGAGAAAACATCCACCAACGCAGCGCTACAGTTCATGTCATGGGTGGGCTATGATGCTGTCAAACCAGGCATTTGATAGTTCTCAGTAATGCATATTTTAGCGTGTGTTTTCTCTTCAGTTGTTGAAATGTGTTGGAATTTAGCAGCTTACTAGGCTAATAATCATTCTAACAGTGTTGTAAAAAGTACTCACATTTTATACTTAAGTAAAAGTATCAATACAGCAATGTAGAAATACTCCATTAGGGTGCCCTCACACCAAAATACCTAGAGTGGAATCCGCCAATGCATTTCAATGAGAATGTAGCGTCTTTTGCAGAAATCCAAAAAACGCTCCATTCTCATTGAAATGAATTGGCGGATTCCACTCTAGGTATTTTGGTGCGTGGGCACCCTTACAAGTAAAAGTCCAGAATTCAAAATGTACTTGAGTAAAAGTATGAAAGTATTGGCATCAAAATGTACTTAAAGTGCCAAAAGTAAAAGTACAAAATGTTTGAAAATAGCAGATCTACAAGCTCACAACGTCGCATCGCGACACATTGTGAGCTTGTAGATCGGCGTTGTGAGCTTGTAGATCGGCTTTTGCCAAGGGCTTTTCTGTGTGGAGTTTGCATGTCCTCCCTGTGTCCCCTAGGGTAGGTACAGCAGTAATCCTAGTCTCTATAATGTCGGCCTGATGGAGGGGAAAGGAACTGGTTGGAATAACGTGTTCCTTCAACACGCTATGTCAAATCTGGGAAACTCCCCCCTGTCAGGTATTAAGAAGCGGCCTGCTCACTCCTCTTGCATTGGAGGAATCATGAGCTCAGTTCGGGGCTCTCCCCAGGTTGGCAGAGGGAGAGCAGAGCCCAGGATTACAACTTAAGCAATTGGCACTGGGTGAAAAATGGGTCAAAATTATGGGATAAAAACTTTAGAAAAAAAATACATGTTAGCAACATAGCTAACAATTTCACAGCCAGGTATAAATTCAACTCATTGGCTGCAAAAAAATGCAGGACACGTGAGTCTCGCCCGCCTCATTATCTGCTGATCATGACATCACAGTCATAATCCAATCAGAGCTCTCGCCCAGTAAGGGAGGCTCCTTTAAATAGGGCTTGCATTCACTATGGCTGTACTTGGAACTGAAGCCTCAGATCCAGTAGCGTAATTTGTATAGGGTTGATGGGTTTTATAAGCCCAAGGGCGCCCCTACTGGCGACAATGGCGAGGGATTGTTTTTCAATAAATAAAAATAGCCGCTCTACATATACATTCATAGGCTATTATATGTATTTTGTCATTTCCAATATATTTGGGGTCTCTAATCTCATAATCTATGGGCCCTGCTCACAGCAGTAAAGGGCCCTTTTGATCTGAAAACCCATGTGGAATAATTTGGCCCCTGCTCAGTTAGCTCAGCTCAGCTTAGCTCCCTCCAGCACCCCAGCCTCCACCATTTGATCAGAGTCTGGCATAGGATCAAATATGTATGATTTTATGTCTGCTATTCAAGCTATCAATTGTATTTGTTATGTGCCTGCACATATGCACACCTCACTTTACAACACTATTACAATATATGTCCACTAATGCTTATTTGTCCTATGTTGTAGTGTCTACCCTGGTTTATTTGTCCAATGTTGTAGTTTCTACCCTAGTTTATTTGTCCTATTGTTTAGTGTCTACCCTGGCTTGCTGGCTCTGGTGATCTGCTTCTCTGCTGCATGGCTAGACACTCACCTGCCACTCAACATGTGATTGCCTTGGTTTCTCTGCCCTGTGTCAGCTGATCCATGTGTGATGAGGGCCAGGCTAGAGTATAAAGAGGAGAGTTTGTCAGCTCCCATGAGTTCCCCAGCAGCCCAGTAGAGAACACTCAACATGTTGTCCATTAGTTAAGTTCTTCCAGTATTTGTTTGTTTAAGTTCTGAGAGGCTGGTCATAGTATCATATGTGTTTTTGTGACCTTATAGTTTATCTTTTCACTTTGTTTTGGTAGTTCATGGGAGCTGTGGTGGGTCGGCTGGCTCACCCAGCTCAGCCCATCCTTTTCTTTTCTGTTGGAACTTTAGTTAGGTCTCAGTTATGTTACACTTGTTGGCAAATATTTCACCATTTGTGTTGTGCAACATAAAAGCACTTCTTTTATGCACTATTTATCTAAAATAAACATTCAATTGTCGTATCCTATATGAAACCATATCCACCAAATATTACCATGAATTATTGTGTACTATACTGTATAAATTCTACAGCTCAACAAATGTCAAAAGAGTTGATGTGGCAGCTGCCGGCCTGTCTTGAGACCTGACTTTGTCCGCTTATTATGTCAAAGCCCTTGGTATTTGAGCCGTATTAAAGGGCAGTAATAATTGCTATTTTACTACTATTGTATCCCTATGCTATGGGGGTTTTGCTTAACGTTCCCTGATTCTGCATGCAAGCACGCATGTACACAATTCAGGGAACATCTCAGAACATGGAGCCCTTTAACGCAAGTTTAACTGTATTCCATTTGTTGCAATAAATGGTTATTTGTACTTTGACGTGATTGTTCCTGACATGTTTTGGCCTTGCTCTATTCAAGCCGATAGCTAAAGAACGGAACGTGCCAGGAACATATATACCTTTTTAGTTGGGAAATAGAGGAGTAGATCTTTATTTTTTGAGCTATATGTGCATATGTAGGTGAAGTACAACATATTATTTGGGTCTTTAAAGAAAGGTGAAAATGTTGAAAATGGCTGGCAGAAGCAACATCTGTCAAAATCTGTCAGTAAATTAGTTTTAACGAACAACTTGACATGTATGTTTTAATATTTCACATATTTCACATTTAGAGCTTCAGAGCAGACTGGATAGCAGTGAGAACATCACCCAAGTCCTCCAGAGCAGACTGGATAGCAGTGAGAACATCGCCCAAGTCCTCCAGAGCAGACTGGATAGCAGTGAGAACATCACCCAAGTCCTCCAGAGCAACGTGGAAACCTTGACGAAGCAGATTGAAGGTAAAATTAGAACAGACGGATGTTCAGTAGATGCAGTTTGGAGAGGACAGAGTTGAAAAATTACACAATTTACTTTACTTTAATAATCTTCATTTATGTTACCGGTAAATGGGTCATTCTTAGTATTCGGTGCCATTGGTGTCCCCATTACATATACAGCATATCATCGCGGCTTCCGATTGGTCTGTGGTGCGGGGCGGGACAAATACACCATTGTGTATTGGCTGGCTGATGACGTAGCTACTAGGGATGCGAATCTCGACCACTGAGGCGATACGATACGGACCTCGATACACTGCCAGCGATACAATATAATTGCGATACATTGAAATCCTGCCGATACGATACATCGCGATCCACCCCTGTTCCCGATACGATGCGATACGATTCACGATTCACCACGATTCAAGCCCAAATCCCCAAATTTACAAAACATAGCGACTAAAAAATTATGAAATTTAAATTCAAGGCAATTTATTTTTTCACTGTAGTACTAGGCTCTGTCTAACAACCCAACATAGGCCTATAGTATTCTGGGAGAACACAAAGCTGCTGGCTATTGTAGAATTGTTAACTAATCATATAGAAGGCCTATGTCATTATTAGTAGGCCTATATGTCTTCAACTGGGAGTCAGGGACCCCAATCCAGGGTTATTACAGGGGGCCTGCCAAATATTTGTGTGATACAGTAGGCTATAATGCCTAGCCTACAGCGAAGGTCCCTGCTTGATCTCTGTCTGAGCTAAGGGGTCCTTGACCTGAAAAAGAATAAAAAGAATAAAGTCCCTCCCTGGTTTGTATTATTATATTATATTATATTATATTATATTATATTTAATCCAGGATTATGCAATTTTTATAGCCAAAATGTTTTAAAACAGACCTACAAGCTCACAACGCGTCGCATCCACAACACATTGTGAGCTTGTAGGTCTGCTATTTTAGGTGCGACACCCTTGTACTCCGATGTATAAATTAGGCTTCTTTCCCATGCAGAGCAGAACTAGCAGCAGAGAAAGTGAGAGAGTTGCTTGCATCAACAGGAAAGTTGTAGAACAGTGACAAATACTTTGTTTTAAACGCAAGCAGTAGTCCTACAACACCCAGCAACATTGTTGTTGTGTGTGTGCAGTTAATATAGCGCAGAAGATGATCTCAATCAATTGTCCGTCGGAGATTCGCTAAGAAACGGCTGTTGATTACATATCACTCGATCAGCCTGTGCTACTCTGTGACAACAAATCAGCGCAGCGGACTTGGATGTTATAAAGCTAAGTACTGTACAACTATCTTTTTAACCCGTGGGGCTGCTAGTTCGTCTGTTGATTCACTCGCATTTCGCTGCACTGTCTGTCTCCCTGGTTGCCTGCATGCAGAGTGCAGATGTTGTCCGTCTGTCCGAGTCGCAGCTCGCGTTAAAGACTGGCTTTTGGGGAGGGGGTTGAACAGCTGATGATGGTGCATTCATGGCGCCTCGGAAACACAGGATAGAATGAAATACTATATGGAAGAACCGATACAATCGCGGAATATACCGATCCAGACACTCACGGCACGATCCATCACGATTTCGGCCGTCTATTGTACCGGTACACACTGAATGTACCGATTCAACCGTATCGCGGACGTTTGTATCGCGATTACGATCCGTACCGGTATATCTTCGCATCCCTAGTAGCTACCCTAACCCTTCTCTGATTCGTTGGAACAACGGGAGCGTGTCATCATTTCGACATAGCATCTTTTCGACAACCAAACCTAACCCAAACCCTAACCCAAACCTCCGTGGGGTGAGTAGCTAACCTGCTGACGCTCCGTTGTCGGAATGATGGGCGTTCGCAAAAGCGAGGTTTCCCCAGTACAACACCAACAACCACTCACCAACAATGTCGCCTACGTCACAACTGATGTTCAGAAATACAAATCAACTGGATCATTTCCAGACTGATGTGGATACAATACAGTAATACAACTCAAACAAAATAAAAAAACATTATAATTGTATTGAGTATCAATTCAAATGTTTCTCACTAAATGTTATTCATTGTGAACAATGTATCTTTTATGTTTCAAATCTTGAAATCAATGTGAGTCCATGAGTAGATTTTTCTGACAGCTGAACATGCACGCCCCCTCTTTCAGACGTGCAGCCAAGTTATATGTACTGTGATTAGTTTTAGTGAGGATTCTGTTGGGAAATAGCGAGATTCACCATTATGGCAGCCGTGTTCTGTAGTTGAAGTCGGTGAATGGAGGAACAGCTAAGGGTAGAGTTGAGTCTGTTACAAGACGGGAAGAGACAAAAGCATGCATGATTTTTTCTTGGTCTTGAGAGGTAAGGATTGGTTTAATGTTTGCCATGTAATGTAAGTGATGAAAACAAGACTATTAACTTTCTTTACATGGAACTCAAGGTTCATGTGGATATCAAAAAATACTCCCAGGTTTTTTACTGTATCGGTTACATTAGATTGGAATAATAATCAGGACTTTGGTTTTGTCCGCATTAAGCTGTAGGATTTTTCTTTCTTTTTTTTGCCATCCCATTGTTAATTCAGGCTATGCAGTCACTGTGTCTTTACTTAAATTATTTTGCTTAAATAAAGATATAACTGACACTGTGTGTCATCAGCACTGCGCAAAAATACCAAGAATCCCTAGATATCGTTGCCCGAATATTACCAGATACAAGTCATGTATGATGATATCCGGATTGGATACTCTCCGAACAGCAAGTGAAATACATTTCATGTTCGGAGCATATCGAACCCCCAATATGGGACCACTTTATTCTTGCTAGAATATGGAGTTAATCTTTTCCCAGATACTGTATACGACCACATGCCATATTCTGAAAATAACTCCAGGCAGTGTCTAAAATATCTCATCAGAAATGGACAGTTGTCATTTCTGGAGATGAGTCATAACTCATATCCAATGTATTGATACAACCTCTAACCACATTTCAAGTCCAAACGCCAGGTGTATTTTAGCTCAGGATACTGTATTGATAAGACCTGTGACCATGTTTCAAGTCCAAACACTGGGTGTATTTTAGCTCAGGATACTGTATTGATATAACCTGTGACCATATTTCAAGTGCCAATACCGGGTGTACATTGGCTCAGGATACTGTATTGATATGACCTGTGACCATATTTCAAATCCAAACACTTGGTGTATTTTAGCTCAGGATACTGTATTGATATGACCTGTGACCATATTTCAAATCCAAACACTTGGTGTATTTTAGCTCAGGATTCTGTATTGATACGGCCTGTAACCATATATGAAGTCCAAACACGGGTCGTATTTTAGCTCAGGATTCTGTACTGATACGACCTATAACCATATATGAAGTCCAAACACGGGGTGTATTTTAGCTCAGGATTCTGTACTGATACGACCTATAACCATATATGAAGTCCAAACACGGGGTGTATTTTAGCTCAGGATTCTGTACTGATACGACCTGTGACCATATATTAAGTCCAAACACGGATTGTATTTTAGCTCAGGATACTGTATAGATATGACCTGTGACCATGTTTCAAGTCCAAACACCGGGTGTATTTTAGCTCAGGATTCTGTATGGATACGACCTGTGACCATATATTAAGTCCTAACACAGGGTGTATTTTAGCTCAGGATACTGTATAGATATGACCTGTGACCATATTTCAAGTCCAAACACCAGGTGTATTTTAGCTCAGGATACTATATTGATACGACCTATGACCATGTTTCAAGTCCAAACACAGGGTGTATTTTAGCTCAGGATACTGTATTGATATGACCCGTAAACATATGTCAAGTCCAAACACTAGGTGTATTTTTATGTCAGGATACATTCTTGATTGATATGACCTATAACCATATTTTAAGTCCTAACCATCAGGATTCACCATACCAGGATACAGTTCAGTGTCCCCTTAAGCCTATACTAGGCCAGCTCCTTTCTCTCTACACCAAATGATAGGTACACATTTCAACACAAGAAAATTACTTAATGCAATTAAGCAAATATTTATTTTTAGAGCAAATATTCTTTTAAATGTTCTTTTAAAACGGGCTAAAACCTAAGAACAGTATTTTAAGAACACACACACACATACACACACACACACACACACACACACACACACACACACACACACACACACACACACACACACACACACACACACAGTTGATTGTTGAATATACTGTAAAATGAATAGAACACATCCAATTCTTACTTAACACACTCCAGGTAGGTAAGAACACTATTTGAAACAGGTCAGTGTTGGACAGAATAAACAAATCAGAACCAAAAGCATGAACAGAACACCACCATTAATTGGCAATGTGCAAACTATAATCCCATGTTTCCAGAAGATGGCATGAATGGTTCCCATTCTTCCATAGCTTGTTCTGGTTATTCTGGTTCAAATCTGCTGCTGAGCCAATGAAACAAAGCCATGGGAATCTGAACAGGAAACATTTATGCCCCTTCTAAAAACCCAAGAGTACAGTTGTACACAGAGCCTATAACAAGCCTTACTAAGTCCCAGAGGTGTCCTCCTCACTCTGCTGCAGGTAGATATGCTTGCCCTCTGCAGGAGGGGGGGCTCTTCTTGTAAACTGTCCACGATAGGTGTGAACATGGGTGGACCTGGGCTACACAACCTTCTTCCCATTGTCATCCAGGACCTTCTGACAGTCCGCCATTTTTGGACACCCGTGATGAGCGCCACTTTGGTGATTTGATTTTGAAAACAGTTTTGTCCTCGTCACTGACGGAATTGGCGACTGCACCGCTGAGGTATAGCTGGTCCTCTTTGGACAGTATCTTCTGTCCAACACCGACCTGTTTCTTGAAGAGCTGTGTAACAGATGGGAAGAGGAGGTTAGACTCAACATGTTCTATTCATCCATTCTGGTCAAAAGGAAAACCTTTGATATGGGGCCCCCAGTTTTGCCTTGTCTGCTTATGATAAGCAATTTTAGGCTTGTTGTCTCCACCAGGCCGAAGGCATAGGGAGACAATGTTTTTGCTACTGGCTGTCCGTTTTCGCTATAACTCCACTGAATAAACATTGTTCAAACATACTACCAAACATTCAAACATAAACCCTTGCCCTGGATTGTGTAAAATATTTGCCATTGATTTCTGTCTAGACCAGAGCTCCATTCTAAAGTTAGTTGGTGTTACAAAAACCATTGTGCAGCAGGTTGTACATGTAAAGACAAAACAGACCTACAATGGCAATAATTTAACTTGGCAAAAACAATATATATATTTTTAATTTGCATACTGTGTGTGTTTGCGCCATCGTGTGCCCTTCATGCGTGACAGCATATTGGGCTGTGCATATATTTTACAGTAGTCTCTGAACATCAAAACCACTGAGGACATCCCTAAAGCCCCTTTTCCCACCGAACAGATTTTGCAACGCAGCGTTGGAACAAGTGGAAAAGCGCCAAAAAGCTGCCTTTGGGAGCCTTTCAGCAATGAGGAAGTAGATACTCTAGTTCTGTGGACCTCTAGTCTGCAACAGAAACAAGCCTAAATAAGCCAGGGACATTTTCCCATTGCACATTTGAACCAATACCATATTACTGTATCTATTTCAACATAAATCGATCAATTCCTAAGCAAAGCTTGAATAATAAAATGTGGGTTTGATTGTTTGGTGTTGCCACATATTCTGTGAGTGAAACATGGGGAACAGGTCTATGTACTTAAAAGCAAGCCCAAATAAGCAACCACACTTACGAAAACAAGTCCAAACTAAAGCAACCCGCAACTATGAATATTTACAAGCGACTATACAGGAAAACAAGTCCAAAGTCTCTTATAATGAGCAGACCTGGCAACACACATCAGTACAAAAACATGTTCTTTCAGACGACTAAAGTTTGTGCTTAGTCTGTGCCAACTAAAGCGACAGACTGCCAGTCTGAAGGAGCTGCAAAGAGTCTCTTGTAGTCTGTTTGGTGGAAAGTTACCTTAATGATGTGACTTGGTCTACATCATTGAGCACCATGTCGGCCAGATAAAGAGGGGAATGCTGCCTTTCCATCCTCATTTGTTATAATCAACTTAATATCAAACAGCTAACCATATTTTGAGCACACTCTGAGCAACAGCTGTGGGCCAGCATGGATAGGAGGAGACGTGATCAGGTTAACTGCACACATAGATGGTTAACAAACCTTATAGATCTGCCATTTTCAAATAGCCGGTGTACTTTAGAGTGGTCAAACTTAGCCTAGTTCTTTTGTGCTTGTTTTACTTATACCTAGTCCCTTGTTTCTCTTGTCAAACCTGGCAATAAAGCGATTACCTGCATTACACTTGCTGCCCACTAAGGAAGAAGTTGAATGAAACAGATAAGGGCAATAATCAATGCTGGCGACTAGAGAAGGACCAGGAACAAGTTAATGTCAACCCTTTCCAAACTCCAAACCAACTAGGATAAATAAATAAATGCGGTCATAAATGCGGTCATAAATGCGGTCTTGTGTGGACACAGCTCCACAAGTCCTTTATAAGACCTTTTAGTAGCTGTCGCTACTTCTTTCTTGTCTGTTTCTTGTCTGTGTGACAGGGTGCGAGTGTGTGTACTGCATCCTGTAGCGATAATTCCATCCACTGCCTGGGACTGTATCTGTGACAACAGAGCTGATCCCATAACCTGGGGGACATAACCTTGATAACAGAACCTGTGGCCGCATTTGCTAATAACTTCCAAACTTCACAAAACGCTAATAAAGTGAAAAATGACATATGTCACTGTCTTCCAAGGTTCCAAGGTAATAGAAAACTAAGAATAAGAAATGGTCCGTATTCCATAGAAAAGTTGGGGATTTCACCCAGTAAAAATGACCAGATTCTGTCACTTTTCATGAAATATCAGTTTGGACTGTCACCCAAAACTCTCACCCTAAACAGGCCCAATATATGGCAAAAGGTGATCATATGCTACATACAGTATAGGCCCTATTGTCATCTTCTCAAAATAGGTTATCAACATTCCAGACAGTATACTGGATGCATTAAGCCATATTCATACTTCATCCATATTTGATTAGTTATGCCAAGAAAATTGAACCATCGAAAATGGGACACCTTCAGATATGCCATAGATTTGATCTGTATTCTAGAAAAGGATAGTGCTCATCAGAATGTCCAGATAGGACATACGGTCATATTTGAAATACGCATGACAAAAATAAGATATAAAGTGATATTTAGAACACACACGACAAAGATTCCGTATATAATATCCTCATGATGTATATTGGGTTCATATTTGACCAAATATGAAATACCAATGACACTGGTCTGGTCTGTTTTGCCCAGTATAAATCACCCAATTCTGTGAATTCCCATGACCTATTAATATCATTTAAATGCCTCACCCAAAACAGGCCCAATGGCAAAATCTGTAGTAGGCCTAAGTATATTGTATAAGTTACGGTGACGATATATGCTACAGATATTGCCATTATTCTACTCAATATAGGGTGTCAATATATTCCTACACTGCAATACCTCATATTCATATACTTCTTATATGAGAAGGAAATGAATACTTCCATATTCCATATTTGATTAGATATGGGTTGGGCCAAGTGAATATTGAATATCGGAATCCAGAGTAAATATATGACTTTAAGTGATATATGAATGTAATATAGACTGTATTTGTGACACATTCATATACATACCATAGATTTGATCCGTATTCTAGAAAAGTTGTTGAGCTCAGATATGTCCAGGTGATATTTGGAACATACACATGACAGAAAAAAGATGTAACTGTATCCTTCTATAAAATATGTCCTCATGATGTATATTGGGTTCATATTTGACCAGATATCGAGGGCTTGGAGCGCAAAGGGCCTATGTGACATTTTTTGCAAAAATGACTTTTTTACATCATTTTAAAGGTCTCTGCGAACTCTATCAGATGGTGAAAATCTTTCGTAATAATAACTTTTACTTTTTGAAATAAAGCCTAAAAACCAAAAAGGCTCATGTGAAACCCTTCAGTTGAACTTGGAGCGCAAAAGGCTTTAGTGCACGTGTAGAATACCAAACCAGACACACCGTGGCCCTAATAGGCACCCAAATTTGGCACAAACACTGTTCAGGAGCCTGCCATGACAATAGTCACGCCAGGGGCCTTGTGGGGCCCCCAGGGACCACATTAGGGCCCCTGGTGGGCCCTGGGTAACACAAGGGAACAGAGATAGTAACTTGCCAGAAACTGCTCTGATCCGCACCAAAAAAAGATTAATCAGGGGTCTGCATTCAGAGTGGCCACACCAGAGGCCATGTGTGGCCCCCAGGTGCAAAATCAAGGCCCCCAGGGGCCCCTGGATGACACAGTTGCACCGTTGGTCCTCTCTGCACCAAACGTGGCATAAACACTGTTCAGGGGTTTGCCACAACAAAAGTCACACGAGGGGCCACATTAGGGGCCCCCAGGGGCCACATTAGGGGTCCCCAGGGGCCTTTGGGTGCCACAGGCGCACTGTTGCCCCATTACGCACCAAACTTGTCACAAACACTGTCCAGGGTTCTGCCCTGAGAATAGTCACACCAGGGCATAGTCACAACCCCGGGGCCCCCAGGGGCCACTGGCACCCTGGGGCCCCTGGTGAAGCCCTTTGTGTGACTATTGTCATGGCAGACCCTTAAACAGTGTTCATGCTAAGTTTATGCAAATTGGAGCAATGGTGTGCCTTTGGAACCCGGGGCCCCTGGGGGCCCCTGATAAGGTACACTGGGGACCCTGATAAGGCATGTGAGGTGGCCCCTGGTGTGACTATTGTCATGGTAGACCCATGGACAGTGTTTGTGCCATATTTGGTGCAGATCAGAGCAACAGTGTGCTTTTGGCACCCCGGGGCCCCTGGGGGGCCCTGATATTGTACACTGGGGCCCCTGGTGAGGCCTGTGAGGTTACCCCTGGTGTGACTATTGTCATGGTAGACCCATGGACAGTGTTTGTGCCATATTTGGTGCAGATCAGAGCAACGGTGCACCTTTGGAACCCCGGGGCCCCCAGGGGCCACTTGCACCCTGGGGCCCCTGGTGAAGCCCTTTGTGTGACTATTGTCATGGCAGACCCTTAAACAGTGTTCATGCTAAGTTTATGCAAATTGGAGCAATGGTGTGCCTTTGGAACCCGAGGCCCCTGGGGGCCCCTGATATGGTACACTGGGGACCCTGATAAGGCCTGTGAGGTGGCCCCTGGTGTGACTATTGTCATGGTAGACCCCTGAACAGTGTTTGTGCAAAGTTTGGTGCAGATTGGAGCAACGGTGCACCTTTAGCACCCCAGGGGCCCCTGAGTTGGCCCCTATTGTGCCCCCTGGTGGCCACATGTGGCCCCTCATGTGACTATTGTCATTGCAGACCCCTGAACAATGTTCATGCCAAGATTGGCGCAGATTGGACGAACGGTGCACTTTTGGCACCCATGGGCCCCCAGGGGCCTCTGTTTTTGTAACTGGGGGCCAAATGTGGCCCCTGGTGTGGCTACTCTGATGGCAGGCCCCTGATTAGTGTTCATGCCAAGTTTGGTGTGGATCGGAGCAGTTACTAACAAGTTACTGTCTCTGGTCCAGTATTATTATTTTCTGAATGTCACTTAGACCCTAAACGTGAAGCAAAAAGCTATACAATGTTAGAGCGCAAAGGGCCTAAGTGACGTTTTAGCTTACACGTATTAGTTTTGTATTTTTTTTAAATTGTTTTGTACTTTTTTATATATATAACTATTAAAATATCAATTCCTTTTAGCTTAATATGTATAAAAGTACAGACTGCTTACGCATGTTGTTTTTAATAAAATAGTTACAGTCAATTAAAACTTTGTTTTTGCTCTCCTGTAAAATTCTGAAAATGTCACATAGGCCCTTTGCGCTCCAAGCCCTCGATATGACATATCAATGAAATGTAGGATATATATCAGAAATGTTCTGTTTCGTGACCTATCAATATCAGTTAAAAATCTCACCCAAAACAGGCCCAATGGCAAAATATGTAGTTAGTATATTTTATATGAGAATATTTGATGATATATGCTACAGATATTACCATTATTCTACCCAAAATAGGTGTCAGTATATTCCTATATACTGCAATAGGTCATATTTATATGTTGTAAATGACAAGGAGATGAATACTTCATCCATATTTTATAAGATATGTCAACAAAACCTTAAATATGCATTAGAAATGGTCTGTATTTGGAAGTGGTTATGCTGTAAATATATGACTTTAAGTGATATATGAAGTCAAAGTCTGATACATCAAGATTTACCAGAGACTTAAAGGTATTCTAGACAAAATAATGTGATCAGATATTTTCAGATATGACCAAAGGTCATTTACGGAACACATACATGACAAAATTAAACAGCTGCTTGTATTCATGAACATTCATGATGTATATTGGGTTCACATTTGGCAATATATGGTGCATATCAACAAAACTCAGGATATTTATCAGAAATGTCCGTATTCCAGAGAGAATCCAAAATCAGATATTTGGGGATTCTGGATATTTTAGCCCAAAGGTAATTTACGGACCACGTACATGACACATTTTAAATTATGCTTGTATCCTAGTATGATATATGGTTTTCATGATGTATATTGGGTTCATGTTTGACCAGATATGTTGCATATCAACAAAACTCAGGATATGCATCAGAAATGTCCGTATCTATAGGGAATCCAAAATCAGATATTTGGGGATTCTAGATCTTTTCGCCCATTGAATATGCCTCAGAAATGGTCAATATTCTCTAGCAGATCCACTGTAAAGATATGACTTGAGGTCATATATGAACTCACTATCTGACAAATGAAGTATTCTAACTGAATATTGTGATCAGATATTTCCAGATATGACCTAAGGCCATTTACAGAACATATACATGACAAAAATAAAATGTTGCTTGTATCCTAGTACAACATATTGTCTTTATGATGTATATTGGGTTCATATTTGACCAGTTCTAGCATTTCCATGGAACTCAGGATATGCATAAAAATGTACTGTTTCATGACCTATCAATATCAGTTAAATATCTCGTCCAAAACAGGCATAATGGTAAAATCTGTAGTACGTATATTTGATGTGTAAATCGTTGATGATATATGCTACAGATTATTTTAATCAAAATAGGGTGTCAGTATATTCATATATACTGCATTACGTATATTCATACTTTGTATATGGCAAGGAGATGTATACTTTGTCCATATTTGATAAGATATGGTTGATGTCAACAAAACCTTAAATATGCCTCAGAAATGGTCAGTATTCTCTAGCAGATCCACTGTAAAGATATGACTTGAGGTCATATATGAACTCACTAGTTGACACAACAAATATTTTAGACAAAATATTATGATCAGATATTTCCAGATATGACCTGAGGTAATTTATGGAACATATTCTTGACAAAATTAAAATTACGCCTGTATCCTAGTACAACATTTGTCTCCATGATATATATTGGGTTCATATTTGACCAGATCTAGCATTTCCATGAAAGTCAGGATATGCATCAGAAATGTTCTGTTTCATGACCTATCAATATCAGTTAAATATTTCACCCAAAAAATGCCAAATGGCAAAATCTGTAGTAAGTATATTTGATATGAAAATCGTTGATGATATATGCTACAGATATTGCCATTATTCTTATCAAAATATGCTGTCAGTATATTCATATATACTGCATTGCGTATATTCATACTTTGTATATGGCAAGGAGATGTATACTTCATCCATATTTGATAAGATATGGTTGATGTCAACAAATACTTAAATATGCCTCAGAAATGGTCAGTATTCTCTAGCAGATCCACTGTAAAGATATGACTTTAGGTCAAATATGAACTCACTATTTGACACATCAAGTATTCTAGAAAAAATATTATGATCAGATATTTCTAGATATGACCTGAGGTAATTTACAGGACATATACTTGACAAAATTAAACTTACGCCTGTATCTTAGTACAACATTTGTCTCCGTGATATATATTTGGTTCATATTTGACCAGATATGGCATTTTTATGGAACTCATATATGCATCAGAAATGTTCTGTTTCATGACCTATCAATATCAGTTAAATATCTCACCCAAAACATGCCAAATGGCAAAATCTGTAGTAAGTATATTTGATATGAAAATCGTTGATGATATATGCTACAGATATTGCCATTATTCTTGTCAAAATATGCTTTCAGTATATTCATATTTTACTTCATTACGTATATGCATACTTTGTATATGACAAGGAGATGTATACATTGTCCATATTTGATAAGATATGGTTGATGTCAACAAAACCTTAAATATGCCTCAGAAATGGTCAGTATTCTCTAGCAAATCCACTGTAAAGATATGACTTTAGGTCATATATGAATCAATATTTGACACATCAAGTATTCTAGAAAGAATATTGTGATCAGATATTTACAGATATGACCTAAGGTCATTTATGGAACATATATATGACAAAAATAAAATATTTGCTTGTATCCTAGTACACCATATTGTCTTCATGATGTATATTTGGTTCATATTTGACCAGATATGGTGCATATCAAAAAAAGTCAGGATATGTGACGGAAATGTCCGTATTCCAGAAAGAATCAAAATTCGATATTTTGGGATTCTTGCTCTTTTCGCCCAGTGCAGTGTAGTAATGAGAGACACCTTCACAACTGTTTATGAGTGCACCAAGGGGTAACATGTAGAGGGAAAACAAGGATGGGGGACCCCACAGGTCAAGGGAGCTGATGAAGAAATGTTAGTCGAGGGCGACAGCTACACTTCTCCCTGACAGATAGGAGGGAAACCATTCCAGCGCAAACCCCCTTAAACCCAACCACTGTTGCAGTCTGTTGAGAAGGATAGAATGGTCAATAGTGTTGAATACACTGAGCATTCTCCGACATCTGCCTTCATAAACTAGATGCTCTAAGGAGTGCAGTTTCACTAGTGCTGTGTTTCTGACGGAAACCAGAATGAAACTTGTCAAATACATCATTGTTATTTAGGAATTGGAAAAGTTGCTCCACATCTGAGTCTTTGTGAGTCCTTGGTGAGATAGCAGGCAAGACAGGGCAGGAGGGGTCCATGCATAGTTCCCTCAGCCCTATGTTCCCTCAGCCCTATGTTCCTTCAGCCCTATGTTCCTTCAGCCCTATGTTCCATCATCCCTATGTTCCCTCATCCCTATGTTCCTTCAGCCCCATGTTCCCTCAGCCCTATGCTCCCTCAGCCCCATGTTCCCTCAGCCCCATGTTCCCTCAGCCCTATGTTCCCTCAGCCCTATGTTCCCTCAGCCCCATGTTCCCTCAGCCCTATGTTCCTTCAGCCCTATGTTCCCTCAGCCCCATGTTCCCTCAGCCCTATGTTCCTTCAGCCCTATGTTCCCTCAGCCCCATGTTCCCTCAGCCCCATGTTCCCTCAGCCCTATGTTCCTTCAGCCCTATGTTCCTTCAGCCCTATGTTCCTTCAGCCCTATGTTCCTTCAGCCCTATGTTCCCCCAGCCCTATGTTCCCTCAGCCCTATGTTCCCTCATCCCTATGTTCCCTCAGCTATATGTTCCCCCAGACTGTAATGTTTTTTTGCTTGTCTGTTTGTGTTTCTGTCAGTCTGTCTGTTATACATTTTTTAACAATATATGTAAATACATTCATGTGTTTTGGACAAAAGGAGGCATGGCAGTGGGCATGTCATGGCATCACAAAAAGTACATTTATGACATCTCAAAAAGATACAGATGGATTCATGCATAACTTAGTGTGAGTTGGTCATAGGCTAATGAAGAACTGTTTAATATGTATAAGCCAAATAGGCCAAGCACTTATTGCTTGTTTTATCGTTAGAGCGTTAACTGTTACACTTGTTGCATCGCGAGGGCAGCCATTGTTGTTTTGAAAATGCTTCAGCATGCATCTACGTCACCGTCTACTCATGGACCAATCAGGGAAAGCTTTTCACTTGTTGTCAGGAAGACTACACTCCGCCAGGCTAATGAAATATTGCATTTTTACTTTGGGGCTTATGATATTATTGTTGCTATATATGATGTTGATCAGACTATGGTGATGTGATTCCCTGGTGACGTTTACTAATTTGGGTGTTGTCACATTGTGATCAGGGACAGACAGGTGACCGGCTGGCATGATTTTTTTTTCGTAATGGCAATCGTGCATGCCCTGCCAGCGTATGATTGGCCTGCAGCAGTCCAAGGCACTACAGTCCCTTTGAGCCGCAATGCTGCGGAATGTGTGCGTTGTTAATTGCGAAGCCGCTCTTACATAGGGTCTCTTTTGGGATGAGGGAACATAGCCATGACCCCGGCAGGGAGAGGGGACACACACGCACACGCACACGCACACACACACACACACACACACACACACACACACACACACACACACACACACACACACGCACATATATATATATTAGAGTTCTCAAATTCTGCCCGAACCCGACCATACCCGAACCCGACCCGACATTTAAGGTAGGGTAGGGCCTAATATGTATGCTAATTAGTCGGGCAGGGTAGGGCCTCGGGCTCAGTGAAAAAGATTAAATGTATATATTTTTTTATTATTTATTACTATTACTCTGTGATAAACCCAACCCGACGTGTATACACATATATATATATATATATATATATATATATATATATATATATAGTGCTCTCCCATGAGAATGACCTGACAGGTACCTATGGGTTTGGTTTTGCCAGAGGCCTCCTATTGTGTCATAATATTGGTGGACACTAGGTCAGGGCTGAGCAACTATAATCTAGAGGGGACATTAAATTGCAGTGTGTTGAGATTGCTTGATAAGTTTTGATATACTGTAAGTTTGATAGTGTGCTCATTTGAAATATTGTATTAAACATTTTAATAGATTAATGTCAAATTTGTTTAAACTCACTGTAGGCAATAATAATTTGCCTTCTAAAACCAAACCTAAGGTTTTAGAAAACCTTCAAATTCTCATTCAAAAAAATGTAAAATAAATGATGTTGTTATATGTATAACAAATAGCAATGAGACACAGAGGTGGCTCCCAGCTTCAAAGGTATAAGAAGGTATAAATAACAATCTGTGGATGTAGTGTGTGTACAATAAAACTGTATAAAACATATTTTTTAAATAAATAAAATATTTATATACTGTAATTCTGTGTCTTTATTTGATATATTTTCAACTCACGAATTGTTCCTTAAATAAGCTGCGAGTTCAATCCCAGTAAACTGCAAAGTAAACTGAAAGACTAATTTGTCTTAAAGTGGACATGACATGAAAAAAATATTTTTCTATTTTTATTTTTATTTTTTCTTATCTGGCCTCAATTACACAAAAAAAAAAATGAGATTTCAACATGCAGTCGTTTCTGTGTGGTCTTGTATTTTCTGCATAATTAGGCTCTGATCGGCTCTGATGCGTGAGTTCACTGCCCTTGGGCGGTTACGTCATGGACAGTCTCATGCTGTCTCTCTCCTCCACCCTCTCACCGCAGCCCAAGATAATATGAGGAACCTCTACATAAATTGTCCTTTAATAACAAATACGGGCCTATAAAATATATTTACCCATTTGGATATCTTATTTACATCAATATCCTTCATATCAAGTAGTCAGTTTATGCTTTTGTGAAATAATGAAAACCGCTATGTATCGCTATGTATTTTCTGCCCTGGCTGGGTCCGTGGACAGCGCCTCCCTCCTCATTACCGACACTCTGTGTCTGCTGTGTCCGAGGACAGCGCACTGCCCCCCGGGTAGAGCTCCGTGGAGCCTCCTTTACCGACACTGTGTGTCTTGTAGGCAGCCGACTATAAAACTCCACGCTGCCCTGTCCTCCCCCCCCACACACACACGGGCACGGCGAGCAGACAGTAAAACGCTATAACACAAGCAATAGGTGGTTCTCTAAACGGAGGCATTTAGCCAAAATATGTTACTATAATAACTACAGAAGGACTGTGAAGTTTTTCTGCAGCGCGGAGCGGAGCTATTGAAACGTTACCGCGGACGGTCTAAATTGAACTCCGCGGGGGTACAGATGTAACCACAGAGATCCAGTAACCTCGGTCCCGGGGTAAGAAAAAACACTCGCGACTCTCGATGCTGTTTGTGTGTGCCTCGTCAGGGCTCAGCTCAGCCTCTGTGTGTCAGTGTGTGTGTGTGTATGTGTGTGTGTGTGTGTGTGTCACAGTGTGTCTTGTACCAAAGCAAAGCAGCGAAACACATGCATCGCGTCTGCGAGCATGCATCTCTCGGTCATTGTGTTGGAGCCGGGGCGGACCTCTGTGTGTGTGTGTGTGTGTGTGTGTGTGTGTGTGTGTGTGTGTGTGTGTGTGTGTGTGTGGTGCGTGCGTGCGTGCGTGCGTGCGTGCGTGCGTGTGCGTGTGTGTGGCCAGTGGCCACTTTGGGTACCAACCATAGTTAAGTGTGCCTGCCATGCAATGCAATGGCAAAACACTTATTGTAATCCGCCATACATATATATATATAATGTTCTGACAGAATTTCGGCACGTAATAACTGCCGCACGATTTACGCCACCGCCGCAATATATACATCAAAACGTGCGGGAATGGGGTGCTATTACTTTTCTTTCCGATCCGCGTTACCATTGCGACGTAATTCGCAAAAAACGACGCCAAAAAACCCCATTGACTTAGAATGGGGGAAATTTTGGCACGTAATAACTGCCGCACGATTTACGCCACCACAGCAATATATACATCAAAATGTGCGGCTCGGCCGGGAATTGTGTGCTATTACTTTTCTTTCCGATCCGCGTTAACATGGCGACGTAATTCGTAAAAAACTACGCTCAAAAACCCCCATTGACTTTGAATGGGGGACTCAGACCAGAAACCCAGATACTTTCGCCCCACATTACTCTGACATACTTTTGCCTAGCAACGTCACTTAAACTTTAAATGCACACACAACTTTGGTATTTTTCCGGCCAATAGGGATGAGCTGTAATTGATTAAGCCCCGCCCCCTCTGTATCAGGAAGTGCCCTTCGCCAAACAGGAAGTGCCTCTTTATCTCATGAACCGTTTGTCGTACAGACGCACGGGTGGTGTCATATGACTTGATTAAGAGTCCTTAACCTTAATTGGGGCCTATTTCGCCAAACAGGAAGTGCCCCTCACCAAACAGGAAGTGACCCTTTATCTCGTGAACCGTTTATCGTACAGACTTGTGGGTGTCGTCAAATGACTTGATTAAGAGTCCTTAACCTTAACTCAGTTACTGCCAATTAAATATGCCTTCTTTGGGTTCTCCCTGCCAGCCCTCTCCATAGACTTCCATGTAATTTATAGTGCACAGATCATGCACGCCCATGCACAGATCATGCACCATGTTTGTGCAGGCTGTTCACAGCTTTCAAACAAAAAAAACAGATTGGAAATCCGTTCAGGCATTCTTGAGATAATAGCCATTATGTTTTACATGTTATGTAAGCAAAGATGGCTATCCTGTATGAAAGATGGGGTTGTATGGGGGTGGAACATGCAAAATCGCGATTGAAATCATGTTTACTAGATTTAATGGGGTCCAAACATTTTTTTTTGAAAAAAAATGTTTTTGAAAAAGACTTGGAAGTGCCCCTCACCAAACAGGAAGTGACCCTATATCTCGTGAACCGTTTGTCGTACAGACTTGTGGGTGGCGTCAAATGGCTTAATTAAGAGTCCTTAACCTTAATTGGGGCCTATTTCGCCAAACAGGAAGTGCCCCTAACCAAACAGGAAGTGACCCTATATCTCATGAACCGTTTGTCGTACAGACTTGTGGGTGGCGTCAAATGACTTGATTAAGCGTCCTTAACCTTAATTGGGGCCTATTTTGCCAAACAGGAAGTGCCCCTCACCAAACAGGAAGTGACCCTTTATCTCATGAACCGTTTGTCGTACAGACTTGTGGGTGGCGTAATATGACTTGATTAAGAGTCTTAACCTTAATTGGTGCTTCCTTCACCAAACAGGAAGTACCCTTTGCCAAACAGGAAGTGCCTCTATATCTCATTAACCATTTGTCGTACAGACGCGTGGGTGGCGTCATATGGCTTGATTAAGAGTCCTTAACTTTAATTGGTGCTTCCTTCGCCAAACAGGAAGTGCCCCTCGCCAAACAAGAAGTGCCTCTATATCTCATGAACCGTTTGTCGTACAGTCGATAATGTTAAAGCTAATGCAAAAAATGCTAATGTTAAAAAATCTAAAGCTAATCTACCGCTAATGCTAACACACAAAAAAAAAATCTAACGCTAATGCTAACACCAACCGTTACACAAGGTTGCACACATATAGCGAGCTGCAGGCACACTTAAAATTTCTCAGAAATTTTCTTTTCTAGTTTGAGAACTGCTGGCCTATAAGGGCTGAAGTGATTGGTTTGTATTAATAATCAAAATCCAAATGATTGTAGTGGAGAGATAAAGTGCATTTGCCTCTGAGATGTAATGGAGTAGAAGTATAAGAATTGGAAATACTCAAGTAAAGTACAAATATTCAAAATTGGACTCAAGTACATGTACTTACTGCACTATACTAATATTTGTTAGAATGAGTGGGAGAGAGAGGCTCACCTGGTGGTGAATATAGAGTATTTCAGGTGACAGCCCTTTTTTCATGACACCTAAACAGGGCTCATAAGAGAGAGAGAGCACGGGCCCCATGGAGTGGATTTTCAAGTTTAAACATTTTAAAACATGTTTTTAGGACCAGGGCAAAGACTTTTATGATTGGTAAAAACAGAATGTCATTTGACCTTTAATGTCTCATGTGTTTTTGCTACTTCAAAAGGGTAAATGTTGATGGAACCAAATGGACCCTTAAAGGGATATTCCACTTTCAACAGCTTACAGGGGAAGGGCTTCTCTCCACATACACACCCATTGTAACTTCAAACTCCATTTTAACCATGATAGATTCATTAAAAACACCCATATATTTTTCTGGTGACTCATACTACGCTCCTAATACGTGAGCAGGCCGTGTTTTATCCATAACTTTTTTAAGTGTGCCTGCCATGCAATGCAATGGCAAAACACTTATTGTAATCCGCCAAGTCAGTCAGTAGGTAATGTTCTTGCAAATTTCTGCATGTAATAACTGCCGCACAATTTACGCCACCCACGCAATATATGCATCAAAACGTGCGGCTCGGCCGGGAATAGGTTGCTATTACTTTTCTTTCCGATCCGCGTTACCATGGCGACGTAATTCACAAAAAACGACGCCCAAAAACCCCATTGACTTGGGGGAAATGGGGAAAATTTCGGCACGTAATAACTGCCGCAAGATTTACGCCACCCCCGCAATATATACATCAAAATGTGCAGCTCGGCCGGGAATGGTGTGCTATTACTTTTCTTTCCGATCCGCGTTACCATGGCAATGTAATTCGTAAAAAACTACGCTCAAAAACCCCCATTGACTTTGAATGGGGGACTCCGAAAAAAAAACCCAGAAACTTTGGCGCCACATAACCCTGACATAGTTTTGCCTAGCAACGTGATTTAAACTTTAAAATGCACACACAACTTTGGTCTTTTTCCGGCCAATAGGGATGAGCTGTAATTGATTAAGCCCCGCCCCCTCTGTATTCCTATTGGCTGGGTTTTAAACAGCCACTACTCCAATTCACAGCATGGTACCGTCTTGAAACTTGGTGTCTGGACTTAAACGGCCAATAGGGACTTATTACTTAAGCCCCGCCCCTCTTAAGCCCCGCCCCTATCTTCCTATTGGCTTAGCTTTAAACAGCTTTATCTCCAGTTTGCAGCATGGTACTGTCTCGAAACTCTCTGTGTGTACTTACATGGCAAATAGGAATTTCTGTAAATGCTTAAGCCCCGCCCCCTCTGCCTTCCTATTGGCTAGGCTTTAAACAGCCATGTCTCCACTTCCCAACACGTTACTGGTCACAAACTCGGTGGGTGGTCCCACAGTCCCAACGGCTAACCGCTAATGCTAATGCTAATGCTAACAAATGCTAATGCTAACACGCTAACAAATGCTAATGATAATGCTAACACATGCTAATGCTAACAAATGCTAATGCTAAAAATGCTAATGCTAATGCTAACAAATGCTAATGCTAACAAATGCTAACAAATGCTAATGCTAATGTTAACACATGCTAATGCTAACAAATGCTAATGTTAACAAATGCTAATGCTAACAAATGCTAACACATGCTAATGCTAACAAATGCTAATGCTAACACATGGCAAATGCTAATGCTAACACATGCTAATGCTAACAAATGCTAATGCTAACACATGCTAATGCTAACAAATGCTAATGCTAATACATGCTATTGCTAACAAATGCTAATGCTAACAAATGATAATGCTAATGCTATCAAATGCTAATGCTAACACATGCTCATGCTAATGCTAACACATGCTAATGCTAACACATGCAAATGCTAACAAATGCTAAAAATGCTAATGCTAATGCTAACAAATGCTAATGTTAACAAATGCTAATGTTAACAAATGCCTAATGTTTAAAGGGAAAAAAATCCATGATAATGTTAATGCTAAAAAAATGTTAATGTTAAAGCTAATGATGAAAATGCTGAAGTAAAGAATTCTAATAATGATTGTAATGTTAATGCAAAATGCTAATGCTAACACCAACTGCTATACAAGGTTGCACACACTTAGCGAGCTGCAGGCACACTTAAAATTTCTTAGAAATTTTCTTTTCTAGTTTCATTTATTTTTAATAATTATTTGGGAAAATGGAAAAAATTAAATACAAAAAACAACTAGAAAAGGACATTTCTAAGAAATTTTAAGTGTGCCTGCAGCTCGCTAAGTGTGTGCAACCTTGTGTAGCAGTTGGTGTTAGCATTAGCGTTAGATTAGCGTTAGATTTTCTTTTGGTGTTAGCATTAGCGTTAGATTAGCATTAGATTTTTTTAACATTAGCATTTTTTGCATTAGCTTTAACATTATCGTCTGTACGACAAACGGTTCATGAGACATAGAGGCACTTCCTGTTTGGCGAAGGGCACTTCCTGTTTGGCAAAGGAAGCACCAATTAAGGTTAAGGACTCTTAATCAAGTCATATGACGCCACCCACTCATCTGTACGACAAACGGTTCATGAGATATAGATGCACTTCCTGTTACAGAGGGGGCGGGGCTTAATCAATTACAGCTCATCCCTATTGGCTGGAAAAAGACCAAAGTTGTGTGTGCATTTTAAAGTTTAAATGACGTTGCTAGGCAAAAGTATGGCAGAATTATGTGGCGTCAAAGTTTCTTTTTTTTTCCGAGTCCCCATTCAAAGTCAATGGGGTTTTTGCACGTCGTTTTTTGCGAATTACGTTGCCATGGTAACGTGGATCGGAAAGAAAAGTACTTGCACACCATTCCCGGCCGAGCCGCACATTTTTATGTATATATTGCGGCGGTGGCGTAAATCGTGCGGCAGTTATTATGTGCCGAGATTTCCTCCATCCTAAGTCGATGGGGTTTTTGGGCATAGTTTTTTGCGAATTACGTGGCAATGGTAACGCGGATCGGAAAGAAAAGTAATAGCACACCATTGCCGGCCGAGCCGCACGTTTTGATGTATATATTGCAGCGGTGGCATAACTCGTGCGGCAGTTATTACGTGCCGAAATTTGTGGGATCATTAACTACCATAATTAACTAGAAAAGAAAATTTCTAAAACATTTTAAGTGTGCCTGCAGCTCGCTAAGTGTGTGCAACCTTGTATAGCAGTTGGTGTTAGTATTAGCATTTTGCATTAACATTAACACATCGGATGCCCACGTTAATTCAGGGTTTACCCTCACAGGGGCCCATCGTCTCCATGGCAACACGTCATTTACGTACCTTCGCGTCGTGGGAAAAGTATCCGTAATACGTTGAGTAAATGTAATCCAAGTATGTCCAGTTTATTTTCACGATGATCTTTTCTTTCAGTCAGGACAGCTTTTTACCAATCTTGGGCCACATCGTGTGTATCACAGGCGGTAGAAAGGGTCGCGTTTTGAACATGGTGATTGAAAAAGCCGCCATGTTACGTGTATCTCCGCCGAGACTCCGTTACTGGGTAAATACTAGTATCCATGATTACATACGAGTCGTGCTAGCCTGCGAGGGGACGATAGAGTGCAGCGCAAGCTAGGAACAGAAGCTTGTGATTGGCTGCAGGGAGACTGCACATCCTGGTCACATGTACCGCGCTGCATTTTGGGAAATGTAGTGTTTTTCCCATATTGTTGGCGTTTGATCACCGTGGTAGAGCCTTCATTGCGGTAGCAACCAATTTACAGTAACTACAGTATTGTAAAACGCGTCAAACACGTCGTGGGCACTGGGGCAGGGCATCCAGAGACATCAAAGAGATTGGCGTGTAGACACCCCGTGGGCACCCGATGTGTTAAAATCATTTTTAGATTTTTTTACATAAGCATTTTTGAGCGGTGGGGGTTGGTGGGTAAACCACCGCTCAGTTCACACGGGTGTGATTTTATCATTAGCTTTAACATTAACATTTTTTTTGCATTAGCATTATCATTGATTTTTTTCCTTAAACATTAGGCATTTGTTAGCATTAGCATTTGTTAACATTAGCATTTGTTAGCATTAGCATTAACATGTGTTAGCATTTGCATATGTTAGCATAGCACTAGCATTTGTTAGCATTAGTATTTGTTAGCTTTAGCATTAGCATTTGTTAGCATTAGCATGTATTAGCATTAGCATTTGTTAGCATTAGCATTTGTTAGCATTAGCATGTATTAGCATTAGCATGTATTAGCATTAGCATTTGTTAACATTAGCATTTGTTAACATTAGCATGTGTTAGCATTAGCATTAGTTAGCATTAGCATGTGTTAGCATTAGCATTTGTTAGCATTAGCATTTGTTAGCATTAACATTAGCATTAGCATTTGTTAGCATTAGCATGTGTTAGCATTATCATTTGTTAGCATTAGCATTTGTTAGCATTAACATTAGCATTAGCATTTGTTAGCATTAGCATGTGTTAGCATTAGCATTAGTTAGCAATAGCATTTTTAGCATTAGCATTTTTAGCATTAGCATGTGTTAGCATTAGCATGTGTTAGCATTAGCATTTGTTAGCATTAGCATTAGCATTAACATTAGCAGTTAGCCGTTGGGACTGTGGGACCACCCACCGAGTTTGTGACCAGTAACGTGTTGGGAAGTGGAGACATTGCCCAGCCAATAGGAAGGCAGAGGGGGCGGGGCTTAAGCATTTACAGATAGTTCCTATTTGCCATGTAAGTACACACAGCGAGTTTCGAGACGGTACCATGCTGCAAACTGGAGATAAAGCTGTTTAAAGCTAAGCCAATAGGAAGATATTGGTGGGGCTTAAGAGAGGGCGGGGCTTAAGTAATAAGTCCCTATTGGCCGTTTAAGTCCAGACACCAAGTTTCAAGACGGTACCATGCTGTGAACTGGAGTAGTGGCTGTTTAAAACCCAGCCAATAGGAATACAGAGGGGGCGGGGCTTAATCAATTACAGCTCATCCCTATTGGCCGGAAAAAGACCAAAGTTGTGTGTGCATTTTAAAGTTTAAATGACGTTGCTAGGCAAAAGTATGGCAGAGTTATATGGCACCAAAGTTTCTGGGTTTTTTTCGGAGTCCCCCATTCAAAGTCAATGGGGGTTTTTGCACATAGTTTTTTATGAATCACGTTGCCATGGTAACGTGGATCGGAAAGAAAAGTAATAGCACACCATTCCTGGCCGAGCCGCACATTTTGATGTATATATTGCGGGGGTGGCGTAAATCGTGCGGCAGTTATTACGTGGTGAAATTTCCCCCATTCTAAGTCAATGGGGTTTTTGGGCGTCGTTTTTTGCGAATTACGTCGCAATCGTAACGCGGATCGGAAAGAAAAGTAATAGCACACCATTCCCGGCTGAGCCGCAAGTTTTGATGTATATATAGCAGCGGTGGCGTAACTCATGTGGCAGTTATTACGTGCCGAAATTTTCGGGATCATTAACTACCATAATTAACTAGAAAAGAAAATTTCTAAGAAATGTTAAGTGTGCCTGCAGCTCGCTAAGTGTGTGCAACCTTGTATAGCAGTTGGTGTTAGTATTAGCATTTTGCATTAACATTAAAATCATTTTTCGATTTTTTTACATAAGCATTTTTTTCATTAGCTTTATTATTAACATTTCTTTTGCATTAGCATTATCATTGATTTTTTTCCTTTAAACATTAGGCATTTGTTAGCATTAGCATTTGTTAACATTAGCATTTGTTAGCATTAGCATTAACATGTGTTAGCATTTGCATATGTTAGCATAGCACTAGCATTTGTTAGCATTAGCATTTGTTAGCATTAGCATTAGAATTGTTAGCATTAGCATGTATTAACATTAGCATTTGTTAGCATTAGCATTAGCATTTGTTAGCATTAGCATGTATTAGCATTAGCATGTATTAGCATTAGCATTTGTTAGCATTAGCATTAGCAAGTGTTAGCATTAGCATTAGTTAGCATTAGCATGTGTTAGCATTAGCATTTGTTAGCATTAGCATTAGCATTAACATTAGCAGTTAGCCGTTGGGACTGTGGGACCACCCACCGAGTTTGTGACCAGTAACGTGTTGGGAAGTGGAGACATTGCCCAGCCAATAGGAAGGCAGAGGGGGCGGGGCTTAAGCATTTACAGATAGTTCCTATTTGCCATGTAAGTACACACAGCGAGTTTCGAGACGGTACCATGCTGCAAACTGGAGATAAAGCTGTTTAAAGCTAAGCCAATAGGAAGATATTGGTGGGGCTTAAGAGAGGGCGGGGCTTAAGTAATAAGTCCCTATTGGCCGTTTAAGTCCAGACACCAAGTTTCAAGACGGTACCATGCTGTGAACTGGAGTAGTGGCTGTTTAAAACCCAGCCAATAGGAATACAGAGGGGGCGGGGCTTAATCAATTACAGCTCATCCCTATTGGCCGGAAAAAGACCAAAGTTGTGTGTGCATTTTAAAGTTTAAATGACGTTGCTAGGCAAAAGTATGGCAGAGTTATATGGCACCAAAGTTTCTGGTTTTTTTTCGGAGTCCCCCATTCAAAGTCAATGGGGGTTTTTGCACATAGTTTTTTATGAATCACGTTGCCATGGTAACGTGGATCGGAAAGAAAAGTAATAGCACACCATTCCTGGCCGAGCCGCACATTTTGATGTATATATTGCGGGGGTGGCGTAAATCGTGCGGCAGTTATTACGTGGTGAAATTTCCCCCATTCTAAGTCAATGGGGTTTTTGGGCGTCGTTTTTTGCGAATTACGTCGCAATCGTAACGCGGATCGGAAAGAAAAGTAATAGCACACCATTCCCGGCTGAGCCGCAAGTTTTGATGTATATATAGCAGCGGTGGCGTAACTCATGTGGCAGTTATTACGTGCCGAAATTTTCGGGATCATTAACTACCATAATTAACTAGAAAAGAAAATTTCTAAGAAATGTTAAGTGTGCCTGCAGCTCGCTAAGTGTGTGCAACCTTGTATAGCAGTTGGTGTTAGTATTAGCATTTTGCATTAACATTAAAATCATTTTTCGATTTTTTTACATAAGCATTTTTTTCATTAGCTTTATTATTAACATTTCTTTTGCATTAGCATTATCATTGATTTTTTTCCTTTAAACATTAGGCATTTGTTAGCATTAGCATTTGTTAACATTAGCATTTGTTAGCATTAGCATTAACATGTGTTAGCATTTGCATATGTTAGCATAGCACTAGCATTTGTTAGCATTAGCATTTGTTAGCATTAGCATTAGAATTGTTAGCATTAGCATGTATTAACATTAGCATTTGTTAGCATTAGCATTAGCATTTGTTAGCATTAGCATGTATTAGCATTAGCATGTATTAGCATTAGCATTTGTTAGCATTAGCATTAGCAAGTGTTAGCATTAGCATTAGTTAGCATTAGCATGTGTTAGCATTAGCATTTGTTAGCATTAGCATTAGCATTAACATTAGCAGTTAGCCGTTGGGACTGTGGGACCACCCACCGAGTTTGTGACCAGTAACGTGTTGGGAAGTGGAGACATTGCCCAGCCAATAGGAAGGCAGAGGGGGCGGGGCTTAAGCATTTACAGATAGTTCCTATTTGCCATGTAAGTACACACAGCGAGTTTCGAGACGGTACCATGCTGCAAACTGGAGATAAAGCTGTTTAAAGCTAAGCCAATAGGAAGATATTGGTGGGGCTTAAGAGAGGGCGGGGCTTAAGTAATAAGTCCCTATTGGCCGTTTAAGTCCAGACACCAAGTTTCAAGACGGTACCATGCTGTGAACTGGAGTAGTGGCTGTTTAAAACCCAGCCAATAGGAATACAGAGGGGGCGGGGCTTAATCAATTACAGTTCATCCCTATTGGCCGGAAAAAGACCAAAGTTGTGTGTGCATTTTAAAGTTTAAATGACGTTGCTAGGCAAAAGTATGGCAGAGTTATATGGCACCAAAGTTTCTGGGTTTTTTTCGGAGTCCCCCATTCAAAGTCAATGGGGGTTTTTGCACATAGTTTTTTATGAATCACGTTGCCATGGTAACGTGGATCGGAAAGAAAAGTAATAGCACACCATTCCTGGCCGAGCCGCACATTTTGATGTATATATTGCGGGGGTGGCGTAAATCGTGCGGCAGTTATTACGTGGTGAAATTTCCCCCATTCTAAGTCAATGGGGTTTTTGGGCGTCGTTTTTTGCGAATTACGTCGCAATCGTAACGCGGATCGGAAAGAAAAGTAATAGCACACCATTCCCGGCTGAGCCGCAAGTTTTGATGTATATATAGCAGCGGTGGCGTAACTCATGTGGCAGTTATTACGTGCCGAAATTTTCGGGATCATTAACTACCATAATTAACTAGAAAAGAAAATTTCTAAGAAATGTTAAGTGTGCCTGCAGCTCGCTAAGTGTGTGCAACCTTGTATAGCAGTTGGTGTTAGTATTAGCATTTTGCATTAACATTAAAATCATTTTTCGATTTTTTTTACATAAGCATTTTTTTCATTAGCTTTATTATTAACATTTCTTTTGCATTAGCATTATCATTGATTTTTTTCCTTTAAACATTAGGCATTTGTTAGCATTAGCATTTGTTAACATTAGCATTTGTTAGCATTAGCATTAACATGTGTTAGCATTTGCATATGTTAGCATAGCATTAGCATTTGTTAGCATTAGCATTTGTTAGCATTAGCATTAGAATTGTTAGCATTAGCATGTATTAACATTAGCATTTGTTAGCATTAGCATTAGCATTTGTTAGCATTAGCATGTATTAGCATTAGCATGTATTAGCATTAGCATTTGTTAGCATTAGCATTAGCAAGTGTTAGCATTAGCATTAGTTAGCATTAGCATGTGTTAGCATTAGCATTTGTTAGCATTAGCATTAGCATTTGTTAGCATTAACATTAGCATTAGCATTTGTTAACATTAGCATGTGTTAGCATTAGCAATTGTTAGCATTAGCATGTAATAGCATTAGCATTTTATTAGCTTTAGCATTTTTAGCATTAGCATTTGTTAGCATTAGCATGTGTTAGCATTAGCATGTGTTAGCATTAGCATTTGTTAGCATTAGCATTAACATTAGCAGTTAGCCGTTGGGACTGTGGGACCACCCACCGAGTTTGTGACCAGTAACGTGTTGGGAAGTGGTGACATGGCTGTTTAAAGCCCAGCCAATAGGAAGGCAGAGGGGGCGGGGCTTAAGCATTTACAGATAGTTCCTATTTGCCATGTAAGTACACACAGCGAGTTTCGAGACGGTACCATGCTGCAAACTGGAGATAAAGCTGTTTAAAGCTAAGCCAATAGGAAGATAGGGGTGGGGCTTAAGAGGGGGCGGGGCTTAAGTAATAAGTCCCTATTGGCCGTTTAAGTCCAGACACCAAGTTTCAAGACGGTGTGCTTGGAATGGGGGAGATTTCGGCACGTAATAACTGCCGCACGATTTACGCCACCTCGCAATATATACATCAAAATGTGCGGGACGGCCGGGAATGGTGTGCTATTACTTTTCTTTCCGATCCGCGTTACCATGGCAACGTAATTCGTAAAAATCGACGCGCAAAAAACCCCATTGACTTTGAATGGGGGAAAACCCCAGACACTTTGGCCCCACATTACTCTGACATACTTTTGCCTAGCAACGTCACTTAAACTTTAAAATGCACACACAACTTTGGTCTTTTTCCAGCCAATAGGGATGAGCTGTAATTGATTAAGCCCCGCCCCCTCTGTAACAGGAAGTGCATCTATATCTCATGAACCGTTTGTCGTACAGAATCGTGGGTGGCGTCAAATGACTTGATTAAGAGTCTTTAACCTTATTTGGGGCCTGTTTCGCCAAACAGGAAGTGCCCCTCACCAAACAGGAAGTGACCCTTTATCTCATGAACCGTTTGTCGTACAGACTCGTGGGTGGCGTCAAATGACTTGATTAAGAGTCCTTAACCTTAATTTGGGCCTATTTCGCCAAACAGGAAGTGCCCCTCACCAAACAGGAAGTGACCGTTTATCTCATGAACCGTTTGTCATACAGACTCGTGGGTGGCGTCAAATGACTTGATTTAGTCCTTAACCTTAATTGGGGTCTATTTGGCCAAACAGGAAGTGCCCCTCACCAAACAGGAAGTGACCCTATATCTCATCAACCATTTGTCGTACAGACGCGTGGGTGGTGTTATATGACTTGATTAAGAGTCCTTAACCTTAATTGGTGCTTCCTTCGCCAAACAGGAAGAGCCCTTCGGCAAACAGGAAGTTCCTCTATATCTCATGAACCGTTTGTCGTACAGTTGATAATGTTAAAGCTAATGCAAAAAATGCTAATGTTAAAAAATCTAACGCTAATCTAACGCTAATGCTAACAAAAAAAAAATCTAACGCTAATGCTAACACCAACCGCTACACAAGGTTAGTCACACTTAGGGAGCTGCAGGCACACTTAAAATTTCTTAGAAATTTTCTTTTCTAGTTAAGTAATTAAGTAAGTAACGTTCTTGCAAATTTCGGCACGTAATAACTGCCGCACGATTTACGCCACCGCCGCAATATATACATCAAAACGTGTGGCTCGGCCGGGAATGGTGTGCTATTACTTTTCTTTCCGATCCGCGTTACGATTGCGACGTAATTCGCAAAAAACTACGCCCAAAAACTCCATTGACTTAGAATGGGGGAAATTTCAGCACGTAATAACTGCCGCACGATTTACGCCACCCCCGCAATATATGCATCAAAATGTGCGGCTCGGCCGGGAATAGTGTGCTATTACTTTTCTTTCCGATCCGCGTTACCATGGCAACGTAATTTATATTCCTATTGGCTTAGCTTTAAACAGCTTTATCTCCAGTTTGCAGCATGGTACCGTCTCGAAACTCGCTGTGTGTACTTACATGGCAAATAGGAACTATCTGTAAATGCTTAAGCGCCGCCCCCTCTGCCTTCCTATTGGCTGGGCTTTAAACAGCCATGTCTCCACTTCCCAACATGTTACTGGTCACAAACTCGGTGGGTGGTCCCACAGTCCCAACGGCTAACCGCTAATGCTAATGCTAATGCTAACAAATGCTAATGCTAACACCTGCTAATGCTAACACATGCTAATGCTAACAAATGCTAATGCTAGAAATGCTAATGCTAATGCTAATACATGCTAATGCTAACAAATGCTAATGCTAACACATGCTAATGCTAACACATGATAATGCTAACAAATGCTAATGCTAATGCTAACAAATGCTAATGCTAACAAATGCTAATGCTAACAAATGCTAATGCTAACACATGCTAATGCTAACAAATGCTAATGCTAACAAATGCTAATGCTAATGTTAATCTTAACACATGCTAATGCTAATGCTAACAAATGCTAATGATAACAAATGCTAATGCTAATACATGCTAATGCTAACAAATGCTAATGCTAACATGCTAACACATGCTAATGCTAACAAATGCTAATGCTAACAATAATGCCAATGCTAATGTTAATGCTAACACATACTAATGCTAATGCTAACAAATGCTAATGCTAACATATGCTAATGCTAACACATACTAATGCTAATGCTAACAAATGCTAATGCTAACATATGCTAATGCTAACACATGCTAATGCTAACATGCTAACAAATGCTAATGCTAACACATGATAATGCTAACAAATGCTAATGCTAACAAATGCTAATGCTAATGTTAATGCTAACAAATGCTAATGCTATAACGCTAACAAATGCTAATGATAACAAATGCTAATGCTAACATATGCTAATGCTAACACATGCTAATACTAAAAAATGCTAATGCTAACAAATGCTAATGTTAATACATGCTAATGCAAACAAATGCTAATACTAACATGCTAATAAATGCTAATGCTTACATATGCTAATGCTAACAAATGCAAATGGTAATGCTAATGTTAATGCTAACACATGCTAATGCTATAATGCTAACAAATGTTAATGATAACAAATGCTAATGCTAATACATGCTAACACCAACTGCTATACAAGGTTGCAAACACTTAGCGAGCTGCAGGCACACTTAAAATTTCTTAGACATTTTCTTTTCTAGTTTTTCCTTTAAACATTAGGCATTTGTTAGCATTAGCATTTGTTAACATTAGCATTTGTTAGCATTAGCATTTTTAGCATTAGCATTTGTTAGCATTTGCATGTGTTAGCATAGCATTAGCATATTTGTTAGCATTAGCATTTGTAAGCATTAGCATTTGTTAGCATTAGCATGTATTAGCATTTGTTAGCATTAGCATTTGTTAGCATTATCATTAGCATTTGTTAGCATTAGCATTTATTAGCATTTGTTAGCATTAGCATTTGTTAGCATTAGCATTAGCATGTGTTAGCATTAGCATGTGTTAGCATTAGCATTAGCATTTGTTAGTATTAGCATGTGTTAGCATTAGCATGTGTTAACATTAGCATGTGTTAGAATTAGCATTAGCTTGTGTTAGCATTAGCATTTGTTGCATTAGCATTTGTTAGCATTAGCATGTATTAGCATTTGTTAGCATTAGCATTTGTTAGCATTATCATTTGTTAGCATTAGCATGTGTTAGCATTAGCATTATCATTTGTTAGCATTAGCATGTGTTAGCATTAACATTTGTTAGCATTAGCATTTGTTAGCATTAGCATTTGTTAGCATTAGCATTTGTTAGTATCAGCATGTGTTAGCATTAGCATTTGTTATTATTAGCATGTGTTAGCATTAGCATGTGTTAACAATAGCATTAGCATTTGTTAGCATTAGCATTTCTTAGCATTAGCATTAGCATTAGCATTAGCGGTTAGCCGTTGGGACTGTGGGACCACCCACCGAGTTTGTGACCAGTAACGTGTTGGGAAGTGGAGACATGGCTGTTTAAAGCCCAGCCAATAGGAAGGCAGAGGGGGCGGGGCTTAAGCATTTACAGATAGTTCCTATTTGCCATGTAAGTACACACAGCGAGTTTCGAGATGGTACCACGCTGCAAACTGGAGATAAAGCCGTTTAAAGCTAAGCCAAATGGAAGATAGGGGCGGGGCTTAAGAGGGGGCGGGGCTTAAGTAATAAGTCCCTATTGGCCGTTTAAGTCCAGACACCAAGTTTCAAGACGGTACCATGCTGTGAACTGGAGTAGTGGCTGTTTAAAACCCAGCCAATAGGAATACAGAGGGGGCGGGGCTTACACTTACAGCTCATCCCTATTGGCCGGAAAAAGACCAAAGTTGTGTTCGCATTTTAAAGTTTAAACTAGAAAAGAAAATTTCGAAGAAATTTTAAGTGTGCCTGCAGCTCGCTAAGTGTGTGCAACCTTGTATGTGTTAACATTAGCATCTTTGTTAGCATTAGCATTTGTTAGCATTAGCATGTGTTAGCATTAGCAATATGGTTTCTTGTTTTTAAGAAATAGGCTCCTCCCACAAGTTCCGCAAGGCGATTACATTGTCCCGTCGCTCCCGAGATCGTTTGTGTTTCGTTTTGAGAGGGTCGTTCCCCCTGAAAAACACGTTTTGGCATGAAACGGTTACGTTTTGGCATGAAACGGTTACGTTTTGCGTGTTTGTGGTGCCCCCTATGGGTCGAAGTGGAAATGCTTTTGGGTATATGTTCAGTATAGCGCCCCCCACTTGTGGTTAAAATTTGGTGTTGACTGGATGTTTCGTTTGTGATTTATGGCTACTTCTTACAAAACGGGCTCCTCCCGCTAAATTTGGAATCCTGTTACGGAAGAACGGTATGGACTATCAAAATATCGTTTAAATATGTTTATCACATGAGTTCATAGATCGTGTGTATCGATTTTTGTGACATTTGGAGAAAATATGTAGGAAAAGGAGCAAAAAGTGTGTTTTGAAGAAAATTCAAAATGGCGGAAAATCTATCCTGACGCAAATGGGCGTGGCCTATATGAGGAGATGCGTCATGACCCAAGGAATCCAGGGAAAAGGGAATTTTAATTTTTCGACCCACGGTTCAAGAGTTACAGGCCGAAAGGTAAAGTGGACTGTTATAGCGCCACCATGAGGCCAACTGACGAAATTATTTTTTATTTAATCCTTGATATCATTATAAATCTCCTCTCCAAGTTTTGAAACTGTAGCCCCTATGGTTTGCGAGAAAAAAAATATTGAATGTGAGTTTTTGCGATTTCCATTATAAGTCAATGGGTAAAATTAATTCACTAATAAATTAATATCAATTAAACGATACAACTTTTCTCTTAGAAAAGTAATAGCACACCATTCCCGGCCGAGCCGCACGTTTTGATGTATATATTGCGGCGGTGGCGTAAATTGTGCGGCAGTTATTAGCGCACCAAATTTGTGGGATCATTATTATCATTAACTACCCTAATTAAGTATGGCGGATTACAATAAGTGTTTTGCCATTGCATGGCAGGCACACTTAATCACGTTGCTAGGCAAAAGTATGGCAGAGTTATGTGGCGCCAAAGTTTCTGGGTTTTAGTCCCCCATTCAAAGTCAATGGGGGTTTTTGAGCGTAGTTTTTTACGAATTACGTTGCCATGGTAACGCGGATCGTAAAGAAAAGTAATAGCAGACCATTCCCGCCCGAGCCGCACATTTTGATGTATATATTGCGGGGGTGGCATAAATCGTGCGGCAGTTATTACATGCCGAAATTTCCCCCATTCTAAGTTAATGGGGTTTTTGGCGTTGTTTTTTGCGAATTAGTTAATGAGTTTTTGGGCGTCGTTTTTTGCGAATTACGTCGCCATGGTAACGCGGATCGGAAAGAAAAGTAATAGCACACCATTCCCGGCCGAGCCGCACGTTTTGATATATATATTGCGGCGGTGGCATAAATTGTGCGGCAGTTATTACGTGCAGAAATTTGCAAGAACGTTACTTAATTACTTAATTAAGTATGGCGGATTACAATAAGTGTTTTGCCATTGCATTGCATGGCAGGCACACTTAATTAAGTATGGCGGATTACAATAATTGTTTTGCCATTGCATTGCATGGCAGGCACACTTAATTATTAAAAACTAGAAAAGAAAATTTCGAAGAAATTTTAAGTGTGCCTGCAGCTCGCTAAGTGTGTGCAACCTTGTATGTGTTAACATTAGCATCTTTGTTAGCATTAGCATTTGTTAATGCATTTGAAGGGCACTTCCTGTTACAGAGGGGGGCGGGGCTTAATGAATTACAGCTCATCCCTATTGGCCAGAAAAAGACCAAAGTTGTGTGTGCATTTTAAAGTTTAAATCACGTTGCTAGGCAAAAATATGACAGAGTTATGTGGCGCAAAAGTTTCTGGGTTTTTTTCAGAGTCCCCCATTCAAATTCAATGGGGTTTTTTTGCGCATAGTTTTTTACGAATTACGTCGCCATGGTAATGCGGATCGGAAAGAAAAGTAATAGCAACCTATTCCCGGCCGAGCCACACGTTGGGAGGCGTAAATTGTGCGGCAGTTATTACGTGCAGAAATTTTCAAGAACATTACTTGTGTATGCAACCTTGAATAGCAGTTGGTGTTAGCATTAGCATTATGCATTAACATTAAAATCATTATTAGAATTTTTCCTTCAGCATTTTTATCATTATCTTTAACTAACATTTTTTTAGCATTAACATTATCATTGATTCTTTTTCCTTTAAACATTAGGCATTTGTTAACATAAGCATTTGTTAACATTAGCATTTGTTAGCATTAGCATTAGCATTTTTAGCATTTGCATGTGTTAGCATAGCATTAGCATGTGTTAGCATTAGCATATTTGTTAGCATTAACATTTGTTAGCATTAGCATGAGCATGTGTTAGCATTTGATAGCATTAGCAGTAGCATTTGTTAGCATTAGCATTTGTTAGCATTAGCATTTGTTAGCATTAGCATTTATTAGCATTAACATTTGTTAGCATTGCATTTGTTAGCATTAGCATAAGCATTTGTTAGCATTAGCATGTGTTAGCATTAGCATGTGTTAGCATTAGCATTTGTAAGTAAAAAAAATTGAGAAAAAAAATATTTTGAGAAAAAAAAAATTTTTTGAGAAAAAAATTTTTTTTGAGAAAAAAAAAAATTTTTTTGAGAAAAAAAAAATTGTGAAAAAAAAAATTTTTGGGAAAAAAAACTTTTTTGAGAAAAAAAAATTGAGAAAAATTTTTTTTTGAGAAAAAAAAAATTTGAGAAAAAAAAGGTTTCGAGAAAAAAAATGTTTTGAGAAAAAAAACATTTTTGAGAAAAAAGAAATTTTGAGAAAAAAAAATTGAGAAAAAAAATGTTTTGAGAAAAAAAAAATTTGAGAAAAAAAAATTTGAGAAAAAAAAATTGAGAAAAAAAAATTTTTTTGAGAAAAAAAAAAATTTGAGAAAAAAAAAATTTGAGAAAAAAAAAAAATTATGACACCAGCCGCGAGTCTGTACGACAAACGGTTCATGAGTTATAGAGGCACTTCCTGTTTGGCGAAGGACACTTCCTGTTACAGAGGGGGCGGGGCTTAATCAATTACAGCTCATCCCTATTGGCCGGAAAAAGACCAAAGTTGTGTGTGCATTTTAAAGTTTAAATCACGTTGCTAGGCAAAAGTATGGCAGAGTTATGTGGCGCCAAAGTTTCTGGTTTTTTTTTCGGAGTCCCCCATTCTAAGTCAATGGGGTTTTTGGGCGTCGTTTTTTGCGAATTACATCGCAATCGTATCGCGGATCGGAAAGAAAAGTAATAGCACACCATTCCCGGCCGAGCCGCACATTTTGATGTATATATTGCGGGGGTGGCGTAAATTGTGCGGCAGTTATTACGAGCAGAAATTTGCAAGAACATGACTTACTTACTTACTTACTGACTTAAGTATGGCGGATTACAATAAGTGTTTTGCCATTGCATGGCAGGCACACTTAATAAATGTAAAAAGGCTATGGAAAAAACACGGCCTGCTCACGAATTAGGAGGGTAGTATGAGTCACCAGAAAAAATAATGGGTGTTTTTAATGAATCTATCATGGTTAAAATGAAGTTTGAAGTTACAATGGGTGTGTGTGGGGAGAGGCCCTGGGCTTGTAGGGCCTGGTAACATTTACATCAAAGATCTAAATATTGAATCAAGCAAATTAAAATCTGTTCAGGGTGTTCATAAAAGCCTGATTAGACGATAGAATTACCAAAAGTTTTTATGAAAGTGAAATATCCCTTTAAAGACTGTTTTCCTTAGATTACAATTTCTATGTTTTTGGTGTATTGATCTATTACCTTGCTACATTTACTTCTACATTTACTTCACTACAATTATTTGAGAACTTAAGTTACTACTGTAGTTACTTTGCAGACATACATTATGATATTGCAAAACATACATTAACCACTTCCAACCTATATTATACATGGGTTATTTGAAAATAGCAGATCTACAAGCTCACAACGCGCATCACAAATGATTGAATACTTTATTAGAAGTTTGCATAGGAAAAAGTACAGCTCACTGATAACTAAAACGATTAAGACCACCAGTGTTTAGGCATATAATCAATCAATCAGACAGACAGACAGACAGACAGACAGACAGACAGACAGACAGACAGACAGACAAGGTTTATTACAGTATCAATACTGTTAATGTAGAAACAATGTTACTAGAAAAGACAATTTTAGATTTTTTTAACATTAGCATTTTTTGCATTAGCTTTAACATTATCGTCTGTACGACAAACGGTTCATGAGATATAGAGGCACTTCCTGCTTGGCGAAGGGAACTTCCTGTTTGGCGAAGGAAGCACCGATTAAGGTTAAGGACTCTTAATCAAGTCATATGACGCCACCCACGCGTCTGTACGACCAACGGTTCATGAGATATAGAGGCACTTCCTGTTTGGTGAGGGGCAAGTTTAAATGACGTTGCTAGGCAAAAGTATGGCAGAGTTATGTGGCGCCAAAGTTTCTGTTATTTTTTTTCGAGTCCCCCATTCAAAGTCAATGGGGGTTTTTGCGTGTAGTTTTTTACGAATTACGTTGCCATGGTAACGCGGATCGGAAAGAAAAGTAATAGCACACCATTCCCGGCCGAGCCACACATTTTGATGTATATATTGCGGCAGTGGCGTACATTTTTTGGGTGTGTGTCCACACCCAAAAAGTAGCAGATCTACAAGCTCACAATGCGTCGCGAAAGCGACGCATTGTGAGCTTGTATGTCAGCTATGTAGCTATGTAGCCGAGCTAATAGCCGTAGCAGCAGCAGCTTCTCATGTAAACACGTTGGTTTCGGCTCTACGGCTATTCGCTTGGCTACACAGCTACATAGCCGATATACAAGCTCACAACGCGTCGCGAAAGAGCTTGTAGATCTGCTATTTTTCGTGTGTGGACGTTGTGTGTGTGCGCGCACTGTCACGACACGCACACACACACGCACACACGCACGCACACACGCACGCACACACACACACACAGGCTACACTACACAGAAAATAGCTATATCAGCGCTAGCCTAGCATCCATTCTTCTCCGGTTCCGTGGTAAACAGTCCAGAGCTGGAGAAGGTTTGTCCATGGATACAAGCTCAGACAGCTTGTTTGTAAAATATTTGCACATTTTAACTGGTTATAGAACATGGAGTTGCCGAATCTTTATACTTTTTACACCTCCAATGGCTGGATTTAAAATTTGTTTCCGAAATGCAAACAGCAACAAGTGCCCAACGCTCTACAGTCTATGCTCTGAGCGACACAACGAGACGCCAAGCTGCGTTTCCAAATAAGGCGACTCTCTTGTCAGTGCAACAAAACCACGCCCCCCTTGAATAATTAGATAAGCCACGTCACGTCGCACAAATGGTACACTGTGAGCTAATATTTAATGAGTAGCGCTAAATATTTCTTTTCATCCCTATAACTAGAAGTACACAGAAATAGCTACAGAGACAGATAAAAGCGCCAATTTTTTTATGGGCCTTCTTTATGACCTACTGAAGGATTTTAGATGGGTAAACAAACATACATATTCAAAATACCCCTATAGTGCACAAAAGTTATCTTGATAACAAAAACTGCAAAAAACGCCTATACTAAAAGAGGGTTAATTCTTGCCATGTGTCCTCCTGCTGCTAGTTTTTACATCATACTTGCACAGGGTGTCTACAGGTAGTGTCTTGACATCCCAGAACAGCTAGAATGCCAATATTTGATTCCATTATGAATCATTTGGCTTTTAAATAAGTCCTCATTATAGGCGGAAATAGGAAAAAAAAATAGATGATGTATTTTGGATGATGATTCAAGACAGCACATGAAGTATTATCCATCAAACCTTTAATACAATCATACTGTTCAAACTCTACTGATTGAGACCTAAACTAAAATAAATGAAAGGGAAGAAGGATCGGGACAGGTCAGCTGGGGCGTGTGAACAGCCTGACATCAGGGTTGAGGACCAAGGGCCTGGATGACCCTCCTTACTGGACACTGATGTCATCGTGATCCTTGCTGGCTTGTGATGCTGCTGCTACAGAAGCATTTGTGTACCTGGCAAAGCATCCATTCCAGGAACTACATGTTGACTCTGAACATTTCCAGACGCTTGAAAGACTGACTGTGATCATGTACAATAAATCCAGTCCTTTGAATTCCACCAATCAAACAAGGAAGGAACTCTTCTGTCAAGAGAGTCGGCCGATGGATAGACTACCTCCCACGCAGGATGCACTTCTCCAGCATGCAAAATGGGCTGTGTTTCAGACAGGAATCTGGGCAACCAGCACAGACACACAGCAAGCGATTCCTTCTCCAAAGGACTTTGGCTGGACCAAGGATGCATCAGGGTCATGGGTGCCAGTGTGGATAAGCATTCCTGAGGTCTCCATTGCCTGCAGAGAGCTGATAAAATGCGTGTGTAAAGGGGACTGTTCCAGTTGTAAATGCAGCAATGCAAATCTTGACTGTTCTGGACTTTGCAAATGCAACTGTCGCAAATAGACACCATGCAGGTACAGTAAGGTACACCAATACACCAAGTTTTCACATACATATACATGTCCATTTGTTTAAATTATGACAACACACTCTTTCTTGCCTGTCTCCCTTGCAGATTACTTCTTAGTGGAGTAAGGAGGGTCATCCAGGCCCTTGGTCCTCAACCCTGATGTCAGGCTGTTCGCGCGCCCCAGCTGACCCTAGGGCTGTAATCTAGCCCTGTTTTAGGGATTCGAACTTCTGGAGGGATTTTCCGAACGGACCATCGAACCTTCGATGGTTCGTTCGATTGAATAAAAAACGAACAATCGGACCATCGAACCATCGAACGTACTGTACCTTTAACCAGCTAAAAGTGTAGGAAATGTGTTAAATGCGCTGTTTTATCCATTGAAAACGCGTTGATGCGTGACCGCATTAACACCTAGGCTAACACTTGGAAAATCCAACCCAATCGGAGAAAATGTTGCACAGTTTGTTGACGAACAGGCTCAATGTATAGCGGAGTTGCACGGATGATGATTAGACTTGGTGACTGCGTCGGAGCGTCGCATTATAGATCCTTTAGGGGTTTGCAATGAAATCCATCTTTGCTCATGCTTAGGAGAAAGGCTGTTTAATCTTTGGGTGCGTGGATGGGTGTTCGCTATTCGGAGGACAAACAAGTCCGTCTCTGCCCAGCTGAGATTGCTCTCACTCTACTGTCAACAAGCGTGTGTCAGCGAGGCTGGTTCGCGGCCCCAAGAGGAGCGGAATTGGAGCGGAGGACGGTACTTGATCGCTCCAAGCTGTTCTGGCACATTTTATAACTACTTTAATGGTCACCAGTAACTGTTAGTGTTTACCGGTAGGCCTAACTTATTTCGTATTTGGCTATGTCTACTACTGTGATATTCTGAATAGGCCTATCACATTCTGATAATTATTTTTTCGTGTAAAAAAAGAAGAAAAACAGTATGATTGTTGAACAGTATGATTGTATTAAATGTTTGATGGATAATACTTCATGTGCTGTGTCTTGAATCATCATCCAAAATACATCATCTATTTTTTTGCTATTTCCGCCTATAATGAGGCCTTATTTAAAAGCCAAATGATTCATAATGGAATCAAATATTGTCATTGTAGCTGTTCTGGGATGTCAAGACACTACCTGTAGACACCCTGTGCAAGTATGATGTAAAAACTAGCAGCAGGAGGAGACATGGCAAGCTTTAACCCTCTTTTAGTATAGGCGTTTTTTGCAGTTTTTGATCAAGATAACTTTTGTGCACTATAGGGGTATTTTGAATATGTATGTTTGTTTACCCATCTGAAATCCTTCAGTAGGTCATAAAGAAGGCCCATGCAAAGTTTGGCGCTTTTATCCGCTCCGTAACGGTAATGTCACTAAGCCACTCCACTAAAATAGGGTTAGGGTTATAAAACCTCTCATTTTATAATGGACAATTTACTTCGGGCAAGTAGAACATGACCTGTACTTGCCCGACGGGCAAGTGCCTCTGAGACCTTAGTGTCAACCCCTGTAATATACATTTATAGAAAAAGTGATTTTGTGTTTCATGGCCCTTTAAAGTATCAAAAGTAAAAGTACTCATTATGCAGCAGAATTTCCGTTTCACAAGATTTCAATGTATACAAATAGCAGATGTACAAGCTCACAATGCGTGGCATCACATTGTGGCATGCATTGTGAGCTTAATGTAGATCAGCTATTTTCAAATGGCCGAAATGTATAGGGCTGTGGTGGTTTTGTAGTAATCGTGCAAATCTAAAAACATAATTAGTAACTAAAGTTTTCTTTAGTAATTGAAAACACTCAAGTACAGTACTTGAGTAATTGTAATTAGTTGCTTTCCACCACCGATGTGCGTTGTAAACAAATCGCGGACATTACCGATGCGGGTGGGACCGGCGCGACGTACTGTAAGTAATTATACCTTTACTGTAAATACAGTAAGATTCACAGTCATACATTTGTACTTTTACTCAAGTAAATTCAATCTGAAGCCTATAAAAGAAGCTAATTCCCCTCCCTGTAGATCTGCTATTTTCACTAGTTTTGGTGGGACCCAGACAAATATAATTCCCCTCCCCCATGTGGCTATGTTCACACCTCTGACCTACAGTAGGCTATGTGCTTCAGAGTCAAGACTAGCTCCGAAAGGCCTTGAGAAAATAAAAAAATAAAAAACAGCTTTCTGAGTGTTTCCAGGAGGCTGTCCTGTTGTGTTCCTAGTACTTCATAGTAAGTGCTGTTCGGGTCATTTTGACCCGTTTTACATTTTCATTTGGAAAAAAAAGGTAGAAGTTAAAAATGTTTCCACCTGAAACTCACTGGCCTTAAAGATTCTTCTGAGATGAACATGTAAAAAAAATATTTTTGCACTACACCCATGCTACACCCCCCTCATATTTTTTGAACCTTAAGTGCTGTTCGGGTCATTTTGACCCGGAAGCACAGAAATACACAGTATTATGCCAAAACACAGACACACAGTCACCCCCACTTCTAACACCCCCCTTCCGAAGCCCCATTCCGAACCCCCCCCCCTTCCTATAAGCATGAGCAATATTGCCCAGTATTAAATGAAGTAGTTTTCTTTACATGGATTTCAGCTAAATCAGTAAAAACGCCTAGCTCTTTCAGTGTTTAATGTGATATAGCAAAGCAGAAATGCAAACATTTACCAAATATATCATATGAATTGTTTGGTATTGAGTCAAAGTCAATGTATCATGATGATTTGTTAAGTTAAAATTTATATTAGTGTTGTTGTTTTTAAACCAAATATCCACCGGGTCAAAATGACCCGAACAGAACGAAGGTGTAGTGAATCTGAACAGGACTTAAGGGTTAAGCAAGCGTATACATTTATCTTTGGTGTATGGAGTGAAAGGTCAAGTTTTTTTAATATTAGGCATATATATATATATATATATATATATATATATATATATATATCCCTTTTTATCAGAGGTGGAAAAGGTACTCACAATTGTTACTTAAGTAAAAGTATCAATACTGCAATGTAGAAATACTAGACTAGACTGTTACAAGTTACACAGTTTAGTTTAACAGAAAAGGTACACATATCTGGCTGCTGAGTAAAAACATGAACCCCTACTCACTATGAAAAAACGCCTCCCCGTGACTGAATGGCAACACTACACCTTGAAATAAATAAATAAATACAATATTTCTGTGGGCGTGGCTAAGGAATCTGGGGGCAATCCTGAGGGTGTTCCTAATTTAGGTACCTAGGATTCTATAGGATTCAGTTCAACTCGCGGGTCAATCTCAATGGGAGAGCACTGTATATATATATATATATATATATATATATATTAGGGGTGCAACGATACACAAAATTCACGGTTCGGTTCGGTTCGATATTTTGGTGTCACGGTTCGATACTTTTTCGATACAAAAAATAAACAGAAATGTCCTTGATTTTTAATGTATTTTTATAACTATGCATTTTTTTGTTTTAACTTTGAACAATACGGTACCCAGCCTATAGGGTAGTAGGGTAAGTAGGCTCTGCGGACCCCTAGGGGTCCTTGAGGGGGTTCCAGGGGAATGTGGATGTGGAGTGGTATTGTATTGTATTGTTCGGTACAGGGTAATTCGGTTCGATATTTCTCGGTTCAATTCGATTTTCACTATTCGGTTCGATATGTTGCACCCCTAATATATATATATATATATATATATATATATATATATATATATATCAGAGGTCGCGCTAGGATTTTTAACAGCCGGTCACCGTGACCGGCATGATAAAAATTTACCGGACATATGAAGAAACTAGAAAAGAACATTTCTAAGAAATTTTAAGTGTGCCTGCAGCTCGCTAAGTGTGTGCAACCTTGTATGTGTTAACATTAGCATATTTGTTAGCATTAGCATTTGTTAGCATTAGCATGTGTTAGCATTAGCATTTGTTAGCATTAGCATTTGTTAGCATTAGCATTAGCGGTTACGTTTTGCGCGTTTGTGGTGCCCCCTATGGGTCGAAGTGGAAATGCTTTTGGGTATATGTTCAGTATAGCGCCCCCCACTTGTGGTTAAAATGTGGTGTTGACTGGATGTTTCGTTTGTGATTTATGGCTACTTATGGCTACTTCTTACAAAACGGGCTCCTCCCACTAACTTTGGAACCCTGTTACGGAAGAACGGTATGGACTATCAAAATATCGTTTAAATATGTTTATCGCATGAGTCCATAGATCGTGTGTATCGATTTTTGTGACATTTGGAGAAAATATGTAGGAAAAGGAGCAAAAAGTGTGTTTTGAAGAAAATTCAAAATGGCGGAAAATCTATCCTGACGCAAATGGGCGTGGCCTATATGAGGAGATGCGACATGACCCAAGGAATCCAGGGAAAAAGGAATTTTAATTTTCCGACCCACGGTTCAAGAGTTACAGGCCGAAAGGTAAAGTGGACTGTTATAGCGCCACCATGAGGCCAACTGACGAAATTATTTTTTATTTAATCCTTGATATCATTATAAATCTCCTCTCCAAGTTTTGAAACTGTAGCCCCTATGGTTTGCGAGAAAGAAATATTGAATGTGAGTTTTTGCGATTCCCATTATAAATCAATGGGTAAAATTAATTCACTAATAAATGAATATCAATTAAACGATACAACTTTTCTCTTAGAAAAGTAATAGCACCCCATTCCCGGCCGAGCCGCACGTTTTGATGTATATATTGCGGCGGTGGCGTAAATGGTGCGGCAGTTATTACGTGCCGAAATTCTGTCGGAACATTATATATATATATATATATATGTGACGGAGAGAGTCGCAGCCTCAGCCTTGAAGCCTCAAAAGTCTAGTATCTCCCCCGGACCAAAGAGATGTCTCTTTGGTCTAGTGGTTAAGATATTGGACTTTCACGCGGGAGACCTGGGTTTGAAGCCGGGTGGGGAGGTTCGGATCACCTCCGTTACATTGGTGCCGTGACCCGGATTCGGGCTTCCCCGTAGGAGGAGGTCAAAGGGGGGTGAGTGTGACGGAGAGAGTCGCAGCCTCAGCCTTGAAGCCTCAAAAGTCTAGTATCTCCCCCGGACCTTTGGTCTAGTGGTTAAGATATTGGACTTTCGCGCGGGAGACCAGGGTACGAACCCGGGTGGGGAGGTTCGGATCACCTCCGTCACATATATATATATATATAAGTATGGCGGATTACAATAAGTGTTTTGCCATTGCATTGCATGGCAGGCACACTTAAATACCGGACATTTTAAATTACAAGCAGGTGCACAAAAAGCCAATAGCAACAGTTAAAGTATTAGGCCTACTCAATGCATAGTTGGGACTGAAAACTAATTGAATGAAAAAGTAGACTAAAAAGAAAGAAAGGAAAAAAAAACGCTTCATAAGGGAATTAATTATATTGGACTAATCGTGCAGGCTGTCTGCATGTGGCACACTGCTTTCACAACAAGGTCTTTCTGTTGCATCATCTTTGACGCCAACAGTACAATACCATGACTTAAGAATATTGAAAAATAGCAATTGCTTCATAAGGTTGATGAATCCAATAGGCTACTGTCGAGTGGTGACACAGACAGACAGTGCGTCCGTGCGCATGTTATGCAACTTTGGGAGAGTTGAAAAGGCTCTTCCTACTGTCTCCACTCCATCTCCTCATAAAGAACTTATGGGTTGATTGCTGACCGTGCGTGCATTTCTTAATTCCCATGGCTTTACATGCAGTACGTCGCAAACTGACACTGAAAAGAGCGAGCGAGCGAGAGAGAGAGAGAGAGCGAGAGAGAGAGAGCGGGCGGGCGAGCGAGCGAGAGAGGGCGGGTGAGCGAGCGAGTGAGAGAGAGAGAGAGAGAGAGAGAGAGAGAGAGAGAGAGAGAGAGAGAGAGAGAGAGGCAGCCTGCGCAGACAGCGATAATAATAAATGACGATTGGTTTTTCAATCGATCAGAATGTCCGGGAGGAATTTTATTTTCCGGTCTTGGCCATAAAAAATCGGTCAAAACCGGCAATTACCGGTCTAACGCGATCTGTGATATATATATAATTATTTTCAGATATGGCTTCCAGATTGTCTGCGAGTGAAGCCAAGATGGGAGATTTCCAGATGACTGAGAGTGCCAGGAGGAGGAAGGATAGGCTGTGTGGTCAGTGAGACATCAGTGTTTTCAGTCTCTGTTACATCATGTTAATCATTTATCATTAATCTGAGCAAATGGAGAGAAGAAAACGCTGGCATGACTAACTTTATACTTTTTGTTTTTAGAGACTGATGGTTTTACATGGGATAGTGGGGTGTGTTACTACCTTTCTAAACCTGCTGAGACGAAAACCTGGGATGAAAGCAGACAATTCTGTACAGCCAGACAAGCTTACCTGATCGTCATCAACAGCCAAGAGAAACAGGTGTGTGTGTGTGTGTGTGTGTGTGTGTGTGTGTGTGTGCGTGCGTGCGTGCGTGTGTTTTAGTTTTAGTGAGTCTTTTTTTGTATTTTTGTATTTTTTGTCGCATCCCTAAGACAATAATTTGATCACAATAAATGTACCCCCATTTATTCCGGATGGGGACCCAAATGCAATGGGGGTACATTTACTATTTATATATATATATATATATATATATATATATATATCACAATGTGAGCTTGTAGATCTGCTATGTTCACAGTGCAACAACCGACTGCAACCAAACATAAAATAACTTGTCGTTTAGTTGTACTGGATCTCTTCTCCATTAGTCCCTCCTTAACATTTTAGTGTAGTTTTTAATTGACTAATGTCAATATATATTTAGTCTTAGTTTTAGTCATCCTAGCTTGGTTTTTAGTCATTTTGTTTTCGTCAATGAAAAAAAGCAGTCAGACATTTTTCTCCATAGTTTTAGTCGATAAATTCAACCCTTTGCAAAAGATGTCATGGGTAAAATCTTGTTATAATTTATCTGTTTGGAAGAATCAATCCAACTATCAAATCTGTATGGTACAGTACATGTACAGTAATGTGTATGGTACAGTATGTTACAGTACATGTACAGTAATGTGTATGGTACAGTATGTTACAGTACATGTACAGTAATGTATATGGTACAGTATGTTACTGTACATGTACAGTCATGTGTATGGTACAGTATGTTACAGTACATGTGCAGTTATGTGTATGTAACATGCACAGTAATGTGTATGGTACAGTATGTTAAAGTACATGTACAGTAATGTGTATGGTACAGTATGTTACAGTACATGTACAGTAATGTGTATGGTACAGTCAGGGGCATAGTTCCGCCGATTTAAAATGACACCAATACGGAACTAAAACTTCCTATGATTGGCCGCTAGTTGCGCTGTTTTCCCCCCCGGCCGATGGTAAAAAGAATTGTTCTCCATTGGACTCCATTCATTTTCCCCTTTCGTTTTCTAACCTTAATTAACACTTTCATACATACTTTATGGTTCCTATCGCTAGTTAAGTATGCCTGCCATGCAACGCAATGGCAAAACACTTATTGTAATCCGCCATACTTAAGTCATTAAGTCATTATTTCGCCACAAATTTCTGCACGTAATAACTGCCGCACAATTTACGCCACCCCCGCAATATATACATTAAAATGTGCGGCTCGGCCGGGAATGGTGTGCTATTACTTTTCTTTCCGATCCGCGTTACCATGGCAACGTAATTCGTAAAAAAACTACGCTCAAAAACCCCTATTGACTTTGAATGGGGGACTCCGAAAAAAAAAACAGAAACTTTGGCGCCACATAACCCTGCCATACTTTTGCCTAGCAACGTGATTTAAACTTTAAAATGCACACACAACTTTGGTCTTTTTCCGGCCAATAGGGATGAGCTGTAATTGATTAAGCCCCGCCCCCTCTGTATTCCTATTGGCTGGGTTTTAAACAGCCACTACTCCAGTTCACAGCATGGTACTGTCTTGAAACTTGGTGTCTGGACTTAAACGGCCAATAGGGACTTATTACTTAAGCCCCGCCCCTCTTAAGCCCCGCCCCTATCTTCCTATTGGCTTAGCTTTAAACAGCTTTATCTCCAGTTTGCAGCATGGTACCGTCTCGAAACTTGCTGTGTGTACTTACATGGCGAATAGGAACTATCTGTAAATGCTTAAGCCCCCTCTGCCTTCCTATTGGCTAGGCTTTAAACAGCCATGTCTCCACTTCCCAACACGTTACTGGTCACAAACTCGGTTGGTGGTCCCACAGTCCCAACGGCTAACCGCTAATGCTAATGCTAATGCTATATGCTAACAAATGCTAATGCTAACACATGCTAATGCTAACAAATGCTAATGCTAACAAGTGCTAATGCTAACAAATGCTAATGCTAACAAATGCTAATGCTAATGCTAACAAATGCTAATGCTAATGCTAACACATGAAAATGCTAACACATGCTAATGCTAACACATGCTAATGCTAACACATGCTAATGCTAACAAATGCTAATGCTAACAAATGCTAATGCTAATGCTAACAAATGCTAATGCTAACAAATGTTAATGCTAACAAATGCTAATAAATGCTAATACTAACAAATGCTAATGCTAACACATGCTAATGCTAATGTTAACACATGCTAATGCAAAAAAATGCTAATGCTAATGCTAACAAATGCTAATGCTAACAAATGATAATGCTAATGCTAACACATGCTCATGCTAATGCTAACACATATGCTAATGCTAACACATGCAAATGCTATGCTAACAAATGCAAAAAATGCTAATGCTAACAAATGCTAATGTTAACAAATGCTAATGTTAACAAATGCCTAATTTTTAAAGGAAAAAAATCAATGATAATGTTAATGCAAAAAAATGTTAAAGTTAAAGCTAATGATAAAAATGCTGAAGTAAAAAATTCTAATAATGATTTTAATGTTAATGCAAAATGCTAATGCTAACACCAACTGCTATTCAAGGTTGCACACACTTAGCGAGCTGCAGGCACACTTAAAATTTCTTAGAAATGTTCTTTTCTAGTTAAAAACTGACTTTCAATCACGATGATATGCTTTTTGTGAAAATAAGGTCCCATTTATTTTAAAATTGATTATAAAGTTGGCCAACTATTATCTATGCAGCCGGCTGTGTTCTTCTTCGTGTGCTGTATTTCGGGAGGCTCCGTCCACATTCTCCCATGTATCCCTGAGGTTGCACGTGACCGTTGGCAGCCAATAGCATCTCTGATGCCTTTACAATCTATGATGGCAACACCCATGCCAAGGACCCATATTGTGTCATTTGCGCTGCATAGAAACCAATGGCTTCGCTTTGTCCATATCTTTTATACAGTCTATGGGTACAGTATGTTACAGTACATGTACAGTGGTTGGAGGTGGTCTCACTACACTACCTACTCAACCTACTGGTTGAAGAGTAGCCCTGTCTAAAACTCTTCACTCTTGGTTGAGCGGCTAAGGTTTGGTTACCCACACGGCAGACCAGGGTTCAAATCCTGTGTTCTAGTTGAGACCTCTGTCTGGAGAAGACATGAAACTTAAGGTAGCATTTAACCGCACAGATCTTTGGACGACGTTGGTGTCGGAAAGCGCTTGCTGCCGAAGGGAGCCATAGACAGCTTTTCGACAAGAGGCGCTTTCCGTCGATAACCACCGGGAACCGAGCTTGTTCAGTTTTGAGCCATCTTTTTCTAGGAGTCGGTAGGATTGAGGGGGTTGTGAGTGGACGGTGGACATTTTCCCGTCGCACATTTTCCCGTCGCTAATTTTAACTAAATACCACATTCTCAACCTCAACTCTCAATTCCTATTCCAATCGAATCCAAAGCATGTAGGCTAGTGCTGATGCTGTGCTGTGTTGTGTTGTGTTGTGTTGTTTTTTTCCCCTCTCTGCACGGAGAGCACAGAGCGCCTCCGGTTGCCAGATACTGTGAGTGAAACAAGTGACCAGGTCTATAAGAAAATCAAAAGAAGCGACCAGTTTCACCTGTTAATCACATTATCTATTTTCTAAAAGAATGTTGAAAGCAAGGCCAAATAAGCAACTACACAACAAACACAAGCCCAAACAAAAGCAACCCACAACTAGCAACATTATAGGAAAACAAGTTCGAAGTTTCTTGTAATGAGCAGACCTGGCAACACTGTCAATTTGTGTCAAACCAGCATCTGCCAGCCATCTGAATGCAATGTTCGTCGCCCGACTTTTAAATGACAAACTTTGCCAACTAATGCCAGCAGACTACAACAGACTGGCAGTTTGGAGCCGTTGGAAGTAGGCTGTTTGATGTGGAAACACCTTTACTGATTGTACCTTTAAGTAACCAGAAGATTTTCTTCCAGGACCTTTTTGAGAGAGTTGCTCCCATCAGCACCTCTATGTGGATTGGTTTGAGTGACAGAGACACAGAAGGATCCTTTGAATGGGTTGATGGAACACCTCTGACCTCACCAACGTAAGACTTTACCTTCATTAATAATAATATAGACGCCCTTCGGGCAGCCGAGCGTCTAGTCGGCAACCTGGCCAACTCGGGAACAATGTAAATAGGGAATGAATCCTCCTCCCTTTAATGCAAATCACATTATACCTGTTGTCATATGACCTGTTTTGACCATCTGTTTGCCTGTGTCCATTTATGCCCATCAGGGTTAATAACGCTAGGCATTTTTGGGGCCGGCCACCTTGGCCGGCAGGATTATATTTTACCGGCCAATCAATTAATTTATCGGACATATTATAATGAATGTCACATGCGTTTTTACAGTAATCTATATCACCTACCAGAGGTCCTGGTAGGAGATAAAACCAACACTTTTCACAATATGTTCATCTACAGTAACATTCCCCAAATAGACTCCAGGGTTTAAGGGGATAAACAACTAAACATTTAGAGATCAAATACATCTTTGTAAATGTATTGTAATGAATGACATGTGGTTTATTTCTACAGGTTCTGGAGGTCTGGTCGGCCTGATGACAGTAGAGGAGACCAGGACTGTGTTTACTATTGGAATGGAGGGTCTGTTAGAGGATGGTGGGACTTCACATGTTCTTACTCTCTCCGTTGGATGTGTGAAAGAGTTGTTCAGTGAAATCCTCATGGTCACTGTATCACCTCTGTACTGAAACATGGATTAATATCATATCATTTCATTTCATATAATTTGGTTTTATTTCAATTGTACACTCTCAGAATAAAGCATTTCTGATAGTTGGACGCTAATGTGCCATAGTGTGGTAGTAAATCAGTGTCATACATATTCTGAAGAAAACCTGGAGACTGACATTCAGTAATTGGGTCTTATGATCAAAATAAGAACTTTATAAGTATGATGTTTAATAAAGAAAATCTGAAACTTTCCACCCGTGTACAGACATATTGATGAGCCCTGGTCTCAGAAGATGCTCATGGATGGCATGGAATCTGGGAAATTGTGGGGTTTGGATAACTATGGAAAGTTAGATGGTGTTGAATGAAGGCTGATCCAGACAGAGCTATGAACAGGAGTGAACGGGACGTGTTTTTCACCCTCAGAGAAATCCACAAATGGCAGCAAAGCGCTAACTTCCCACTGAAATGCATTGTCAGAATGTGTCCTCATGGTAGAATGAAAGAGCAGTGACCCTGACCTTACAAGTTAAAGTCTGGAATTCAAAATGTACTTCAGTAAAAGTACTAAAGTATTGGTATCAAAATGTACTTAAGGTACCAAAAGTACCTCATGGTGCAGAATGTCCCATTTGACAAGTTTTCAAATGAACAAAATGTGTAAAACTGCTCAAACAGCAGAGCTATAATGTGAAGCATTGTGAGCTTATCTGCTATTTTCAAATGGCCGAAATGTATATGAGTCTGAAATGGTTAATATATGTGATGTAATAATACAAGTTATCAAATAATTGTAGTGGAGTAAAAGTACACTCGAGTAAATGGGTAAAACCATTAATACTAGAGGTCCTGGTAGGAGATAAAACCATCAGTACTAGAGGTCCTGGTAGGAGATAAAACCATCAGTACCAGAGGTCCTGGTAGGAGATAAAACCGTCAGTACCAGAGGTCCTGGTAGGAGATAAAACCATCAGTACCAGAGGTCCTGGTAGGAGATAAAACCATCAGTACCAGAGGTCCTGGTAGGAGATAAAACCATCAGTACCAGAGGTCCTGGTAGGAGATAAAACCATCAGTACCAGAGGTCCTGGTAGGAGATAACACCATCAGTACTAGAGGTCCTGCTAGGAGATAAAACCATCAGTACTAGAGGTCCTGGTAGGAGATAAAACCATCAGTACTAGAGGTCCTGGTAGGAGATAAAACCATCAGTACTAGAGGTCCATACTAAAATCTCAATCCTGGCGACGCCACTGCTCTCAGGATCAATAGAGGTTTCTACCACTTTTTCTAGTCACATGATCAAATACTGGATTCTGATTGGTTTAAAACAGTGGTAAATGAGCCAACTCCAGTGACTTTCTCAAAGTCCCCGGATGCGTTGTCATGCTAATGAGGCACATTTCCGAGATCAATGCACCTCACAACGCATCCAGGGACTTTCAGAGTCGGGACACAAAGCATCCGGGGACTTTCAAAGTCGGAACACCTTTCCCCAACCAACAATGACATGGTCGCGGGCGTCCTATGTTTACTAGCGTCTAGTCGGCAGCCTGACAAACTCGGGAACAATGTAAATGGGGAATGAATGCCCCACCCTTTAATGCAAACCCCATTATACCTGTTGTCATAGGATCTGTTTTGACCATCTGTTTGCGTGTGTCCATTTATGCCCATATATGGAGATATCTGTCAGTCTACGTCCATTTTATGCCCATATATGGAGACATCTGTAGGACCCGTATTGACCATCTGTTTGCCTGTGTCCATTTATGCTCATATATGGAGATATCTGTATCTGTCTGTCTGCATCCAATTTATGCCCATATATGGAGATCTCTGCGTCTGTTTGTCTGTGTCCCTTTATGCTCATTATGGAGATCTCTGTATCTGTCTGTGCCTCCAACTGTGTTGCAGACCCAGTGCCGGTTCCCCCTTTAATGCAAACCCCATTATACTTGTTGTCATAGGACCCGTTTTGACCATCTGTTTGCCTGTGTCCATTTATACCCATATATGGAGGTATCTGTATCTGTCTGTCTGCGTCCATTTTATGCCCATATATGGAGATCTTTGACCATCTGTTTGCCTGTGTCCATTTATGCCCATATATGGAGATGTCTGTATCTGTCTGTCTGCATCGATTTTATGCCAAATATGGACATCTACAGTATGCAGACACAGTGCCGGTTCCGGAAAACCCTGATGTCAGATATCAGAATCCGAACCTTTCGTGCCGGTTCCAGAAAATCGCGTATCGGGTCGGGTGGAGGCCGGGCACTGCACTACCTGCTGCGGCGGGGAATGCGCGTGCCGAATTTGAAATAGGGAATGAATGCCCCACCCTTTAATGCAAACCCCATTATACCTGTTGTTATAGGACCCGTTTTGACCATCCGTTTGCCTTTGTGCACTTATGCCCATATATGGAGATCTCTGCAGACACAGTACCGGTTCCGGAAAACTCTGATGTCAGACATCAGCTCCGCTTACGGGCATCCATTTTATGCCCATATATGGCGATCTCTGTGAATGCCCTACCCTTTATATATGGAGATCTCTGCAGACACAGTACCGGTTCCGGAAAACTCTGATGTCAGACATCAGCTCCGCTTACGGGCATCCATTGTATGCCCATATATGGCGATCTCTGTATCTGCCTGTGTCCCTTTTATGCCCATATACAGAGATATCTGTTTATATGAGTCCATTTTTTGTTGACTCATGTGGCGTACATGATGTCAGAGAATGCCCTACCCTTTAATGCAAACCCCATTATATGGAGATCTCTGTATCTGTCTGTGTCCCTTTTATGCCCATATACGGAGATATCTATATGAGTCCATTTTTTGTTGACTCATGTGGCGTACGTGATGTCAGAACCTTTTATGAAGTGATGTCATAATGAGTCAGCGCTTGTGCCGATTTCCTCCGGAACAGCCTGATGTCAACATTCAGCTTCGCATAAGGAGATTCCGCGGCGGGGAACGCACGTGCCGAATCTGAAGCCGGTGGGACGAACGGTTCTCGAGATACGCGGGGCACATACTCACAGAGATTTGTCGCATTTATAGATACATAACTATGTGTAAACAGGTACAAACTTGGATCAAATATGCTTTTGTATGTTTTTTTACATGGGCAATCTGATGCCACATTCAGATTTGAGATGTATTGTGAAGAAACTGCTTATAGACTAGGCAGAATTTTTGCAAATGTGCTCGTATAAAGTCCTGAAGGCATTTTGCGAATATTTATTATATACTGTTCTAGGCTAAACAAGGTAGAAACTGTAACTAAATGTGTTTTTCTAGGTTAGCCTACATGGGGAATTTGAAATTCTATCCTGATTTTAGATCAGACGTGAATAATTGGCTTGAAACTCATACATGTATAGCAGAAAAGGTTCGTTATTGATGCATAATTCGTCAAACAGAAACAAAAGCAGGATGAACCATGGTTCTATTCATCAAAACTCTTTTGATTTAGATTTTTCTATCAACAAGTCAAAGTCATACCATATGCAAATTATATATAGTCCTTAATATGAAGGTAATTAATTTAGCCTATTTGCAGTCATCAATATTTCGAGCAGATGTCATAGGTATCTTGCAGCTGCATGCATCCAATTCCACTTTTCCTGAATAGAATAGAATAGAATGGATTATAATATAATATAATAGTATTTTACCATATCAATAAAAGTAAATGTACATGGGGATACTTCTTACTGTAATCCTTACTGTGGCAGCTTATTCACAGTATTCCTCAGTGTTCCAGCAAGTGTTGGTTTTTGCAGTTGCATGCTTCCATACATGCCATATGACTCTTTCTGGATAGAATAGAAGAGAAGAGGATACAACTTTTATAGCCAGCACAAGTACATCAGGGTAGGGTTCATCAATCTGTCAACATCTAAGAGTCTAGACTAGAGTAGTCTAGTAGGCTGGTATTCTCTAAAATTACCAAATCCCATTAGTACAATCTATTATACATACATGCCTGTACCTGCAGCGTTGGCTGAGGCATTCCTTTGTACACCCACATGAAGTGAACTCCCTGCAGGCTTTGGGCATAGGTGGCAGAGAGAGTAGCCGTGGCACTAACTGGCCTTCCTTGATCATCCATCCCATTTCCTCCACTGGAGGAAGATCGGGGTGTGGCAGGTGAGCTTGATTCCATATAGTTGCTTGATAGTGTGCACGCATGATATGGAACCTCACAGCATCTGTGGTTGGTGGCAGAGTCTCTTCGGGACAACCTTTGCAGAATAACTTTACTTGTGCTTTGTTGCATGAATCAACTTCAGGCACACCATAGATCTTACAAATGAATCTTTCTGATGATGTCACGATATCTTCTGTGAAAGGGCCCTTCCCAAGGCCAGCAAGATCAGTGTGATGTTGTTCGAACACCTGCCAGGTGGCCGCTGAACTGAGACACACTGTCACATCCAGTAAGGGCATGGAAGGCAAGGAGTGTGTCCAGTTGATCCTCAGACAGTATCCTGTGAATTTCATGCACTGGGACTTTGGGTCCTTTGATGTCCCAGCTTTCATGTAGACATAGGTACATCTGATTTTGTCAAAGTGAGTAAAAAGTAGTAGAAGCACGTCTGTGTCAAGTGCTGACACGACTACTGTTTCCATCGGTGCATGGATACAGTGAAGGATCAGTCGTGTATCAGCTTCCTCGTGGTCAGCACTCAGGAAGGACTTCAAGATCCAGATCTGTTGACTTCGTCGCTTCGGCAAACCCACCTGATACTACCACCACAGGTTCACTTTCCAGACTGTGTTCTATCAGATGGTTTGAGAGTAATCGAGCAAGATCTTCCTTGTTCTCCTCCAGTGACATGAAGCTTGACCAGTCTGCTGGAATTGGATATTTCACTGCGTACTGGTCTGTGTCGCTGTTTGCGCTTTGTCCTTGTGCCTGTTTTGATGGATTCTTTATGGTACCTGTCAAAGACCACGTCAACCCTTTGGTACTTCTCTCCCATTAAGGAAGATCTTGCTCGATTACTCTCAAACCATCTGATAGAACACAGTCTGGAAAGTGAACCTGTGGTGGTAGTATCAGGTGGGTTTGCCGAAGCGACAACTATCAAGTCAACAGATCCGGATCTTGAAGTCTCCTCCCTGAGTGCTGACCACGAGGAAGCTGATACACGACTGATCCTTCACTGTATCCATGCACCGATGGAAACAGTAGTCGTGTCAGCACTTGACACAGACGTGCTTCTACTACTGCTTGCTCACTTTGACAAAATCAATGTCTACATGAAAGCTGGGACATCAAAGGACCCAAAGTTTTTCCCAGTGCATGGAATTCACAGGATACTGTCTGAGGATCAACTGGACACACTCCTTGCCTTCCATGCCCTTACTGGATGTGACAGTGTGTCTCAGTTCAGCGGCCACGGAAAGAAGACAGCCTGACAGGTGTTCGAACAACATCACACTGATCTTGCTGGGGCCCTTTCACAGAAGATATTGTGACATCATCAGAAAGATTCATTTGTAAGATCTATGGTGTGCCTGACGTTTATTCATGCAACAAAGCACATGTAAAGTTATTCTGCAAAGGTCATCCCCAAGAGACTCTGCCACCAACCACAGATGCTGTGAGGTTCCATATCATGCGTGCACACTATCAAGCAACTATATGGAATCAAGCTCACCTGCCACACCCCGATCTTCCTCCAGTGGAGGAAATGGGATGGATGATCAAGGAAGGCCAGTTAGTGCCACGGCTACTCTCTCTGCCACCTATGCCCAAAGCCTGCAGGGAGTTCACTTCATGTGGGTGTACAAAGGAGTGCCTCAGCCAACGCTGCAGCTGCAGGCATGTATGTATAATAGATTGTACTAATGGGATTTGGTAATTTTAGAGAATATCAGCCTACTAGACTGCATACTCTAGAATCTTAGATGTTGACAGATTGATGAACCCTACCCTGATGTACTGATGTGCTGCTATAGACGTTGTATCCCCTTCTTTTCTATTCTATCCAAAAAGAGTCATATGGCATGTATGGAAGCATGCAACTGCAAAAAACTCAACACTTGCCGGAACACTGAGGAAGACTGTGAATAAGCTGCCACAGTAAGGATTACAGTAAGAAGTATTCTAATGTACATTTACTTTTATTGATATGGTAAAATACTATTATATTATATTATATTATATTATATTATATTATAATCCATTATATTCTATTCAGGAAAAGTGGAATTGGATGCATGCAGCTGCAAGATACCTAACCTATGACATCTACTCGAAATATTGATGACTGCAAATAGGCTAAATTAATGTAGCCTACCTTCATATTAAGGACTATATATAATTTGCATATATGACTTGTTGATAGAAAAATCTAAATCAAAAGAGTTTTGATGAATAAAACCATTGTTCATCCTGCTTTGGTTTCTGTTTGACCAATTATGCATCAATAACGAACCTTTTCTGCAATACATGTATGAGTTTCAAGCCAATTATTCACGTCTGATCTAAAATCAGGATAGAATTTTAAATTCCCCATGTAGGCTAACCTAGAAAAACACACTTAGTTCAAGTTTCTACCTTGTTTAGTCAAAAAGATTTGCACTTAAATAGATTTCAGCCTTGCAGTGGCGGCCATGTTGGATTTCTCAATTTTGAGCCATTTAGGAACATTTCTGAGCTTCATATACAGCAAATTTAGATCGGCTATTTCCGGCAAAGAGGTTTCATGTAGAGGGGAAAAAAGAGCAGACTAAGTACAGAGTGAAAGGTCAAGTTTATTAACGCTTCCAGTGCCAGCCCCTAGATGGCGCCATAGAATGCCAGGCTTTCTCCCATAGGCGACTGCATTAGCATCCGGGGACTCACGTTGCAGTGACGCGCGTGCTCACGTTCGTGCACGTCATGGAAAGGTCCCGGATGAAAAGGGCTACAGAATAGCTATTAGCATTTTGTCATTTTAAAGATCATTTTTAGGCGATTTCGCCGTAAATAAACCTCGGCGCGCCTCCCTAAAAACACAATCCAGAGATATGGCCCTTCAAAGATGTGGGTTTGCATTGGATTCGGCGGCGATTCGCGGCAACGTTACTCAATAACGGCCGGCCGGGGGGCGATTGGATCTCAGCCACTGGATTGAAAATTCAGGCCAGGTTTCAGAAGGCCTCGGATCATTTTATTCATTTCATTAAAAAACGCCGAACATGTTCGGGATAGGCACACTGGACTACGTTCCGGAAGCGGCGCTGAACATTCGGTGAACATTGGGGGGCTCAAAAATGTATTTTAAACCATTTTTAATGGAATATATTGTCGGACCATGTAAAATGGCTAGCTGGCTAGCGTAGGACGAGCCAGGACCACCCACGGCTCTACAAGCAGCTCAGGGTAAGTAAAATAAAAAAAAAAAAATTGTATTGGATTGAAATAAAGCCGAACATGTTCGGGATAGGCACTAAACCAGTTAAGTATTGACGGTTCCAGTGGTTACATTTCTTAAATCAGAACCCAAAATACACTGATGATTGTGCTGTCAAACAATGAAACTATTATGGAATCTATGAAAAGGTTGTGGGGGTCCCTGCTTCATCTCTCTCTCTCGACTAAGGTGTCCTTGGACTGAAAACGTTGAAGACCCCTTTACTAGACACAGGCTCACGCATGCCACAGGATGTTTATGCTCGCAGGAGGTCCTACTTGCCTCCCGCTTGAACATTTTCGCTGTCTTTAATATTTCCTGTGTTTTATTTTGTTCATTATTGTTAGATTCTGACCTTTATGGGGCATTTGGGAAAATACGGAACAAACCGCGTTCCATAAGCAAAAACAGAGAACAACCGGGTGCTCAATGGAGATAAAAAATGTCTTAAAAAGTGAGTGGTGCTACCAGGATCAGTGGGAAAACACTGTTAAAAAGGACGAGGGGATCCGAGCACTCAGAGTCAGGAGGAGAACTTAAAGTTAAAACAACATTTATTTCTTTAAAACCAACATGTTTCGACCATCATGGTCTTCTTCAGGGCAAGAACTCAAACCGTGTTCCATGTTGGTTCAATACGGAACACAACATTGCATTCTCAAATAAGGGATGAATCCGTATTTTACGGAACGGATGATGTCACAATATGGTCATTGACGGTATGCAGTGTTATGTGCAAGGTCTTCACCTGTGTTTTTGTAAATGTAAAGTTATCTTAATCTTACAGGCATCCGACAGTGGGAATCCCGCCATGGGATAGGCTGATTTCCCCCCATCTGTCTTCTTCACAGCTTCACATGCTTGTATGTGGAACTGCTGGTTTCTTATAGCTCAAAGCTCCTGTTTCAGTTGTATGCGGCCCGTGGACCAGTTGGGAGCGCTGATTGCGTGGCCTCCCACGCCATGGCCTCATATGCTCGCATGTGGTGCTTTTCAGCTCCAGTCGGTTCAGTGCAGTGCGGCTTCATGGGATGGAGTGCTGGGCTTTTCTCAATCTGAGGTAAAGGGCTGCCTATGATGTATTTGTAGTATTGTTTTATGGTTTTAATTTGTATTGTTATTAATATTGTCTTTCCTTTAAATAGGAGGAACTCTGTTTTGCCTCTGCGGTTTTTGTCCTCTTTAGTTTTGTTATTTAGGTTTGGTTTAGGTTTATTTTGGGTTTGTGTAAACCAGCTGTTTATTTTGTTACGTTATTATTTAAACAAATAGGGCTGACTGCATATCATTACCAGTGGAATGGTGGGTAGAGTTAGGTCCCGATAGGAGTTTGGTCACCAGTGGTGTTGTAGTTGGGAGGTTTTTATAGTGTTTTAAACTGTGCATGATAACTTGCTGCATGCTTTTCATATATTTTATTGAATGTCTAATTAGTTTGTCTCTCTTGCAGTGCGAGTGTTTGAAGTGTGCGCTCCCTGGTGGCGGTGTATCTTTCTCCCTTACTTCCCCTCACTCCTTGCCACCCTCCCTTATGTTGGACACCTGCACACCTACCCACCGGTATAGTGGCCTATAGCCTGCTTAGTACAGTGTCGTTTTGACAATTTGATATACTGATATGTTATCTTAAAGGACAACTTTAGTTTTTTACAACAAGGGTTCATATTTTAGATTGTAATTAAAGAATATAAATGATGAGTGTTAAATTGATTTCATTTACTTCTTTCTATTGTTTTAGAGATTCTTATTTCAGTGGTTGGGGGCATGCGTACAAGTGGCTAAATATGTCATTTTACACAGAATAAGCCCATTCCCAAGATACAACGCAACCTTTCATGGTTGGATGTGACTTATGGGGGCTAGAAGTGTTACTGTAAATAGCAATAAAGAAACTGCTGGCTTATTGTGTCTAAAAAGACATATTTAGCCACTTGTACGCATGCCCCACATTTTAGCACGGTAAACGCGATAAAACAATAGAACGAAGCAAATGAAAACATTTTAACACTCACTTTTTCTTTTCTCTAATTACGATCGAAAATATGAACCCTTGTTGTAAAAAAACAAAGTTGTCCTTTAATAAAGTTACAACTTAATACAATATCGCTATTTTGTATTGAAATAAATATACATATTTCTAACCCCATTCTTGCCCTTGATAAGCTATATTATTATTACCCATATTATAATATATTATATATATTTTATTATTATTATATTATTATTATTATATTATTATTGTAAGCTATATTATTCTGCTTGAATTAATAAAACAAGTATATTATTTTAAACTGGAAATGCACGTCTCTGCTCATCATCCTTTTATAAAACCTGTGATTTTGGTATGCAATATACATGGTCTATATGGTATTCTTTGGGTGAAAATCCCAGAGTGGCGTTGTCTGGCTTCCTCTTTCCGGGCCTAAGTGCCCTGGTTACAAATTGTGGTTACATATATATATATATATATATATATTTAAATATATATATATATATATATTAAAGTGTTATGTGTGGCACAGACAAAAAAACTTCCAACTGAATGCAATACTTGCGCCATATGATCAATGAATACATGATCTACTCTAAAACGTCACACATAATCAATCATGATAATCTCTAATCTACGACACTATACTGCTCAACACCAGGTCGAGGTGGACCCATGACGGTTCAAGGTTCAAGGAGTTTAATTGTCATTCAGTACAAGTACAGAACAACATTTGCTACCCAGTTCTTGGACATGGCAAAAAATAAAATATACCCTATAAAAAAAAGCATAATACCTAAAAGCAGAACTGGGCATTGTGCGGCCCGGGGGCCGTATGCAGCCCTTTGGTTCACTCTGACTGGCCCTTGTAGGGTTAATGCCAAATTACAAAATGAACACACTTTCTAATTTTACCTCATGCACGGACTAAAGCTGCATTTCTTTTATGTTGATGTTTTTTATTCACATATACATATGGACGCAATACGTACATCAGCACGTGTGTGTGATCATTGGATCGTTGTCTCAATAACAAGCAGGTGATGAGACTGGTCACAAAAGTCAAGACGACCTGCCTTACCTTACCCATCAAAAATGGCTAAAGTGGCTAAAAAAAGGGGGACTGTCCCATAGGTCGAACTCCCGTTGGGTCGAACAGCGTCGGCAGGTTAGATAATCACCCGCGAGCGTCAGCAAGTTAGATTATCACCCGCGAGCATCGGCAGGTTAGATAATCACCCGCGTCACGGTTACTGAGGTTAGGTTTAGGGTTAGGGTTAGAGCATACATGGGCAACTGGCGGCCCGGGGGCCACATGCGGCCCCCACCTTCACTTAATGCGGCCCAGCAGGTTAATACTGGAATACTGATATATTATTGATTTCAGCTGTTATAATTCCAAACATGACCTGCTTTAATTCTGTCTATATTAGTAGCTTAATGACTAGCATAGTAGTGTTAAAATGTATTTATTTTATGTCCAATGTAGGTATTTGTATTTAGGTTCATAATGTTAACATGAGTATATAACTAAATGCGTTTGAAATTAAATCAAAATGTTACATTTCAGGATTCCAATTCCAATTAAAAAATAACAAATAATTCAGGATTCCAAATCAAAAGAAGCAGATCTACAAGCTATTCAGAGCTAATCAGATCTACAAGCTATACGGTGGACATATAGTGGCCCTGGGGTCCAAACTATGTTCCCCAGGTTCTATGTTCCCCAGGTGCTATGTTCCCCACCTCACAGCATTAGTTTAGTGAGGTTATGGTTAGGGTTAGGGTTAGGGTTAGGGGTAGGTTTAGGTGGTAAGAAAGTGGGGAACATAGAACCTGGGGAACATAGGTACGGTCCCGTGGCCCTCGCCATCATCCAAGTTGCCCACCCCTGATCTAGGAGATAACAGAGCAGACCTGTGGAGCGGGGGATGAGTGTAGCTCTGCCTCTATCCAAGTTATTATTCAGATGCAAATGAGCTACTCAACACAACGCAAACCTTCTCTCTCCCTCACAAGCGTAATTTGTATAGGGTTGATGGGTTTAATAAACCCAGGGGCCCCCCTACTAGGGACAGTATTATAAATTCATAGGCTATTATATTGTCGTTGTCGGGTGAAAACATTGTATGTCCAAAACCGTTCGTTTTGCATTTTTCATTTTAAAAATGATTTAAACTAGTGAGACTAGTGAGACGGCCTTCTACGATGAAGCAGGGCTTTGCTTTGCAAAAGAACATACAAATTTGAAACTTGGAGATACGAGGTTTACACCCGACAATTACGATATGTATTTTGACATTTCCAATATATTAGGGGTCTCTAATCTCCTAATCTATGGGCCCCCCTCACTGTAGTACAGGGACCTCTAGATCTGAAAACCCATGCAGAATAAGATCTAATTTCGCCCCTGCTCTCCCTGTCTTGTGTAGTGTAGTTTACAGACAGGGACTGTCACCAGAAATAACTGTCTGTCAGTTACAGGGCATGTGTAACATAAGAGATTAACGTATAGGCAATCTTTTGGCCTAAGTTTTGATTGATTGATTACTTTATTTAATAAAGTATTAACACAATGCAATTATTATTATTATTGTTGTTGTTGTTGTTGCCTTTTTTAACGTTGAACCTGGGAATACGTCATGCCAGACTGAACTGTGTAGGTGGAGGGTGGGGATGGTTTAGTTTATTTTTGTATTTATTTAAATGTTTTTTTTATTTTTTTATTGTAACATGAATTAGTCAGAAAAGTCAGAGGTCATGATAATAGCAAAAATAGCCGATCTACAAACTCTCTAGTGTACCAGGCAGAGAAATCACACGTCTACTCTGCTCAGGAGCCGAATGGCTGTACATTTGTACTTTTACTCAAGTAAATTAAATCTGAAGACTATTGTAAAAGAGTATTTCTGCATTGCAGTATTGATACTTTTACTCGAGTAACAAATGTGAGTTATCCACCACAGTTACACATGTATTATTTCTTATACAAATAATAATAATAATAATAATAGTGTGTGTGTGTGTGCGTGCGTGCGTGCGTGCGTGCGTGCGTGCGTGCATGCGTGTGTGTTACTTACCTTGCTTATTGTAAGTCGCTCTGTATTAAAAGTGTCTGCTAAATGCCCAAATTGTAAATTGATAAGTGATGCATCTCTAGAGCTCTAGAAATCAAACATCAAAATCATCTTTTCGTCTTGTGGGGTAGGAGTGAATGTCAGAAGTAACACTAACACACAAACTATTATGAAAAGAAAGGGGAATGTCTTGTTTTCCTTTTTTTAACAAATAAACAGAAAACATGTATACTTTATCTATAGGCAATAATGAATATTTAGTAAAGCGGGGAGTAGATGGCTCATATCTATTTGACTGTGAAATAATTCTCAGAAACGTTATGAATGATCAGTAATTTAATTAGATATGTTGGATATGTCGCAAACCAAACAATATTACAGTAATTAATATGAGGGAAGCTAGGCTATAATAAAGTGTTAAATGAGATGAAGGAAGAACTAATGGACAGACCATCTATAAAACTGTCAACTTTGACATGCAGAAACTCAACTCTCCTGCTCATTGAGAAAGTGCCGCCTCGTGGTTGAATGGCCACACTACACATTGAAATAAGATACTAGATATCTAGGGGGCGTGGCTGAGAAATCTGGGGGAGTGCCTGGAAAGGGTACCTAGGATCTGATAGGATCCATCTTTCAGATGGGGACAGATTGAGTAGGAGAGCACTGTAATGTATGTTTCATTCATTAAAAAAAGCTTAGGACCCATTTGAACTGCCCACATAAAAGACTGCAACTTTATTCATTGGACATGACATCCACCCACAGACCAAAGCTTAAGCATTAACCCATTTTTTCTCCTGTGCCTGCTGGAATAGAGTTTTATTATCATTATTCTCCCACCAGGCTTTCCCACCAAATCCATTTCCACGTATTTCGTCCACTAGTGAACCGCTTGCATTCGGCTGCTTCTTGTGGGTTCTTCCGGGCCTGGCGCTGGGGGAGGCTGTTGCTCCCGGGCCGAGCCCTGGAACGGCTGCATCTGAAGAGGCCCTTTGTTTTCCGGCACCTGCTCCAGCACTGGTGATGCCGTCTCCTCTACCTCCATGTAAAGGCCTGTCATGCTCCTCACTGCCGACTCCTCCTGTGGACAGAAGCTCCACCCGCTCCTCCCGGCCTTCCTGGGTCGCTCCACAAACCACCCGGGAGGTTTCTTCTCCTCCCAGGCCCAGCCCAGGATCTGCTTGTGGAAGGGCTGTTCCATCTCCATTGTCGGCTGCTGTACCAGTATGGTCAACATCGTCTCCACAAGCCTCTCGTTCCATGCCAACAGCTCTTCCTCCAAAGTCCACCAGTTGAACTGGTTCGTTTGGCCTGTTCAGCTGGGTCGTGGCAGGCAGGGATGGCTGGCTTCCGGGCTCGGTGTGGGGGGAAGCTGCTGCTCCCAAGTGGAGCGCTCCTCTTGGCTTTCGCTCCTTAACAACAACTCCTTCTTCGCAGAGGACCTCCTCGGGCGTCACTTGTCTCCCATGCGGCTCTCCATAAAGGTCCTTGGAGGCTGATGATCCTAGGCAAAGCCCAGGAACTACTTTGGAAGCAACCTTTCGTTCTCTAGAGCCAGCTCCATGCTGCTTTCGCTCTTCACCACCTCCAAGTTCTCCTTTGCCGAGGAGTTCCTCTGTAACTAGCAACGTTTGCGTGTCCGAGCTTTCCTGGTGAACTCCACAGACGTCCTGTGAGGTTTCTGCTCCCGGGCAAAGACCAGGAACTGTTTGCGGAAGGGCCGGTCCATCTCCAGAGCCTGCAGCTCCACCAGTAGGGTAATGATAATGGTAGTGATAATGATAATGAACCTGCGATGGACCACCTGCACGTGGCTTCTCCTCCTCACCATCAACTCTTTTACAGAAGAGCTCCTTTAGCCCTGCTTGGCTGGCCTGGGGCGCTCCCCGAATGCTTTGGGAGAACGATTCTCCCAAGGCTCCAAGATGAGGAGGGACCTCTTTGGAAGCAGTCGTTGGTTCTAAAAACTTATTTAGAAGTATTTTGTTAGAGTTTTTTAAAGAGTTGAAAGGGAGCTTTTGATCCTCACCTTTAACTTCTCCTTTGCAGCGAGGCTCCTCTGTAGCCAGTAAGGTGTCCTGACAGGGCTGGGACACTCCACCAAGGTCCTGAGAGGCTGCTACTTCCAGGGTGAGACCAGGATCCAGGGTCTTTTCATCTCCTCCTTTGCAGAGGAGATCCTTCAGCTCCTCTTGGCTGACCTGGGGTGCTCCACAAATGTTTTGAGAGGCTGGTGCACCCATGGCAAGGTCAGGAACCTCTTTGGAAGTGTCTGTTTGTTCTTTAGGACGAGTTCTGAACTTCTTTAAAACTCTTCCTGTACTGTTTCTTAGAAAGTTGACGAGGAGCTTTTGATGCTCACCTTCAACTCTTCCTTTGGAGAGGAGCTCCTCTGTAAGCAATAATGTTTTGATGTCCTGGCTGGGCTGGGTGAGACCAGGATCTGCTTGTGCCAGGGTCCTTCCAGCTCCAGTGGTTTCTCCACTCGCATCATTAACTCCAACACATTCAAGTTGTTTTCGCTCCTCAACACCACCTCTTTCTCCACTGAAGAGCTCCTCAGAAACTGGTTCTATTTGCACGTCCTGGCTGGGCTGAAGCGCTGCTACCAGGCCAAGCTCAGGAACGGATTTTGAAGGCTCTGGAGTTCCTTCTCCAGAGACTCCTCCACGTGGCTTTTTCTCAACACCATTATCTTTGCTGAGGAGCTCCTCAGGCTTCTCTTGGCTACCATGGGGAATTCCACAAAGGTCCTGGGAGGCTGATAGTCCCAGGCCAAGCTCAAGAACTACTTTGGAAGTGACAGTTTGGTCGTCTCCATGCGGCTTTCGCTCGTCACCATCTCCAATTCCTCCTTTGCCAAAGAGCTTCTCTGTAACTAGCAACGTTTGTGTGTCATGGCTGTCCTGGAGGACTTCACAGATGTCCTGTGAGGTTGCTGCTCCCGGGCCAAGCCCAGGATCTGTTCGTTGAAGGGCTGGTCCATCTCCAGAACTTCCTCCATCTGATTCTTTCCCCTCACTATCAACCCCTCCTTTGCAGTGGAGCTCTGCTTGGCTGACCTGGGGTGCTCCACAAATGCTTTGGGACGCCGATTCTCCCAAGGCAAGGTCAGGAACCTCTTTGGAAGCGCCTGTTCGTTCTTTAAGATGAGTTCTAAACAACTTCTTAAAAACTCTTCCTGTAGTGTTTCTCATGGAGTTGACAAGGCTTTTTCGACGCTCGCCTTCAACTCCTCCTTTGGAGAGCAGCTCCTCTGTAGCCACTAACATGTGCATGTCCTGGCAGGGCAGGGACCCTCCACCCAGGTCCTGAGAAGGTGCTACTTCCAGGGTGAGACCAGGATCTGCTTGTGCCAGGGTTCTTTCATCTGCAGCACCTGCTCCACTAGCATCATTAACTCCAACACCTTCAAGTTGTACTCGCTCCTCAATGCCGCTGAATAGCTCCTCTGGAACTGGTTCTATTTGCATGCCCTGGCTGGGCTGAGCTGCTGCTACTACGCCAAGCTCAGGAACAGATTTTGAAGGCTCTGGAGCTCCTTTTCCAGTGTCTCCTCCACATGTTCTTTCATCATCTTCATCATCGCCTTCGCATAGGAGTTCCTCTGGCTTCTCTTGGCTTTGTTCTTTAGAGCTGGCTCCATGCAGCTTTATCTCCTCACCACCTCCAGTGAGGTATACGTCCAGGGTGAGCACAGGATCTGCATGCACAAGGGTCCTTGCATCTCGAGCGCCCGCTCCACTAGCCCACTCCAATCGCTCCTCACCAACACCTGTTTCTCCGCTGAAGAGCTGCTCAAGGACTGGTTCTACAAGCTCAGGATGTGCTTGTGGAACGGCCGTTTGTTCTCCCCAAGCTGCTAAAACCGCAATGTCACCTTCTGTAACAACACTGATCTCCCACGGTAAGATCTTCAGAGGGTCTTCAGTGCGGTTATAAATGAATGGAAAGAGTGTGTCAGTGAAAGTGTGTGTGAAGGTGTGTATGTGTGTGTTGGCGTCGGAATCAGAGAAGGACAGCTTTCCGCCGTCCCAGTCCAGTACGACTCTGATCCTCCTGGGTTGAGAATGAACCTCCAGGTCTTTGTATCGGCCCGGCGAACAGCGAGCGTTGAGCTCGCCGTCAGCGAACATTATCCTCCAGAAATTCCCGCCTCTGCCTCCCTTCCTGTGGAAAGACTCTTCCAACACGCCTACCTGCCAGCGTTCGTTGTCGCCCACCTCGACATCCCAGCTGTGAATCCCGGCGCTGAAGCCCTCGGCACCCAGGACCAGGTACCAGTAGTCAAACCTCTCTGCGTTATCTGGAAGCGCTGCAAATTTCTCCTCCTCTTCAAGTCGTGTCATGCCTGTCAGATCACCGGTCAGGTTGTAGACCGAGCTGGCAGTGCTGGGGTCCAGGAGAAACGGCGTGTAGGAGACCACGTCCTTCATCTTGGCCCACACTCTGAACAGGAGGTTTCCCCGGTGTTTGACCTCGTCTATCAGGGCCTCTCGGCCCATCCGCGGGTCCGGCAGCGTGCGCAGTCTGGAGTCCACTTTGGTCTTGTACTGACGCAGCGCTGATACGTTTCGTTTCACGCTCACCTTCTTTGTGCCTTTGATTGTTTTCGAGAGGGTTTCGAGGCCTCTGTCCACGCTGTCCAATTTCAACGTGAGCAACTCCAGCTTCTGCTGCTCTTCCTGCGTCAGTACGTCGGTCAGGGCCGCCTCTTCACATTGCAGGAACTGATGGAGCGACTTGAACTGTTCCCTGATGTGCCAATCGATGTGCCATCTCTGGTCTTTAACGTGTTCTCGCGCCTGGAGAATGTCAGTTCTGCCTTTATCAAAGGCCGTCCGTGTCCTCTGTAACAGCGACAGGAACTCCTCCTTCTCCTCTTCCCTTTGTTCTTCTTTCTCCTCCATTGCTGACAATGTCGTACCAGTTGATTGGTGAGAATGATGGTCCCTGGTTATATTTCAGTCCTACTGACCTCAGCTGTTGTTGAAATCCTACATAGTGGCATCCCCAGCCTAAACTGATCATATTGAACAAACTAAGGTCAAACTGAGACCTCGCTCTAAAAAGCCACTTGGCATCGTCGTCATTGTGATAACACTGCAGTGACGCCATGGTGCAATCTGTCACAAGCATGGGAATGTTGTTGTGACATTGTGGCCTACGCAAGACAACAGTACAGGCCTCCATACGCAGCCGATCACAGTACTTGCGTGTACTGCTTGCAGTGGCGTCAGTTCAGAAAAAGCTAAGGTATGGCAACATGACTGGTGTCTTGCGAAGTTGACATACCTTAGCAACAGGCATGATACATTTATTTTAAGAAGTACATTTTTCCCCCGTTTCTACGGTTTCTTGGGGTGGATATGGCAGCCTGGAACAGTTGTTCAAGTGCAGCTACACTTGGCATGTTAGTAAACGTGCCACAATTAACAATAATGAATTGCACCTGTACCATTTTGTCAAGATGGGGAAACTACAAGTGTGGAGAATATCATTATAATACCTTGTTAAAGTGACCATTTTGTAAAATTTTGCATTTGTAGTTATTTTACTGTAATTTAACAACATAATAACCAGCACAGATAGACAAAGAGACATTCATGGATTTATATTTAAAAATAACTTGTATGTTCCGCCCTGGACCCAGGGTATGGCAGCTGCATACCCCTGCCCCTGCCATACCCAATTGTAAATTGCAAGTGTGGTTGCAAATTCACCTGCCTATTGATTCAAGGTAAAAACCCATTCACAAATAAAGTTTATCTAGAATAAATAATAGTTACCTACTCCTCCTGTGAGGGAAATTCAGTATTTGCAGCCCAACCCAGCTGCTTCGCAGCCCACAAGGAGCGCGTGAGCAATGGGGTATATGCATATACGCCATTTTGTTCTACTTCCGGGTGTCTTTCGACTTCCTTCACAGGTGTTACCGATGATACTAATGAAGGGTCTGTTCCATTCTGGTCAAACAGAGTCAGGGTGCTGATATTGTGCATGTTGGCTCACTGGAAATACTCTGCTACACCAGTGGGTCTCAAAGTGTCCTTGAGTGGGTTCCAAATTTCCCCATACAGGTGTATAACTCTTAGGGCGGCTTGCACCAAGAGGGATTAAATAAATCTTAGTTTAGGGTTAATCAAGGGTTTGTTGATCTAGGTTTTATTTTAAATCGAGGTGCGTTGCACCACTTAAATTTAAGCATTGCTTAACAAATCTGTGATTAAAGCCTTAACCTGTGATTAAAACCATAAACTGTGATTAATTCATGGTTTAAATGTCCTCCATCTTGGATTTCGATATAAACAAACTGGAACATGCTATTCTCTTGAGCCTAATATCATTAGCGTTACTCTTTTATTCATTTCTAGGAGAATGGGCAGGCCTGTGTTAAGAAGAGCGCCTGCAGCCAAAACAAAACAAAACAAAAATATAACGCTCCCCGTCATACGACGGTGACGCTCGGACGCTACATTGCGGTGCGGCGCGGCGATGCGATGCGCGGCTAGAGGCAAGAAAAGACCACAGTTTTGATCACATTCACATTTGAGTCGATTATGAAGCGATTTCGAAAATTAAAACGTCTCCAAGTTGCTTGGGAAGTCCACAAGCTTCCATGACAAATGTCTGTATGTCCCTGTAAATATTTAAATGTTCGCTAATTTAAAATAGCCGATGTACAGTACTACAAGGATGTGATGAGATGTTTGTTTTCAGCTGTGAAACGCTGTCTGCAGTTTACTTGCTGTGGGGCTTCCCTCACAGGAGGGGGACCCCCATTCATGTCAATGGCATGTTTGCATTTAAACCGGTTTAAAATTAATCCCTTACTGATGTTTAAATCAAAGTTTAAAGATGTGGTGCAACAGGATTAACAGTAATCCAGGTTTACAGTGAAAATTCAAACCAAGATTAAAAGGATGGTTTAAAACTAAACCTGATTAATGAAAATTAGATTTAAGGTTTGGTGCAAGCTGATTAAAAGATAAACCTTGATTTAAACCAGTTTAAGGCTTAAACCGTGTTGGTGCAAGCCGCCCTGAGTGTACAAATGGAAGCAAATGGACCCTTGCGGGTCCATTTGCTTCCATTTGTAGATTCCATTTGTACAGAGTTATGAGGGTCCTTGAAATGAAAGAACCACTGTACAATAAATCAAATTATCAGTAACACCTGTGAAGGAAGTCGAAAGACACCCGGAAGTAGAACAAAATGGCGTATATGCATAGAGCCTATTAGGGGTTAAGAGTCTTGCTCAGGGACACACATCGACATTGCTATCCTGGCTGGGAAGGCTCCCTAACCATTCAGCTATGGCCGCCCCCAAACATTTACCTCAGGATTACAGTGTGTTGCCCTGTTGGGCAACCACACTAATAACTAAGTAGAAAGATGCAATTGGACATTGCAAGTTTAGTTGCCCATTTATTGAGCCAAATTGTCATGTGAAGCGTGACCAATCCTCAAGCTAGCACCACTCCCCCTTTGAACTCAAGGGACTTCCAACATCCCATCGTGCATTGCGCAGAATGTGTAGGCAGCTTCCGGCGCCGTGGCCGAGTGTGATCTACAAGCTCACAACGGTTGCATCTGCGACGCGACGTGAGCTTGTATGTCTGCTGTTAACCGGAAGTGTCCCGCAAATAATGCTTCAAGATTCAAGATTCAAGATTAATGTATTGGGTCCCGAAGGAAATTTGTCTTGGACATGCAGGCCATGCAGGCTGCTACATAACATAGAACAGGACAAGACAAGACAAGACAGACAGAAAGAAAGTAAATTACAACGAATAGTGCACAACACACAGTGCTGACATACAGGTCAAGTGCATACATTACATTACATTACACTAGAGTCATCACACCCTACTAACGGCCTGAGTTTGGCAGAGTAACGGATATGGGAATGAATGAGTATTTGTATCTGTTCAGATGTCTTTTCTTGTTTTTAACTGGGACTCTATAACGTCTACCAGAGGGTAGTTCGTATTCTGAATGAAGAACATGAGAGGGGTCAGCATCCTCTTAGCTTTCTTAACTACACTTTCCTCAAATATTGCTTGAAGGGTGGGATGCTCCCTCACACCCATCACCTTCAAAGCAATCCGAGCTAGTCTATTAATCTGTGCTTTTGACCTCACAGTCAAATTACCAAACCACACACAAATTGTATAACGGAAAATACACTCGATCACAGCATGATAGAAAGGCAACATCACTCTCTGCTGGACACCAAACAACCTGAGCATACGGAGAAAGTGAAGTACAGTAACTGCTGGATCTTAGTACACACATGATTAACATGGACATCCCATGATAACTTGCTGTCGATATGCACGCCCAAGTATTTGTATGAATCCACCTGAGCAATATTGACATTGTTTATGAGTAATGGAGTGTGGTCCCCCACATGACATGGATCGAAAACCATTTCTTCCGTTTTCTTTTTTTTTTGTGTGTGTGTGTGTGTGTGTGTTAACAGTGAAGTGATGGTCCTCACACCACTGTACAAAACTGCTTACCTCCTGCTCATAAACAAGGGTGCTTGTCTTATCATTTGTAAGACCCAAAATGTCTGTCATCGGAGAACTTAATATAAGAAACACTAGGATGAATGCTCATACAGTCATTAGTGTAAGCCGTAAATTATTCCTACTTATTTGTACTTATTCCTCTGGTCTGTGATATTGTCTGGTTCAGTCTGACCTGTTGGGTCCTGCTGGTTAAAAAAGAGTGATACCACCATCTAATGATATATGGGTTGACAGACATTTGTTTCAGTTTATTAAAAAGGATGTGTGGCTGCACGGTGTTAAAAGCAGAGCTGAAGTCAACAAAGAGTAGTCTGGCATAAGCTTTGGGATCTTCAAGATGGAGAAACATTCCTTGGGCAAAATTTCGGCCACACAAAACTGTGGAAAGTGTCATCACCTTTTGTCACTTTTTTTGATGACTTATCACTTTTCACAGTTTTGTTGTGCCGAAATCTTGCCCAAGGAATGTTTTTCATGCAAAACAAATGCTTGCAATGGATTCAGAATCATGAAGAACCCCTAGTTTGACCCCTCACATGCTACTTAAAGGACAACTTTAGTTTTTTACAACAAGGGTTCATATTTTAGATTGTAATTATAAAAGATGAGTGTTAAAATGATTTCATCTACTTCTTTCTATTGTTTTAGAAATGCTTATTTCAGTGGTTGTGGGCATGCGTACAAGTGGCTAAATATATCATTTTACACAGAATAAGCCCATTCCCAAGATACAATGCAACCTTTCATGGTTGGATGTGACTTATGGGGGCTAGAAGTGTTACTGTAAATAGCAATAAAGAAACTGCTGGCTTATTGTGTCTAAAAAGACATATTTAGCCACTTGTATGCATGCCCCCATGCGTACGCATGCCCCACATTTTAGCACGGTAAACGCGTTAAAACAATAGAACAAAGCAAATGAAAACATTTTAACACTCACTTTTAATTTTCTCTAATTACAATCTAAAATATGAACCCTTGTTGTAAAAAAACAAAGTTGTCCTTTAAACCTTTTTTAAATATTTGTATTTGTCCTGTGTAGTGAAGTCGATGAGACAGTGAATATACAAATGGCCATAACATTTTTTTGCGATGTTTCCAGCAGAGCAGACCTCTCATTCTGTCGACCTTAATGACCAATATAGAAATAAAAAGTACGGCAGAACATCACCCTAGAACTAACTAGAAAGATGCAATTGGAAATTGCAAGTGTGGTCGTCGCCGTGACTATATTCTGCAGCAAGATAACTGTCATGTGAAGCTCAACCAATTTCCAATGGCAGCGGAGAAGTTTATCCGGTGAAAATAACCTTTTCAGGCCAAGGACCCCTTAGTTGAGAGAGAGATGAAGCAGGGACCCCCACAACCTGTTCATAGATTCCATATAGTTTCATTGTTTGATAGCACAATCATCAGTATATTTTGGATTCATGTCAATTTGTGTTTTCAGATATTTAACCACTTGAACCGTCAATACTTATATAAACTTGACCTTTCACTCTGTACTTAGTCTGTTCTTTTTCCCCTCTACACTAAACCCCTTTGCCTAAAATAGCCGATCTACAAGCTCACAATGCCTCGCAGCGCGAAGCGTTGCGAGCTTGTAGATCTGCTATTTTTTGGCTAAAGTTCTCAGGGGAAAAAAAGTTTCTATCACACAAAGATTTGGAGGACCCCCTGTAGTAACTCTGAGGACCCCCTAGGGGTCCCAGACCCCCTGCTGAAGACCCCTGCCCTAGAACTACAGTGTGTTGCCCTTTTTGGGAGAGTCGCACCAGCCCCATTTTAGCTGTGAGGAGTGGTCCCTTACCCTAAACTTAACCCCCATGGAAGTGTCGCCACTCCGACAATAAGAAGTCAATTTCGGAGTGGCAACATGTCGGAATGGAGAGCGACCCCCAAAACTCGGACGAGGAGCAATAATAACAGAAATCCACCAAACCAGGGAGGAACATTTATGAAAACATGCACATTCACTTTGAGAACCACTGATTTAGGCCATTTTTTAAAGTAGCAAATAACAAGCCCACAACGTGCCGCGATGTAACGTGTTGTGAGCTTGTAGATCGTCCAGTTTCAAAAACATTATTGGAAATCTGGCAGGAGATATACCGGTATTCACATGGCAGGTCCTGGAAGGGTTAATATGTCCCTGTACAGTAAGTACAGTAACCTCACCTCATCTCTCTGTGTACACACAATAGTTGCACATACAATGTAACAAAATGTTTCCATCCAGTTTATTTATTTATAATGACACACAGTATCCAAACCAACATCTAGCAGATTAACTGTCAATCACTCATGATTGATTACATACAGTAGAACAGTAGGTCACATACCTTTGGAAAAAGTTTGCATTTTAGTTTTGGAATTTAAAGCTATACTGTGTAAGTTTCTAAACTAGTGGTCAGTATTGCTTTTTTCGTCCGTTTTTCGCCCGTTTTTCGTCCGGAGTCACCGCGGACCACCGGAGCGGCGACGCAAACCACCGCAACCGATACGAATCCATGGAGTGGTAGACCGTAATTTTCTGAGCAGGATTTGGGGAATAAGAGGTTAAGAATCCTTCACCATCGTAAACACTGGTTGCTGAGGGAAGCTACTTCCTGACACTATCATGTGTGTATGATCTGCGATGTGATTGGCCAACGTATACACAACGTATACAGATGATGCAGATTACGTCATTTTGCCGGGAAATCCCGCCCCTGTCACTGCTAAGAAGAAAACATATAAAGAGAAGGCTTCAGAAGCTGAAAATAACGGAGTGGGTGTTATAAACTTTAGCGATTTAACAGTTAGGACCATTTTAAGATTTGTTTTATAAAAAAAGTTACATGGTATAACTTTAACTCATTTCCTGCTATCCCCTTAGAACCCGGACATGTTCCGCTGTACGGCCCTGCCATGCCCGTAGATCCCGAAAATTAGCTTTTAAATTATGTAATGCTAAATTACACTCTTCCCCAGCCCCTGACAAAGTTTGAGCCTTCTGTCATATAGGGAATCCAAAATATCACATCAAAGTTAGTGTGTTTGAAAACAAGAGTGTAATAAATGTATAAATGTCAATAAAAGTGTATAATTCTCCCCATAATCCACAGTGAAGGCACAGTGAAGGCACGTCTCACACACCGCTGCAGCCTGCTGCGGCTCCAGCACAGCACAGCGTTTTCTTTTTTTTTCAGACGTGCATCCCCTCATTCCAACATGCAGCCATGCCATTCACACACCCCCCCCATTCCAAAACCAATCCTATCAAACACAATACACAGCTCCATAACGCCCCAAAATTTTTTCAAAGTCTCCACAACAAAATACTATGTCAGATAACAACAACAAAGCTAGATCAGGGTTGTCACAAGGGGGGGGGGGAAGTGGGGCTGAGTTACTAGGGCCCACGGTGGAAGGGCCTTTGGTATTTTATACTTTTGCTATTGAAAAAATAGCAGATCTACAAGCTCACAGCGCGGCACCGAGTGCCGCACTGCGAGCTTGTAGATCTGCTATTTTTGAAATCCCCCTATGAAGAACATTCATGGGGGGCCCACAGTGAATCCTTGTACCCAGGGCCCAGAACCGACACCCTTGGTTCAAATCAAAACCACCACAAGAAACCACCACAGAAACAGCACATCTACAACACGTACCGTGGCTTCCTCAGACTTGGAATTCCACCGATTTCGGGGTCCCGGGGGTGGCGAAAGAGGGCAATGGACTAAATGGGGACTTGTTTTCCGACTCCGCCGGGCCAACCTCCGTGGAGTGAGTCGCTAACCCTCCGATCGAAATGATGGCCGTTTGCAAAATCGAGATTTCCCCAATCAGTCTCCGGACAGCCACAGAGTACAACAAATACGAGTCAATGGTCGCCTGGAGTGGGCTCCCCAGGGGACCACTTCTCCTTCGCCGCTGGCGCCCCGCATCTTGTCTCGACGCAGGCACGGGACGCCTGCTGCGGGGTCGCGTCGGCAAAAATACATCCTCGAGTGTCCATATAAATCCAAGCAATATGTCGCCTCCTTTGTATGACGAGCTGTCCGAAACATACGATGGATCCCAGGAAGAGTGGGCCAACGAATATGAGGGAAAATCACGACGATCGTTTCATTGGCTGTAAGTTTATTTTTTTACTTTCATCCTAAAAACTTTCTGTGTGCTGTTTCCGTAGCAGCCAGGGCAGAACCCTTGGGAAACCTGCAGCTGCACGCTGTGGTGGAATCCTGGCTAATCAGTGATCCGTTCTGAAGCCCGCCTACTGTATCCGGTTATGTACAAACTCACATACATGCAAGAAACGTTTCCGTATCCGGTATATAACCAGACTGGATCAGCAACCGCCTATGGCAACTGTACACTCACTCGATCACACATCAACAAGTGTTTCGTATGTCACAATAAAATAAAAACAGTTGAAAATGGGTAACATAATTGGAGGGGGTACCATTCCCCCCTGCTTATACTGCTTAGCTATATATAGATAGATAGATAGATAGATAGATAGATAGATAGATAGATAGATATAGATATAGATATAGATATAGATATACATATATACATATATATATATATATATATATATATATATATATTCCTATGGGCAAGAGGTGACCTATTACAGCACTATTACACAATTCCAGTTATACACAATTACATTTATTACACTAGTACACTCATCTGATGGCCTGAGGCCAAATATCAAGTGAGTTATCTGCTAGAAAAGAGACCATTCCCAAAAACTCAATCAATCAAAAAACAAGGGTTTTGGGTGAAACTAGAGCTTGTCCTCTTTCATTTTCATTGTATGACATTGTCGTGCAAACACAGAATTTATGAAAATTTTAAATATAAAAAAAAATATTCATTATACAAAATGGCAGAAAAGCCATACAGTACAATGTTAAAATGGCAGCAAATGAGTTAATGTAAATAGATGATCAGAGCTATACAATGATGAGATATCACCTGCATGCATGAACCCAGTAGCTTTGGAAGAACAATTTATATGATTAATGCATCTGAAAGATGTAATTATGAGCGCGCTGTGAGCTTGTATATCTGCTATTTTTCAATAGCTAAAGTATATATACAATAATTAAGGCCCCTCCAATTAGGGCCCCTCCACCTTGGGCCCTAGTAAGTAGTAACTCAGTCCCACATCCCCCACAGTCCCACATAATTTATTTTATTTATTGTTGGGTTTTCTCAAAATATGTTTATTTGGGTGACATTTCGTGTGTTTTTGTGGGTGACATAACGTTGAGGCCATCAGGTGTTTGGTTGGTGCCATGGTATGGGCATCAGGCATGTGCACACATAGACATCAAAGGGGGCTTGAGCCCATGCCCTTTTACCTGTCTGTAAAAAGTGCCCTCTCCAGACCATGAATGCAGTTTTTTACTATGGTGAAAGAAATGCAAATGCCCTCTTTCCGTGCCATACCTGAAGGCAGCATTCAAGAGAATTGCCTTGTCCAAACTCTCCTGAACTTGAATGCAGCATCTCATGTTGAACAAATTGCCCTCTCTGTGTAGAAATCCATGCCTTTATGCCACATCTCCAGTATTGACTTGATTATGCTTAGTTCAGTGTGGTATCGAGGTCAAAAATATCCGACCTCCAAGCTCACAACGTGTCGCAGTGCGACGCGTTGTGAGCTTGGAAGTCGGCTATTTTTGATACTTTCAACAAAAGGCCCTTTTATTCATTTCAGCCCCTGCCTCTCTAACATTCTCTGCACGTCCCTGATGGACATGCCTGGTCACATGATGCCAATCAGAGCTGAGCTAGTATATGAAGTGCACCTTTCAAGGTTCAGGTAACCAGAGGAGAAGAACAGATGCACACAGAGATGTGCAGTGAGAGCAGCACTGTTTTTATATGAGAAGAGTCTCTTAATAATACAAAGAAAGACAGAGCCAACAAGGGTCTCTACAAAGATAAGATGAGAAAGGGGAGCGCTTCGCTGTTACTACGTGTCATCTTTTCCACACCCAAACCCAACCCTTACTCTCACCCTAAACTCTGTGGGGTGAGTCGCTAACCCTCCCGCCGCTCCTTAGTCGAAATGATGACACGTAGAAGTAGCGAGATTTCACCATGAGAAAGAAGAATGAAACTTAACTCTCCTAAATATTCAGTGCAGAAGGCCACACGGAATGTCACTTTTATTGTTTGTTTTGTATCTTATTGTTGGTTCACTGTTTTGTTAAGTTATTGTTTTTCATACATCTATTTGCATTGCCTTTTTATTGTTGACTGGCTATTGCATTGTTTTGTCTGATAATTAACATGATTGTAAATTCATTATGTTAAAAGTATGTATATTAAGTCCTTGACAGTTTTTCACATTGTCGATTCATGGTGCAAAATAAAAAAAGCCCTTGAGTGATATCAGTTGGAGCGTCAGTTCATTCTGCCTGGAAGAAGAGGTTTAGAGCCGTTACAATTACTACCATACAGATTGGACACAATTACATTTTACTCGCCATAAAGTTACAAAGTGGGACTTTGAGTGGCAGGCATCGGAAATTAAACTCAGGATATTTCACACTTATTGCTCATGCTCCCAGGGGTGTCGCACCAAATTCTGGGCCCTGGGTACAAGGACTCTTTTATGCTTTAACTACTGAAAAATAGCAGATATACAAGCTCACAAGCTCATATACAAGCTCACTGCAAGCTTGTAGATCTGCTATTTTTGAAAAATCGTGAACGTTTTTCTATGTCAGTGGTGCTCAAACTTTTTCATGTGAAGGAGCCCCAAAATGATATGTATTTGGCCACGGGCCCTCAAAATGTTCCCTTAATTCTTTGAGCTTTCTTTGAGCAGTACTACAGTATACTATTCTCAAATAAATTCAAATAAATGAAGGGAACATTTTGTTTGCTTCATTTCTTTGAGCAGTATATTTCATTCTAGGGACCCCCCAGAAGCAAAATTTTAGTTACAAATGTTGGCTTAAAAAATACATATAGGCTATTCAGGATTTCCACACATTTTCACGACTGAAAAATAGCAGATCTACGCGCTCCCAGCGTGGCACTCGGTGCCGCGCTGTGAGCTTGTAGATCTGCTATTTTTCAATAGCTAAAGTATAAGATAACTCCAGGCCCCTCCACCTTGGGTCCTTGTAACTCAGTCCCACTTTTCCCCCCCTTGTGACACCCCTGCATGCTCCTCCATGGTCTCCGTCTCCTCCTTCTTCAGCGCTCGGTCCTCACCATCTTCCTTGCCCCGAAGGGTGATGGTAGAGATGATGGATTCTTCCTCTCCTGGGGGACACGCATTTTGCCGTTTCATTTGCTTGGGCGGCTGATTCGTCTCCTTCAGCTCTTCGTTCCCGCCTTCTTCCTCAACCAGAAGAGCGATGGTGGAGCTCTTAGTTTCTTCCTCTTCTTCTGGTAGACGTGCGATTACGATGTCCTCCGCTGGGGAGTCTTCTGCATCAGGCATCGGGGCCATGGTTGTGGTGGCCATGGATGCAGTGGCGGCACTAGCCTCTTTGTTGCCGGTCTGCAATGGATGCTCAATTATGTTCACTTCCGGAGACGAGGTGGTGGTCCCTCGGACCTCCGAACCACAGGAGAAACAGCTGCAGCTTTGCTGCTTCACTGGCAAATCCTGTTGGGCGGCGGCTGTAGAAAAGTGGCTGTGAGCGGCGCACAGAATCAGACCCAGGGACAGACACAGCGTGAGAGACACCTGCAGGTAGCTCTGTCTGTCGTACAGCTCACTCTGCAGCTGGCAGACCCTGGCGGACAGATTGAGAACCCGTTCCGCGACGTCGTCCATCTGGCTTTGCAGGGACTGGATGGACTCGGTCTGACGCTGGTCCTGCTCCTCCGCCATCCTGGACGTGTCCTGAAGCTTGCTGACGGTTTCGTTGAAGGCCTTCTGCATCTCCTCCATCTGCTTCCGATAGCGCTGGCTGAGCTGCTCCAGGTAGCGGCCGCTGAGCGACGTGTTTGTCTCCAGGGCCTTGATCCTGTTATTGAGCCTCATGAAAACGGAATCCTTCTGGCTGGAGCCGTGCACCTGGCCGCCGTCGCCCTGCTCCGCTGCGTTGTGGGTCTCAGTGTAAAGCTCCGACTGTGTGTGGGAGGAAGAGCATGGAGGGGTGGTAGTGGAACGGTGAGCCAGCTGACCATCAGAGAAGGTGGAAGTGATGTCCCCCACAAGCTCGCCTGCGTTGATATCCGAAGCGTCAGACGCCGAGGCGGTGTTTGTATCTGAGATGAGTTCCTCTGGGCTAGGGTCACCATCCTCAGGTACCGCTGGAGGGACAGGCTGCTGGTCAGGAGTGGTGGTCGGTTGCTCCCCAACATGGATGGTGGAATGTCGTCCGGGTGAGTTGAAATCCGTCCTAGGCTTGTCCTCTGCTGGGCTCACAGAGATGTGTTCCACCGCAGCGGTGCCACTGGGTCCGACGGTGACAGGGGCCGAGACGCTCGTAGTGACGGTCGGTCCTTCCTGCTTCTCCGCAGCCTGCTCTACATGGCTGATGTTGGCTCTCGGCACGTTGAGCAGCTGGGGTAACTCTGTGGCAGCGGGGGACTCTGAGGAACTGGGTTTGGGGAGGCTTGTTGTCTGACTGGGCTCCGACAGGGGAGGCTCAGACACGGACTCTACGTGACCCTCTGTGAAGCTTCCCGTTATGTGTGGCACCTGCGCGTGACTGGATGCTCTATCAGCTGGCCCGCGGTGCTGCTCCCTGCCCCACCCAGGGTTTACCTCAGTGTGAGGAGGTTGTGTGGGTACCTCCAATGCAGGGAGGTGGGGGCGAGGAGTGATATTTGTCTTGCTCTCAAGGATTTGCTGTTTCATTTGCTTGGACTGGTCCTCTGTCTCCCTCTCCACGTTCAGCTCTTCGTCCTCGCCCTCTTCCTCAACCAGAAGAGCGATGGTAGAGCTGTTCGATTCTTCTGGTAGACGTGTGATGACCTTGTCCTCCACTGGGGAGAGCTCCAGTTCAGTGGTCTCAGTGGTAAGTAACTGGGGAGCATGGAGGTCTAGTGGGGGGGCTTCTGTTACAGGGATATCAGATTCTACAGGGACCTCAATCTCTTCTGCATCAGGCATTGGAGCAACGGTTGTAGTGGCTGCAGTAGCCTCTGTGTTGTCAGTTTGAAATGGAGGCTCAGTTATTTTCAGTTTCAGAGATGATGTGGTGACCGGCCCTTGCATCTCTGAAGTACTCCCAAGAACAGTGACAGCGGTGTTCGTGTTCATGTTTAAAATTTCACCTTTGTCTGCTTTAATAGGATACTTTGAAGACTCTACCTCAGTTGGTACAAAGTCAGAAGTATAACCAAGTCCATTGTCCTGGTCTACCAGTCTCTCTGAGGTGTCGGCTATCTCCTCTAATTCTTCCAATATGCTGGTTCCAAACACCCTTATAAGACTCAGAGGACAGTAGTGCTCAGAACCAAAATGAGATAATACTTCCACCTTTATATACTTGGTGAACATCTTCACGTGTTCGGCGTAGAGATGCTCATCCAAAGGGAAGCTCTGTACTGCACGTTCGTCCCGGCCATGAAAGGTCCCCAGTTTCAGCCACTTGGCTGGATATCTGTCACTGATAGAGACCAGGAAGTCTTTAGGGGTGGAAGAGAAGAGTTCAAAGTTAGCGATGTCAAACTGCTTCAACTGAATAGGTTCACAGAGCTCAACAATGAACCAGATCTTATTGCGGCAAGGGTTTAACATGTACATGTCCATGTTTTCCATTAGTATGGCTGAGGCGCTAGTAGCTTCTGTGTTAGAGCCCAGGATCTTGGCACCACATTTCACTGACGCATAGTTGTTGAAGTTCTGCACTTTCACGGGAGCAGAACTTCCATTGGAAGAGCTATATGTGGCCTGAGCCTTCTCTTTCTCTACTTCCATCACTTTTATCTTCCACTCATCAAACGTGAGGATGTCCTCCTGTTTTTTGTTTCCTGTGCTAGAATCTGCCTCTGCAGGACTCAAACCCCATTCCTGTAGTGTGTGTGATTTGTCCCCCAGGCTCTCTGTGTTGTGTGCAGGCTGAGGACTCAATGCTGGGTCTGTGTGGGTATTGGCACCCACAGTGGGATCACCGGAAGTGTTACCCAAGACCACAGGAGGACTTGCATGGTCATAAGAGTTGGCCTCGCCTACATCGGCATCGCTGTACCCATCAGACCCACCATCATCTGAACCCCCCCTGAGGGTTTGGTCCTGTGAAGAAAGGATGCAGGGGGTCTCTGCAGACGATGCAGCTTCCACCGCGCCAGGAGATGCGGGGAATTCAGGGGAGGGTTCAGAACAAGAGGATGACTGCTGTCCTTGATTGACAGGGGGGTCTGGAACCTGCTTGTCCTGCTCGCCAGAGGTTAAGCTGGTGGTGGTGAAGGATCCAGCCGCAGCAGCAGTTACTAAATCTTTCTCCGCCTCCAGCTTCACATCTGTAGCCCTCCCCTCCACTCTTGAGGGCTTGTGAACACGTTCCTCCTTCGTCAAAGCACGGGTAGCCAGGCCATCCTCTGACTGCTTTCGTCCGACCGTCAGTTCATCCTCAGACACAGAGTGGACGTGTGACACCTCCTCAGACTTGTGAGTGTATTCACTCTGCTCTCCCTCAGGAACAATGTCCTGTGAAGGTGGGAACGTCACCCCCCGCTCTTTGCAGACAACAAAACAGCCAAGATGCCAGCAGACCACTGCTGCAAACACAAACAGCCATGCCAACAGAGCTTTGTGGCAACAGTGCTGCCATGCTCCTGATGGGAGCGACATGCTTGCGGCATCTCTATGACATGAACTGAAGAGTGTGCTCATTTGGGGAATATCTGTGGTGGGGAAAGACTGAGGTCACATCGATTACATCAGAATTAACTCCATGTTTGGCACTGATTTGGAACGGCAACACTTTATTTAAAGGTTGCGTCTGTAATGCATTATGATCGCATTTATAAACTGTCTACCAGTAAGACTCCCTAAATCGGAGGATAAGCGACTGTCAGGTTGCATAGACAAACTTTGGAAGGCAATGGTAGTCAATCAGGAGGGAATATGGGAAATGCCCGTAGTGATCCAAGTTGATGACATGACTGTAGAGATACTGTGTACCGGTTTGCGTGATTTTAGGGCAAAATCTGTGTCCAAAAATATGTCTTGCAAGAATCGGCCTCATGGTGGCGCTAGGAGAGGGTCATGTGAGAAATGAGCAAAGTTTGGCATGGATCGGGGCAACGGTGGCGGAGATATGAGTAGGGGAAAAGTGTGACGTGTGACGTGACTGACAGACTGACGGAAGGAAGGACAGCCGGTGGAGGTTTTGATAGCAACAGACTGACGGAAGGAAGGACAGCCGGTGGAGGTTTTGATAGCAACAGACTGACGGAAGGAAGGACAGCCGGTGGAGGTTTTGATAGTAACTGCGACCTAACGGTCGCAATAAATTAGGTCTGTGTTTTTGTATGCGGCTGCGCTGACGTCATCCACGTCCTGCGCTGACATCTAATGGGAAAACTCTTGAGGAAAACACACGGTGACGTCATCCACTGGGAAATCAATCAGTGATGACGTCATCATCACCATCTATCTATAAATTAGGGAAATCTACGTCCATGTGCATGCCTGCGCTGACGTCTGTGTGTCTGCACTGACGTCATCCAATGGGAAAGCCCTTGGAAAGACACAGAGTGACGTCATCAATCAGGTGATGACGTCACCCAGTTCATATCCCAGGCCATATACTGTAAGGGCCACGAGAGGTCTATGCCCGTAGCCAATCCGATGGGCAAAAATCACACCCAATGTAAAGTGAGCGGTGGTCGTGCTTGCATAACGTCTTCAGACTACACTGTAAAACTGGATAATTAATATAACTCAAAAACTTTGTTGAAACTGATTACATCAAAACTTTTAAGTTATGTTTACTTATTTTATTAAGTTAATGAAACCCAATATTTCTATTTTTACAGTACTCATACAAATCTAGTATTGACAACTCTAAAGTGTGCGTTATATATACTCATTATTTTAAGGTTAAATAAACTCAATATTTCTATCTTTAAAGTACTCATACAAATCTAGTATTGACAACTCTAAAGTTTGCGTTATATATACTCATTATTTTAAGGTTAAATAAACGTAATATTTCTATCTTTAAAGTACTCATAAAAATCTAGTATAGACAACTCTAAAGTGTGCGTTATATATACTCAATATTTTAAGGTTAAATAAACTCAATATTTATATTTTTACAGTACTCATAAAAATCTAGTATTGACCACTCTAAAGTGTGTTTGAGTTATATGTACTACATATTTCTATTCTATTGCCCATGTTTACAAAACTAACATAAAATAATCAGCAATTGAAGAAGGATGTCACTGGAGCGGTTCTGACTGTAAATACCTTATCGAAGGTGCAAGTAAAAAGATACATTTTGCTGTGTACATCTTTATATTACATCTACATGAAGATGCGCTATACACCTTGAGTCCAGGACTCTGATGAAGACGTTGTATACATCTAAACGTTAGTAACATTGTACTTTTAATGAAGAGGCATTTACAGTCAGAGATGCACCAGTGCTGTCCCTCTTACCGTTGCTGCTGTTTGGTGCTTCTGTGATGCACCGGACCTGCCTATCCCTGGCTGATGCAGTGGAAATCCATTTCTTCAATACAATAAGCAGCTTTTACTCTAAAACACAAACAGTAAATTCAAAAGAGGTTAAGATGATTGAAACACAAGTTACTTTATTAAGTACTGTAACATCACATTTTCTTAAAGCACATCACATTTTCTTAAAGCAAGTGCCCTTATAAAATGGCATTTAATTAAGTCTTGATTTGAACACTTGATTTGAACAATGCAGTGAACATCCTAATATAGGACTGTCCACTGGAACTCATCCCATAGAGAAAAATACAGGTAGTGTTGAAAAATAGACAATACTATTCTAGTAGCTGCTACATTTATTGGAACATTTTTAGCCAAGTGAGTTTTTAAAATATTTGAATTTAGAGTAGCCAATTTTGTTACCTCAATTTAGTAATTTACTTACACTATGGTTCAAGTCCTGCAAGTCTCTGATCAAAATACATCTTTTCTGTGTCACATAAAATGCCCATCAATACTATATGCTGTGAGGTAATGTGTCATTTAAATCTGACAGTTGATGCAGAGACATGCGGCCTGTGGAGGTCAGCTCAAATTATCTAAAATGCTGGCTGTACCAGCACTAAATATGATGGTGCACCGAGGTGATATGCCTACTGGTGTACCCTACCGGCTCACCTACCAGTGAGGAGTCTCCACCGGTAAGATATAGCGCCCTGTTCTACTCCCCCCGGTTCAACATGCCCAGCTGACAGGTGGCACTCCAGCCCGCAGGTGTACACACAGTAAAACAACCTTCCCACATGGCTAAGAATGCATTGCACAATGGAAATAACTGATTGTGGACAACTGCCACAGTAAACATTTCACAAATATTCACTTTCACACCGTTTTAACACTCTGAAAAGTCCTTTTCTAAAATAGTGCAAGGGACTAAGGAAACGTCCTGAGAAAAGAACCACAATAAACCATGATTATTTTGATAAATCAATTCAGAAACAATTTATGGATCCAATCAGATTATACGATATTGTCCAATTCAGCAATTTGAATATGGATCGAATTATATAGGCATTAGGCAATATACGTTTGGCTAATTCTGCAATTTGAATATGGATGAAATTAAATAGGCAATATATGTTTGGCTGATTGAAGTCAAGGTACTTCGCATTGAATCTGCTGGAATCAAAAGATTCCAATAATGCCATAAACAGTTCATTGATTTACCACATTTCTCATGATGACCCAATACAGTATCATAACTACAGCAGTACAACAAACAGTAAGGCAAATATGCATTACTGTTTACACATCCACATAATACTTGTAAAACCCTGCTATGCCAATATTACTTTTGAACAGTAAAACCAGATAAGAAATGTCACTTTTAAATAGTATTACTGAAAAAATAAGAAAAAAAAAAAAAGATTTCAAAAAAATATAAAATGGAATCATCTCTAAGATCAGTGCAAAAGGGTTACTGGATAGCAATTAAAGGTGCAACCTCTACGATTTCAAATGATAAAAAACACATTAGTGTGTTGTAAAAAAAAAACACACCTTTTACTTTACAAAAAAAAAGAAAAAAAAAAGTTGGCCAACTCTTGGCTTCAGCATATTTGGGGAAATCAATAACTATGTTACCCTAAAGTATGACCACAATCTTCTCTGGGCAGAAGAATGAATGAATGAATGAAACTTTATTTGTATAGCACCCTTCATACAAAATTGCAGCCCAGAGTGCTTCACACAACAAAATATAAAAAACAAAACAGCAATAATTACAATACAGCAAAACAAAAGTAAATAAAACATTAACATAGAAGATAATAGCAATAACAATAGAATAGTACCAGGCAAAGACAGTTAGGCTAGGGTATGATTATCTAAAAGCAATAGAAAATAAATAAGTCTTGAGTTGGGACTTAAAGCTGTCCACCGAGGTAGACTGCCTTAGTTATAATGGGAGGCGGTTCCAGGCCGTCGGCCCATAGAAACAAAAAGCAGCTTCACCGTATTTCCTAATTTTCATTTCCATGCTAGGAATCTCAAGTAGGTCAGCAGTAGCGGACCTAAGGGGACGGCCAGGAACATATCTATTCAGACAGTCATCCAGCCAAGCCATTAAGGGCTTTAAAACAAGCAAACATGGCATCTGCCCAACTGGTACTCAATGTACCGGTTCATGGAAAATATACCATACCGTTTACACATCCATTTGGTACTAGCAAACCCATATCAGAAAACTAATTTCGAAAACAAATTGAAGAACACTTTCGTAAAACATCACATAAATCTTAACATCCAAGATGTTTTCAGATAAGAAAAAAAAAATAATGCCTTTAACTTTTCAGTGCAAATGAATTAAATGGTGATAAGATTTGTCTCCGTCTTTGTATGAAGTCTTTGGCCACTTGCGGACCTGAAAGAAATTGCGCATATTGCATTGTGCTGGTCCCTACATGCATGCAGTCTAAATAGGTGATCAGACAGGGACCACCACACTGGTGACCTGGACAGAGCTGAGACTTGAGGCTCGTGTGTGGGGTTTCAAAAATGATGGTGATACGCCATCATATATTGATGCCTGGTTGCAAGTGTTTTCAAGACATTTTTGAAATTCTGTGTGTCATGTACAACCCTTTTGAAAAAGCTATGCTTTCCCTCAAACCCCAAGGTCCATAGATGAACAAGAGGCCCAAAGCGCTTGGTCAGTTCTGGGTAGTGTTCAATGTAATGATGTTTGGGTCTGAACTTAAAGTCAGGAAACATAGCTTTAAGGCCCTGTCTGTGATCACTTATTTTAGACTGCATGTCCTGAAAAGATGTGAAAGATGGGGCCATCACCATCTGCACAATTTCTTTCAGGTCCATCAATATGGCCTATGTGTCATCTCCTTCAGGAATGTTACTCCCTACCATAAGAGGCAATAATCTGATTAAGTGCCCAACTGGTACTTAACTCACTTAGCGCCGAGCGAGCCAGATTTCAATATGAATCTGCGCTTATAACGCCAGGAAATAGCTATATTGAATCCCCAAAATCACATTACATAAACAGGTACACGTGCCTGCGAATGCCACAGGATGACCACTAGAGTGAGCCATAGCCAATAGACTTTCCATGGTCCCATGTTAAGTCAGAATAAAAAACAAGGTTCAGGAGATAACAGGATGGTACAATGACATGCTCTCCATTGACATTCAATGGACAGGCCGCGGGCCGCCATTTGAGCTCAATACTGCTCAATTCGTGCTTGATCGTCTCAAACCACCATTGGTATGGGCATCGGAACGTATATAGATGCCACACAGAAAGTTTCCGAATCAAAATCCGACCTAGTGAAGCTACGTGAGGGTCGGATGGTTTGCATTGAGCCTAGCGGCTAACAGAGGCCTACGTAAACAGGAAGCTATGGCTTAAAGGTGACGTCATAATCGTATCCTTTTTTTTCACGGTTTTCATCTGTATGCTAGTCGAAGGTAAGCTAACCGTTCCGCTCCGTCTATCAACCCAAATTAAAAGCTTAAACAATGCTTTTATATAAAAGTCGCTCCGAGTCGCTCGGCACTAAACGCCATCATTAGTTAGTCGCCCCGAAAGTCGCTCGGCGCTAAGTGAGTTAATGTACCAGTTCATGGCAAACATGCCATACAGTTTACACATCCATATAGTACTTGCAACCCCATATCAGAAAATTAATTTTGATGTAAAAAAAAAAAAAAAAGATCTCAACATCCAAGATGTTTTCAGATAAGACAAAACAAAGCTACCAATCACTAAGATGTTTTCAAGAAAATAAAATAAAAAATATACAAAAAAAAGGATGCCTTTAACTTAAAAAGGGTAATAGTGCAAGTGGAGGATATCTAGAGGATATCACTTAAATGGTGCAACCTCTAGGATCTAAAAAAAAGGAAACATTTCACTTCTGTGCAAAAAAAGAAAAAATAAGAAAAGCATTGACTACTCTACTGTGTAAAGGTCATTTTTAAGGCTCAACACCCTGGGCTTAAGCTTCCCATCATCCAGGCCCACCAACACTTTCTGGGTAAAGTCAAATGTATTGGCCAGCTCTTTTGGGTAACTTAGATCCAGTGCATAAATCAGTGCAAAAAGCAGGACAAACGCTTCAGCATATGTGGGGAACTCAATGACTGCGTTACCCTCAAGAACAACCTCAATCTTCTCTGGGCAGAAGAACGTGGCATCCGTTGGATTGGCATCGATGAAGAGGAGCCCAACTGGCATGTCATCAAGCTTTGGTACACCAGACCCCTAACAACGAACAAGAACAATGAGAAATTAAAACCCCTCTTTTAAAATCCTTTCCAAAATTAAAACCCGAGCCATTCTTTGAAAAAAAAAAAAAAAAAAAAAAACTCACTTCAAGTTATCCATGACTGGACAGCATATTCAACACCTGCTTGTTTTCTGATTAGTATCTATCCTCTATGACAGGGGTCTTCAACAGAGGGTCCGGGACCCCTAGGGGGTCTTCAGAGTTACTACAGGGGGTCCTCCAAATCTTTGAGTGATAGAAAGTTTTTTTTCCTCCTATTTTATATTAACCACTTGAACCCTGGTGTCCATATTCTGAGAAGTTTAGCCAAAAATAGCAGATCTACAAGCTCACAACGCCTCGCGCTGCAAGGCTTTAAGTATTAAGTATTGACGGTTCAAGTGGTTGAATATCTGAAAACACAAATTGACAAGAATCCAAAAAATACTGATGATTGTGCTGTCAAACAATGAAACTACCGGTATATGGAATCTATTGAAAGGTAGTGGGGGTCCCTGCTTCATCTCTCTCTCAGCTAAGGGGTCCTTGGCCTGAAAACGTTGAAGACCCCGGCTCTATGATGACTGACTAAAATGTATTTTAACTCTTCCACTGACATTTTTTTAACATCCAAAGGCCCACCAGGCCAGAGTTGACCTTGAAATTTGACCTTGAAAAAGAAAAAAAAAAGTGGGGGGGGGGGGGGGCATAGATCAATGGTCTGCAAACATGCCCATGGATGCCCTGAAATCAGGAAAGAAACCCCCATCCAGTTTCGACAGTGTCACCTAGTGGTCAAAAATGATAGATCTGTCAGGGCCTTGGAAGAGAATATTGAAACTAATATTGAGTCTCTGGATTACAGAAACAAAGAAAATAAGATGTTGACTAAAGTAGATAATGTGACTTACATCCCACTTCTTCAGAAAGGTGGATTCTTTTTCATCCAGATCTTCATGCAGATATGCAGGGATAGCACGGAGGACTGCAGCACGTCTGGTCTGGACATCAACTTGTTCCTTCAGTTAGAGAACATAATGTCACTGTCAGGCAGAAACCTTTTATTTCCATATTTCAACTTTTCATATTTTTCGTACCAGAGTGTCAAGTAGTTACAATAGCAGATCTACAAGTTCACGATGCATTGATGCGTTGTGAGCTTGTAGATCTTCCATTTTCACCAATTCTGATCATCTTTCCATTTCTTGAAAAGTAACAGTTTTGGATACATAGATCCTTCTCCAAAAATGTATTGTGTAAAAGTAATTTTTCTGTAATATAATTCAAAAAGTTAAACTTTCATATATTATACATTCATGTGTAATATATATATTCTTTTCTGGATTTTTATTTCATACAAAGCAAAAATCCATCGCTCAAAATATAGAATAGCCTATTACATGAGATCATTAATTACACAAAATACAGAGACGTCAATCATTTGAAAAGTACAGTATGTTAATTTATGCACTCAATACTTAGTCTGGAATACTTTTGAACAAATTACTTCAATGGGTGTGGTATGAAGGTGGTCAGCCTACAGCACTGTTGAGGTGTTATGGGTTGCTTTGATAGCAGGCATAAGCTGATCTATGTGGTTGGGTCTGGTGTCTCATTATATTGACAATACCACACAGATTATCTATCAGCTTCAGGTCAGGCCAGTTGGCTGGTCAATCAAGCACAGCAATTCCAAGTGCTGCTAATAAGGAAATGAGCATATCCATAAAGCCAACGTTTTCTTTTTTTACACATTACAGAAGAAAATTTACTTTTGTATTTTAGAAGTGTCCACCCGGCAGTGATACTCTTGTTTTATTATATCAAGACCATAGCAGAAAATTAAAATAGCAAGCCATCCCATGTCTTTATAGAAGTTCTACCAAATAAACCACTACTGAAGCATCATCAACAAATACACAGTTCAGTTCTTACCAGTGGACCACTGGACTTCCGTCACTTGAAAGGAGGAATGAGTCACATAATACATCCAAAATAGACCTTTGATAGCTTCTATTCATGAAAGGGGTGGTTTTGTGTTAGTGATTTGAGCATGGCAGCTATCGTTTTCACGTGTGGTGGCGTTTCCTTGTGGTAAAATGGTGTCCTGGAGACACCTACTGTAGATGGAATTACTACTTAAAGTGTGTATTTTGAGAGTAAAGTACATTTTCAAGATAAAACAAAACTGTCTCGTCTGTTGGGAAATGTTTTCCACTGCATAGTTCAAACATGCCTACATCCTGTGTCCTTGCCCTGACCAGGCTAGTTAAAACAGAACTATCCATTTAAACAACTTACCTGGAGGTCAAAGGCCGTGAAGATCTTGCTGAGGGCTTCAGCAACTTTCCCTGTCCGTGCAGCTTTCTTTCTGAACAGGCTCTGAAGACGAGGGGCATGACTGTCCAACTCTGCATAAAAGCGGTTCTTCAGGTTCATGTTGGAGATTCTGTGGAACTCTGCAGAGATCTGCAAAACAAAAAAAGAAAGAAAAGAAAAAGAAGAGTCACCATATAAACATACTATACTGTACAAGGTGTATGTGTCCGTTCTGAAAAGGAACATTTTGAAACCATGAAGAATTCTACATTAATGTCTTTTAATGGCAAAACCCTAAGTATTATGACCATAAAGTAACACTACACGAAATCATGTGCAGTATAAATGGCATTCATGCCATTCATTCACTAAAGCATTTTACAATGTGCATTACATTCACCCATTCACACACAGATTGCAGATGAAACCATGCAACGTGCTCATCAGGAGCAGTTAGGGGTTAAATGTATTGCTCCTCCTTGCCTGGAGCTGGGAATCAAACCGGTAACTTTTCAAGACAGTCACTACCTCCCGAGCCAAACTGTCCAAGTTTCATCAACAAATAGGTGTAGCAACAAACATGTTTTACCTGTGACTCCAGTTTAAGGGCAGGCCAGCGTTCCAGGATCTCAGGCACAGGTGGTCCATCCGTGATGATTTCTTTGCGCCGAAGGGCAAAGGTATTCTGCATTAACCTCCCAATCAGGGAAAGGTTCTTGTCAGTCTTCTTCATTTCATCTGCAATCTGGAGTCTCTGTCCCTCAAGGCTTGCAGCATTTTCACCCCTTGGGAAGTTAGGGAGGAAATTCACCTCCTCCCTATGTGGCCTTTTGATGTTAGAGTGGGGAGATAATTTGTCTGGGTTGTTTTTGCTTTTTCTCCCTGTATTGACAGCTACCTCTAAACATCCTGCACGACTCAACTTAGTGCGGTAGTTCCCCATCTTAAACATCAGACTATTCTTCCAAGCCAACTATCCTGGCTGACCTGGCTCTTTCAGACAAGGATGCTTGGTGACTAGTGCTTCTGCTACCACTGAAGCATCCTTTTCCTTGGCGTATGCTTTGTTGAAGCCATGCATCATAGCAGCAAGGGTCTCGAGAATGTTACTCTTCTGTCCCCTTGATAACTTCAGAGTTTTCCCTGTTTTCTCATATTCTACATTTCCTTGAGTAAGTACGTGCTCTACCTCATATGAGAAGGTGGGCACTTGTATAGCAGCAGGCCATCTGGGACGGTCTAAATCCATGGGAGTGCCATAAGGCGCTATAGTGTCATCTGATTCTGCTGAGCTGGCATTGTCAGATCTTATCACTTTAAGCACAGCTTTCTGTGGAAGTTCCTCTATGTCTAAAAGTGAAGCTAACTGCCCATCGAAATCTGGGTCTTCATATGATAGGCCAAAATCAAAGTCTAGCTTAAACTTTTCTTTCATCCTAGTTTTAAGCTCATCCACAGATTCTGGGCGTGAAGATAGCGTCCTCTTCCTGACGATGTCTGTGGAAGTATGGACGTGAAGTAAGAAGTGTTGAGCGGCCATTTCCTATTAAAAAGAAAATTAGGATTTGATCATTGAATATGATTATTTCTCTCTTTACAAGTCTCTGTACTAACTATATCAACCAATATTTCCCTCTACACCCAATCGATCGGAAATAGTTTATCTACAAGCTCACAACACGTTGCAACGCGTTGTGAGCTTGTAGATCGACTATTTCCATTCAATGTTCACCCCAGAATATTAGTCCTGCAAGTCTCAGACTCTGATCAAAATAAATCTTTTCTGCGTCAACATTAAATGCCCATCAATACTGTACGCTATGAGAGGTAATGTGTCATTTAAATCTGACAGTTGGTGCACAGAGATGTGGCCTGTGGAGGTCAGCTCAAATGATCTAAAATGCTCTGTGTACCAGCACTCGTAGTTACTGCAAAGAAAGGAAACAGAGTTGTTCACAAGCAGAACCTGATCAATTCTGCTGAAGTTTGGAAGTCCTCCACTCTGGCCTACAGAAACAAACATCCCATTTGCAAACTCTGTTCCCTTTATGGAGATCTTTGAAGTGCTGTATATCATTTGGCTGTCTGTCTGTGTCTGTATGAAGTCTTTGGCCACTTGCGGGAGTGCAGAGACTAGGACTGAGCTAAGACTTGAGGCTTGTGTGTGGGGTTTGAAAAATGATGGTGCACTGAGGTGATACGCCATCATATATTGATGCCTGGTTGCAAGTGTTTTCAAGACACTCTTTCTGTGTGTCATGTACAACCTTTTTGAAAAAGCTATGCTTTCCCTCAAACCTCATGGTCCATAGATGAACAAGAGGCCCAAAGCGCTTGGTCAGTTCTGGGTAGTGTTCAATGTAATGGTGTTTGGGTCGGAGCCTAAAGTCAGGAAACATAGCTTTAAGAGCCTGTCTGTGATCACTTATTTTAGACTGCATGTACTGGATGGACTCCTCTGTGAAAGATGGGGCCATCACCATCTGCACAATTTCTTTCAGGTCCATAAGTATGGCCCATGTGTCATCTCCTTCAGTTACATTACTCCCTACAATAAAAGGCAATAACCTGATTAGAGTGGAATTTTCATGCCCGTTGCCACCAATGCTTTTTTTGGCTGCAAAGGTTTTGGGGATTGGTTTTGGTTTATCAAGCTTATCATAGTGCTGATATGGAAATGTGTTAATCTTTCGGTTCAGATATTCAAGAGTGAAATACTTCCGACGAATCATCTCACCGATGCACAAGGCCAACTCAACTGGCACAATACCCTCAAAAAGGTCGTGAAGTATATCGGGAGGGAAACCATCAACAGGATGAAAATGCTGCAATGCCTTAGTGAGAGCACACTCCTCCTTGACACCTAAACATGCATTTTCGCCTTGCACAGCATTCTGCACATGAAGATCATGGCTGTCCCTCGTTCTCATGTTAAACTCTCCTTCAGAAACCTCTCTGGACTGCATCTCATCTGAAGTACAGCAGCAAAATCTGCAGATATAGTTTTTGCTGAAAGACTGTACAAAACCTGCAAGGCCATGGGCACCCAAATTATCAGCTGCAACACACATGACAGTGCCTTTTACACATTGTCCGAGAGACTCAATAAAAACACCATCCTGCTCAAGTGTTTGCAAATCTTTCAACAAAGGTGAAAGAACACTTTCATAACCGCAACTCTGCACATCAGGTACTTTGCACAGCAGTCCTAGCTGTATGACATGAAGGCTGGACCGATACATACTGGGTATATTAGCTAACAACCAGTATACAGCACAAAGCTTGTGGATCTTTCTAGATGTGCCTAAAGCGTTTGCGATTTCCAGGTTGTCCATGTACAAAATCAGTGACAACTTCAGCTCTCCTGTTTCTGACAACAACGGATTAGCTTTGAAATATGTCCCATCTTCATGAGACATGTACATGCCAGGTAGCGATGGTTTAGATTCCTCAATCTTGTCAAGAAGATCTGTATTTTTAAACATTGCTTGAAGCATCTGTAATACTGGAACATACACTGCTTTGTGTCCAGTGGAATCAACGTCATATTCTACTGGCATTACCAGAGGGTAGTTACTCTTTACAAATGTTTTCCTTCGCTTAGTAGTGGACAGCTCTGCACCTTCAGCAGTAGCGCTGACAAAAACATTACTTTCCATGACAGCTTCCACCAGTTCGTCAAGAAGGGCATCATTGATAGACTGACCATGCTCTCCTAAAACATTGATGACAGAGTCTCTCACAATGGGTTTGGACAACATGAATATTTGTGCCAAATTTTCAATGATGTCTTGTATAGCCATCTCTGATACATGCAGAACACTCTGCATTTTCAAGAACAAAGAAGCCAAGTTGTTTCTCAGTTGAGATTGCAATGCACCAGGGTCATTAACAAACTCTGTAGGACTAGGATTACACTCTGGATCATCCAGTTCAACATTCTGAGAGGGCCCAGCCTCATCATCAGAATGAACTTCGCTTTGACCAAGTTCGCAATCTGTTTCTATCACGACCATTTCAGACTTAAATTCAGAGACTCCACAATTCAGATGACTCCTACTTTTGTGGGCATTGAAGGATGAATAGACATTAGTACGGTAGTTACAATTTTTGAATGGACAATCCACTGTCTCATTGTTTTTTAAATGTGTCCTTAAATGACTAAAAAGAGCTGTGTCGTTAAAGGGTTCTGTGAATTTACACACTGCACAGACAAATGACACACTTCCCAACTGATTGTAACTTTGAACAACGTTCTGGCTATGTAACCTCGATAAATGAATTTTCAAGGCATTTATCGTTTGAAATGTGCACACACAGTCATTGTAGAGGCAGGGCAATGGACTGACTGAAGAGACATTACTATGATGCAAACGGTAGTGTTCCAGCAGCTGAGCCCTTTGCTCAAAATGTGCAGTACAAAGTTTGCACGGCCATGCCATTGTCTGACTAAGAGAATGTAGCCGTACTACATTGACTGCTTTGAAGTGCTTTCTTCTTTTTCAGCTCTTTTCGTCTGGTTCCCAACTAAAGAAGGATGAGATTAAATTGTTAGACAGGCTGCAATCTCTTAACAAAACTACAGTATCAGAAGATTCAACATAATAATCATTCAATCACAGTGGTGTAAAGCTGTGGTTCTCAACCTTTTCAAGCTGCCACCCCCCAAATAATCATATTTTATCTGGGGAGCCGTGGCCCCCACCCTGTATAACAGTTCTATTGGGAAAATAGCAGATCTACATGCTCAACGCAAGGCCTTGTGAGCATGTAGATCGGCTATTTTCACAATTTCTATCTCTAACATTTGACAATTTGGCCAATGTTGAATTTGTCATTTCAGAGGTACAAAAAGGTCCTTAAATTGTCACTTTAGAAATGAGCAGATATCCTCTATACACTTAAACTTTATGTTGGTTTGTTTACTGTTGAGTGAGAAAACAATGTTGCACATTCAGTTAATCATCTGGGGACCCCCAAAATAATTTGGGGACCCCTGGGGGACCCGACCCACAGGTTGAGAACCACTGGTGTAACTTAGGTAGACTTGAGTTATTTGTACTTTACTTGAGTATTTCCAATACTTTTACTTCTACTCTATTACATCTCGGATCCAAATATTGTACTTTTACTCCACTACATTTATTTCAAAACTTTAGTTACTAGTTACTTTGTTGATTTTGATTATTATTACAAAACATACATCAACCACTTCAGCCCTATACATTTTGGCCATTTGAAAATAGCCGATCTACAAGCTCACGACACATTAGCCCCGTTTACATGCACACTTCTAATCGTATTAAAAACAAGATTTTAGATCAATCCGATCTAATTCTGCATGTATACACCTCAATAAACCCGATCAAAACCAACACGATTTAAATTCTGATAGGATGCAGAGGTGTGGTCTAGACTTTTTTACGACCCGATCAAAAGGAAAATCCTTCCATGTATACACATAACCCGATTAGAATGTGACATGTTCTTACTGCACATGGGCCACAGCCCTGCTTTGACGGCGTGGTGACGTCTTGTTGTTCTCTTTTCTAAAACGCTAACTTTAATCAACATTTTAGCGGACCGAAACATTATCAAAAGGCTAGATGGCCGAAAGGTCCGCAATGCAGAACTATTCCATGAAGTGCACGTTAAGTTCACAGAAGCCGGGTTTAGGCGAACGGTGGAACAGATCAAGAACCGGTGGAAGTCCCTAAAAACCGACTACAACAAGGCAAAAAGCCACAACCAGAAAAGCGGTAACGACCCCTCCACATTTGCATTTTACGAGGCAATGGACGCCGTTTTGGGAGAGAGGCCACTTTCCAACGTTGGGGAACATGGGGTGGACTTTGGTTTTGATGTTGAGGACGACGACGAAGAAACTACTGGGAGCATTTCTGGTAAGTGTAGGCCTACTGCACAACACATCAAACTAACGTTAGATAAATAGCAGTGGTGGAAAAAGTACTCACATTTTACTTAAAAGTAACTGCAATATAGAAAGACTGCTACTAGTAAAAATGTCCGGAATTCAAAATGTAATTGAATAAAAGTACTGTTAGAAAATAACCGATCTACCAGCTCACAACGCGTCGCGGAGGGAAAATCCCAGTTGTCCTACGCCCAGTTGTCCAACGTCCCAGTTGTCCTACTGGTAGCCTGGCTGTATGGGCTAGTCCGCGAACAGACTGTAAAGCAAGCGATCTTCATCCCATTCATGCGTTTATCGTGCTACGATTGCATTCACCACGGCTTCAGCGAAAATGCCAAACTGTGCTTAAAGTACTTAGTTACTTTACACCATTGGTAGTACAGTATCTCGTTGTGAGTATGACGTTAACATTAGTCAAACTAATACCAGTCGCATATAGACTAAATTGCGACTTTATGATCTATCTGCAGGTTGTTTTGTCTGACTTAGAAAGATCTAGCAAGCTGCTATTTTAACGTCTGTTCTCCCCCCTCCCCCATAACGTTGTCAAGAAGATGATGAGCAGCAGAGCAGCAACATGGACAGCTCTCTACTACAGGACACAACGGATGATGCTGAAGAAAGCAGTTCCCAGGCTGGTCCTTCGGTCCAAAGCAGCAGTGCTACTAAAAAGAGTAAGTTCAGTGGTCGAAAAAGTACTCACAATCTTTACTTAAGTAAAAGTATCAATACTGCAACGTAGATGTACTGTTACAAGTAAAAGTCCAGAATTCAAAATGTACTTGAGTAAAAGTATTGGCATTAAAATGTACTTAAAGCAACAAAAGTACAAAAAGTACAAAATGTTTGAAAATGGCTCATTACCGACTATTTTCAAATAGCCAAGGTATATAATAAGGCTAAAGTGGTTTATGTATGTTTCATAATGTTAACATTTAGATCTGCAAAGTAACTAGTAACTATAGTTTTCAAATAAATGTAGTGGGTTAAAAGTACCCCACTACAAAAAGTGTAGTGGATCTGAGATGTAGTGGAGTAGAAGTTAAAGTATTGGAAATTGGAATTACTCAAGTAAAGTACAAATAACTAAAAAGTGTACTTAAGTACAGTACTGAAAGCTTGCATTATCTATCTGCCTGCAAAGTGTTTGTTTGATAAAAATCCACTGCAGACATGTTATGAGCTACTTTCTGTCAAATTCTGGGCAGGTAATTATTTTCTGGGTTAGAGTTTGGAAGTGCTTATTGGAAATCACTCTGAGCACTTCACTCAGAAGAAAAATAACCAACATATAATTTATTGAGAAAGTAGCTCATAACATGTCTACTTGTGATTTCTTATTTATTTAAATGAAACAAACGCTTTGCAGATGAGGATAAATCAAGCTTTCATTACCACTTTGGTGTTGGTGAGTTTAACATCATTTAATACAATCTGATATAACTTTTCTGTTAGGATGTGTGGGTTGTCAATAAGTTGATCTAGAGTTGCAATTTGCAGCTTATGTGAGTTATTACACTGTCTAAAGAGAACTTGAATGGAATGTTGTTGTTTACAGGAAAGAGGTCCAAATCTGGCTATGAGAAAGCGATGGCGACTTGGTCAGCTGAGCAGAGGGGCTTTATGGAAGACATGAGAGCAGCTCAGAATACATGGACAGAACAACAGCAGGAGAAAAGCCGTCAACAGGAGGAAATGCTTTTTACAAGGTTTCTTGAAGGAAGTTCCCGTTCTAACGAGCGTATCGTAGGGCAGCTATTTGAAGGGCTTAGGTCTATCTTTCCAAACCCCCCCCCAGGCAGCTCCACATGCCCAGTGGCAAACTCCATTCCATCATCCTCCTCAGCCCCCATATCCCCAGTACCCATATACACCTCCCCAGCAGCCATATCAACATCCTCAACAGCCATACCCACAATCTCAAAGTCCACAACCTCCAAGTCCACAAAACCCACAACCACGACCCCAAAGTACAGAGTCTGGGTACTCGGGTGTAGCTCAGACTACTGCTCAGACTACACCCTGCAGAACCTGTAGCTTTCCCTAATCCCCCCCCCTTTTTTTTTCTTCTTATTTTCGTTCTTTTTTAGGAACAGCCCTGCCAAGAGTATGCAGCAATAAAACGTTCCTTATGTTTGTGTCTGTTACATTAAGAAATGTAGTCTGTCTGGTGGAAACCTCATATCCAAAAATGTTACTTTTAGGATTATTATTTTTTTAAATGGCAAAAGTCAGCAAGCTCATAATGGGAGGATGACTCGCCAAGGTGGGATAAAGTTGTCCTAGCATGGACGGATCCAGAATGTAAGACTGGGTACCTGTGATGAATACCTCCTCATCGCAAACCAATTTGACTTTCATAAACGTACAGTTAAAAAGTTCACCTACAAGTTTCTCATCGCAAACCAATTCGGCTTTCATAAAAGTACAGTTAAAAAGTTAACCTACATGTTTTGTAAGAGGCCAATCACAGACTTGTTCCACATGCCAAACAAGGAGGAGGCAACAGAAATGATGAGAGAAAGGTTTCTGCCAGACAGCAACAATATAGTTTTCTGCAGTTGTACAGTACACTTCAGTTGTTTGTGCCATTTGGTTTAGCCAAGCACACTAAGTTCTTCTACTTATTTGAACCTTGAACTTGAATGACAGGTTGTTTAGAAAAGAAACTTGTCAAAGAATGTTTCTTTAATTGTGCTTTACAGAGAGGAAAAACAAAGTGTTAACACATAAAAGCCTCAAGGTTTTTGACTTGGAACATTTCATTAAGAATAGTTAATAGATTGTACTTAAGAGAGAAAACTATTTACACACAAAAAAGGTTTATACTTACAGAGAAAAACATTTAAAGGTTCATGAAGAATGTTATTCTAAGATGTTTGTTGGAAATTGTAACAGATGGGAAAACTTGTTTACACAAACCTTTAGGTTTGAGATTTTCTTTTCAAGACTTGAACATTTCTTTTGCACTATTATAACTTTTTATAACTTGTAGAACGCCCGTATGCGGAGCTGATGTTAAGTTGGTTAATAGATTGTACCTAGAGAAAACTATTTACCCCAAAAAAAGAGGTTTGTACTTTACCCATTTAGGCCTGAACACATTATGACACAATATGTTATGCTTTAAATATTAAAGAAAAGTGCCGCGCTGCGAGCTTGTATATCTGCTATTTTTGAAAAATCGTGAAAATTAGAATTTTGACCCAATTCCATAAGTGTCTTTTGAGGTTTTTTTAACCTATGTTTCTATGTCAGCAATCTGGCCAGCCATCGTCAAAGAAAAGGTCCTTTTCACTCAACTGGAGCTCAGTTAGTCTGTTCTTGAGAGACTTCTATGTCAGTGGTGCTCAAACCTTTTCATGTGAAGGACCCCCAAAATGATATTTATTTGGCCACGGACCCCCATTTCAAAATATCTAGTTCCAGGTACCACCCAGAAGCAAAATTCGAGTTACAAACGTTCGCTTTGAAAATACATATATTCAAAGATTTGCACACATTTCCACGACTTTTTCAAAAATAGCAGATCTACAAGCTTGCTGTGCGGCACTCGGTGCCGCGCTGTGAGCTTGTATATCTGCTATTTTTCACTGGTTAAAGCATTCAATAATTCTAGGCCTAAATGGGTTAAAGAGAAAAACATTTCAAGGTTTATGAAGAATGTTATTCAAAGATTTGTTTGTTGGAAATGATTGTAACAGAGGGGAAAACTTGTTTACACGAACCATTGAAGGTTTGAGATTTTCTTTTCAAGACTTGCACATTTCTTTTGCACTATTATAGCTTGTAGGACGCCCATATGCAGAGCTGATGTCTGACATAACGAGTTTTCCGGAACCGGCACTGTGTCTGCAGATATCTGCATATATGGGCATAAATGGACACACAAACAGATGGTCAAAACCGGTCCTATGACACCAGGTATAATGGGGTTTGCATTAAAGGGTGGGGCATTCATCCCCTAATTACATCGTTCCCGAGTAGGCCGGTCCCTGAATAGACACTTGGCTGCCCGACAGACAAAGATCTCCATATACGGTCCTATGACAACAGGTATAATGGAGTTTGCATTAAAGGGCAGGGCATTCATTCCTTATTTACATCGTTGCTGAGTTTGCCGGCCTCTGACTCGGGCGGCCAAGCTTCTAGTTGTGAGTTAATGATAATGCCCTCTACGAAGGGGGAAGTGGGTGGCCATGTGTCTGGTCAGTGCCTCCCTTGCCCGGTTGTCGGGTTCATTTCGTCGTCGGAGCATTGGCTGGATAGGCTGAGGGTAGTTCTCATTGGCGTCACGGAGTTCCGCCAACCAGTGGGGGTTGGAGAAATCTTTCTCTTTTTCACAAAAATTGTGCATTGCACAGCATGTGGCAATAAGCTTTGGTGCAAATGTAAAGTGGAAATCGCTCCTTTTCAGTATGACCCTCCACCTGGCCTTGAGGATGCCGAAAGTTGACTCCACACCCACACGAACAGAGCTCAGGTACACATTAAATGACTCCTGTGCAGGGGTCAAGTTGGCGGAGTTAATGTATCCCTTCATCAGCCAGTCGAGGAGGGGGTAGGCAGGGTCTCCAACAATCTGAAGCCTAACCTCTTCTCCTGCAATGTTTCTGACACCCTGCAAAGGAGAACAGTCATTTAATAATTTATTGTGATTAAAGCACAACAAATTTGTACAATAATATGCTGAAAATAAAAAAGTTTAAAACATTTCTGTAATGTTATTTTTCACTAACTTTTACCTTCGGCAGCAGGTGATGCCTTTGGAAGAAGTCAGAATTGCGGAGGACGAGTGCATCATGTGCAGTTCCAGGCATCTTAATGCTGATGCTCCTGAAACTGGGAAACGGTTTATTATTTGTCAAATTTACACTTTGGTTAAAGTATGTTGACTCACAGTTGCCAATTAGATTAAATACATGTTGCTGTAAACTTAAAGGAGTAGCTCACCCCCAAAATGATTCCCCTATTGATTTCACATGCCATGGAGACTTGAGTTCAAAATATTTTTAGTTTTTTGTCGCATTCCTAAGTCACAAATTGTATTACAATAAATGTACCCCCATTGATTCAACACACACACACAGTATAAATAGGTTATAGTTATTATGTATGTAATACACTTTACACAATATTACATAGCCTACACACTATCCTAGCCCATACTTATCTTCCTTTCTCCACTGCTTTTTTTGACTGCTTCCCTTTCTTTTGAATTTGATGATACGCAAAGTACTATATCTATCCGTCTGTCATTAAATGTTATGAGATACAGTGGTTCCTGAGTACTTTGCGTATCATCAAATTCAATAGAAAAAGAAGCAGTCATAAAAATAGCAGTGGAGAAAGGAAGATAGGTATGGGCTAGGTCTAGTGTGTAGGCTATGTAATATTGTGTAATGTGTATTACATACATAATAACTATAACCTATTTATACTGTGTGTGTGTGTGTGTGTGTGTGTGTGTGTGTGTGTGTGTCTGAGATATAGATATGTGTGTTTGTTACAGTTAGTTTGGGTAACTCAACTCGGGGTAAGAGGGCTCGTTCTGTAGTTCACCACACACCCTCAATTCACCTGTGTAGTGTTGCTTAATGACCACAAGATGGCTACAACAGCAATTCAATTGTGTAGCATCTTTGACCCCCCCCCCCCCCCCTTACTTTTACTTACCAGCCTGCGTCATCCACCACTGCCTGTAGGACGTAGGAAGACCAGCCTTTCCTGTTAACAAAATCCTTGTACCCATCAATAGGAGGGAGGACAGGGATGTGGGATCCATCGATCAGTCCCATTATTTGCGGGACACCGTGCGCTCGTTCAAATTGACGGGCAATTTTGATTGCCTCCTCCTCATTTGGCATGCGGATTAGCTGTTTAATTGGCCCCTTTGCCATACCCTGGCAAAACATGTAGGTGAACTTTTTAACTGTACTCTTGTGAATACCGAACTGGTTTGCGACGATGCGGTATTCGCCACAAGTTCCCAGTCTGTATAAGACTATTGCCACCCGCATCGTGAGGGGGATGGGAGCTCGCACGGTCAACTCCTCTGGGGCCATAAAGTCCTCCACCAGTCCACATAGCTTCACAAATGACTGGCGCGTCATTCTGAAGTTCTCCTTCCATTCTGGGTCCGTCCATTCCAGAAGGACAATTCTTTCCCACCAGTCCTTACTGTGGACCTTCATCCATTTGGCTCTGTTCTTGGGAAGAGGAGGAAGCGGCAGCAAAGTGACGTGCCTTAATAGTAGCGCATTACAGTCCCGTTCGTGTTCCTCTTCTCTTCTCCGACGTCGGGAAATTTCATTCAGAAGACGTTGTACAGTTATGACATTAAACTGCTGCTTTATGAGCAACAGTATAATAAAGCCAAATACGGCGCTGAATAGACATAAATTCATCTTTCTTCAGGGTGTTGTTGTGCCAGAATGAACAGTAGGCTACCAGAAGGTATTGTGTGTAAGGCGGGAAAGAAGGAACAGCGGGAATATGCATGACCTAATAAGGACGTAATAACACTATATACACAGCTAACCCGATGTAAAAGTGGGCACATGTATACACCTGATCGGATTGATCTCACCCCATGTATACACTTGATCCAATGCCTTCAATCGGGTGTATTTAGATCAGATTGGAATGAGGCTGGCATGTATACGGGGCTATTGTGAGCTTGTAGATCTGCTACACTTGAAATGGGATATTCTGCAGAATGAATACTTTTACTTTTGTACATTTTGATACTAATACTTTTGTACTTTTACTCAAGTACATGTTGAATAGCAGACTTCTACTTGTGAATGAGTACATCTACATTGCAGTATTGATACTTTTACTCAAGTAAAGAATGTAAGTACACCACTGTTCAATCAATTAAACAGCAATCAGGGACATCTAAACCACCTTATACAGTTAGTAGTCCGGCTCTAAACAGGAGCTAAGTATTATAAGCTGTAAATAGAAGCACTCTCCAGAGTAGCATGGTGGCGCAAAATTAAACATTATTACTACCTTTACTGAAACATAACGATAATGGATAATTCCCAGCGACAAGATTCAACTTATCAGGTCAGTCAGGCTCTAAACAGGGTCTAAGCATTCCCCAGTACACATAACGTGCTTTCCACATAGCCTGGTGGCTTGACAAAAATATTACAAAACACAGTTATGATGACTATGCAACAACATGTAAAATTGGCATAATCGCTATGAACTCATTCACATCCATTGACAAGAAAGATCACATTGCCGTTACCGTTAACGTTCACGTTAGCCCAGTCGTTTAATAAACTAAATAATTGCGACCGAAGGTCGCATATACTCTGAAGAATCGTGTCGCTTGAGTGTCCGAAGCCTCGTGACCGTCCTTCCGAAGCCTCTGTGATGTCAGTGTGATGTCAGCGAGTTGTGACATCACTTCCTGTACAGGGCAGCTACACGAAATGTGGATAACACTATATATGGAGATAGTCCAGTCCATCATGTCATATGGGACTACCGTCATAGAAAGTAGCCATTGTTAGGCCGGAGTCAATGGCTGTCTGTCTGACTGCCAAGTCTGCCATTGACTTGCAGCGCATGAACGCCGCACTGGAGCGTGAAAACCAACAGGCCTGATGGAAAATGATACATGGCCGCAGGCTTTGTGACGTCCCACATCTTATGTGCTGGGCATACTACTAACCGACGCCAAGGACCTCCAGAGGCCATACAAAGAGTATCTAACCCGAGGCCCCTTACTAAGTAGCATACATTTACAACATACCTTCTCCAAAAACATCAATATTGAACTCCATATGTATATGGATACATACATGTATTTTTATTAATAAAGGATAAAATAAAATAAAAATGCCATAGATGGGCATTCCCAAAAGCAAAATCCCTTTATGCCCATATATGGGGATTTCTGATGTCATCAATCTCTGGCCCTAACTAGCTCAAAAGCCTGCTTTACTCTGATTTACACCCTACCTTTCCAGATGATGACCTATTGGGTACACACTTATGTCCAAATATAGAAATCCCAAGGCATCAAACCTAAGCTTGGCTTTACTAATTAACATATGTTTCATGCCCATATATGGAGATCCCTGTCCCAATGTTATCAATATTAAGGACATATCTGGAAATGCCCATATTTGGTAATGTCCACATATGGGCATGTTTTGACATAACATAGTCAGGGAACTCCATGTATGGGCATAACATTGATTCTGTGAGTGTGCCATGATTCTGTGAGTGTGCTGAGCTCCTAGGGTTGATACCCTCACAAAAACATGAACAAACTCCCCCCAGAATGACAACAACTAGAATCGTCAGAGAAACGCTGTGGTTGGCCAGATTGTCAAGAATTGGCGCTACCTCGCCTTTTAGGGCGAGGTTGCATGTCACCCTGAGGTCGCATTCCACCCTTGGGTGTCTTACTAGTAATAAAGCCAGAGTGTACACCTTCAGTGTGCTAAGCTAACTGCAGCATCGCTTTAGCGTCACTCCCACCGGGCGCGAAAACTAAAGATATCGTTTTACAAATCGTTCTTAACTCAAGTGGATCGAAGCGTTCACACTTGACAAATTAAAAAATGTATACAATGGCGAACGATGTCTTATGGTTATCTTATCGTTGTGGTTAACGTGTAGGAATGATGCCTTTAGGGTTATGCTAAGCTACAGCAGCTTGCGTTGCCTGTGGCTTATGGGCCAATGGGCCATGGCCGAATATACAATATAAACCTACAACTGAAACACTACAAGCATTTAAGTTGATAAAGTAAAATAATAACTTACCGGTATCGGTACGCTAGGCAGCCTAGTGCAGTCACTGCATATAGAGTTGTATGGGGTCACTCGGTTCAGTGCGGTGCGGTGAAAGTCCATTCATTTTCAGTTTTCATGTTGGACAGAGAAGGTGACGTACGTGACGTCAGGACGTACGTGCGTGGCATAGGAGGACCATTGTAAAATGGATTGCGTACTGAGTACTGATATTAGTTCATATTAATTATATAGGTTAAGGACTGTTCACATAAAGTTTGAAATGTGCTCAGATAACACATACCTTTTGTGTTGAAACAAAGTATTTGCATTTTTGAGGTCACACAACCCATATTTTTTTTTTTATCTTTCACTGTCAGGGTTTACAGTGTAGGATTTGAGTCTAGGATGTACAGGCTATGCTACACACACAAGTTTTGCTATGGCAAGACGCTGAGGAAAAAGGCTACAGACAAACGACATATGACATCACTAGACAAACATGGTGCTACGTACACACATTTTGCTATGGCAAAACGCTGAGGAAAAAGGCTACAGACACACGCACAGCTACGCTCAAAAATGTCCATATGTCCAAAAATCTTGAGGATTGGTGGATTGATGAGCTTCACATGACACTTCAGCCTTAAACCAGTAAGACTCCCTAAATCGGGAGATAAGCGACCGTAAGGTCGCGTGTAAAAATCGGCCTGATGGTGGCGCTAAATGGGACAGATCCATGTTGATGACATGACTCTAGACATACTGTGTATCGATTTGCGTGATTTTAGGGCAACATTTGTAGGAGCAGTGTCCAAAAATGTGTTTTGCAAGCATGGGCTTCATGGTGGCGCTAGAAGAGAGCCATGTGAGAAATGTAGTGGTTTGGCAGCCAAGGAGTGTGTGTGCAAAGTTTGGCATGGATCGGGGCAACAGTGGCGGAGATATGAGAAGTGCAAACGTGTGACGTGTGACTGACTGACTGACAGACTGACTGACAGCCGGTGGAGGTTTTGACAGTAACTGCGACCTGATGGTCGCAATAAATGGACCAATCTCCAGAATCATATCACTTCTCCCATAGACAGGCGAGAAGTGAGCACTTACCTTAGCCCCACCCCCTTGTTTCTCCTATCCTGTACATAGTGTTTTTATAACTGTGATATTATTGAATGTTTTCTTTCCTTGATATTTATTATGTCCATGAATTCAATACAGAGGGCTTCCAATGTAAAAAGACCGTAAAACGTCTTATTTGGGATGTTCCTGTTAGGCAGGGTGTTTAACTGTACTTGTACTGTACTACATTTCAATCGTATTGATTAAACTTGTACTGTTCTCCATCTTTGTCTAATACAATAATCAATAATCAATAATAATAATAACCAATCAAAAAATTATAAAATGGGTGGAGTTGATAAAGCACAATTTTCCTTGATTGGCCGAACCCCGACCCATCGGCTTTGCGGATTAGTCAAACCTCGCGGGACATTTGTGCCGCCGAACACATATAAGTGGCAGCGATTTACAGAACATCCTTTTTTGTAAAATAATTTTCTACAGAACGGTTAAAAGAGTTGAAGCGGGCGCAAATCTCTCTAGTAATTGTGGGCTCTCGCCTGAAAGGCAAGAACACTATCTTCATTATTTATTTATCAAGTTCTGCCACAACAGTACAAAGGCAGGGCCCTTAGCCAAATTTGGGAGTGGTGTTAGCTGGAGTATTGGTTGAGCTTCACATGACAGTTCTCTAGCATCTGTAAATATTTCCATCAAGCTATGGAAAAAATAATTTTGGCTTTTCTTAAAAATAATGGCCTGCAATCCTGTAATATCTTACAATAAATGTGACAAATCTCTGAGTATGTTCCATCGGAACTGTGTCTGCAACATAGTAGAGATCTCCATATATGGGCATAGAATAGACGCAGACAGACAGATACAGATATCTCCATGTATGGGCAATTGGGCATAAATGGACACGGGCAAACAGATGGTCAAAACAGGTCCTATGTCAACAGGTATAATGGGGTCTGCATTAAAGGGTGGGGCATTAATTCCTAATTTATTACATCGTTCCCGAGTAGGCCGGTCCCCGACTAAACGCTCGGCCGCCCGTCAGGCAGATACAGAAATCTCCATATATGGGCATTTCCATATATGTGACCAGTGCTGGTGAAAACGTCCAAATGTCTGAAATTTTCAAACAGTAGAAAAGTGAGAAAATAAAGTCGATTTTGTATTTGTGTGTTTTTCGTTTTTTTCCATATCAACACAGGGGTGAGTAGCCTATGGGGCTCGGGCTTTGGGTTGGGATGCAATTTTCAGACCTGTTGAAAACTAGTCTAAAGCAGTGGTTCTAAACATTTTCATGTCAAGGTCAAGGACGCCCAAATTGACATTCATTCTGCAGACCCCCACCTGAAAGATTAATCAAAGTGTTTAAAAAATATCCGATCTACAAGCTCAAAATGGGCTGTAATGGTAATGCGTTGTGAGCTTGTAAATCATCTATTTTCAAACAAAGTTTAAAACTGGGATCTGCTAATTTGAAGTGGGTATAATGTAGGCTATGTTTTGCAATAATAATAATGTAAATCTTGTAAATACAGTACTTAAATGTACTTTGTTTATTTAGTTTATCTAATTTAGGTTGTTGACAGCTAACTGGTGGGGGTGGTTTAGCGTTGGGGGAGTGATTAGGGGTGCCTATTGACCCCTCCCATTGTCACACCCACTACTGACTGGCCGGAGCTGTCAAAATCTTTCTAGCTTTCTAATGGCTTTTTAACCGCTTTGGTTTTTATGGTGCAACAAGTTTAAATTGTCCATAACTTCTTCAAATATGTTCCAATTTTATAATTTCAAATATTCTGTACAAAAATGCCGACACAAGGCACAAAGCACCAGACCTTGTCACATATGGGCATAAATGGACACAGGCAAACGGATGGTCAAAACAGGTCCTATGACAGCAGGTATAATAGGGTTTGCATTAAAGGGCAGGGCATTTATTCCCTATGTACATCCTTCCCGAGTAGGCCAGAGATATGCTGCTGTAACTCATTGTCGCCATTGCCTATATTGAATATTGATACTCCAATATAACCTCCAAGTCTGACATCACAAACCCAATATTTGGGCATGGTTGTTGGTTGATCTACAAATAGAGCTATAAATCCAGCTCATGATAGGTAAAACTCCATATATGTCTGAGATGTGAGATGTCACAAGCATCCAGCTAAGCACCATAGGCCTATATAAAGCCTCCTCCGGAGCCGCGCCAACAAGCAGGCAGCGAGACAAAAGCAGAGAAGGAGGACATTGCAAAATCATGTTGACTGACTCTGACGTTTCTGACCACCTCGACCCGCAGGGGTCGTTGCCAGGTGAGCAAAGGCGAGCAAAGGCGAGCAAAGAGGACGACAGAGAGGGGGGTAATCTTAAGGAGGAATGCAAGCGTGAGAGCAAGGAGGAGTGGAAGACACATACTGTAAAGAAGGATAAACCCAAACGCAAGAAGGAGAGAGACGGAGAGAGGCGTAAGGACGCAGACAAGCATGAGATCACTGTGGACAGCGAGATTCAAACTGTAAAGAAGGACAAGCACAAGAGTGACGGCAAGAAGGAGGAACACAGAGACAGGAATATGGGCAAGCGCGAGGAGGACAGCGACACGTATGCTGTGAGGAAGAAGAAAGACAAATACACTCGCGGGGACAAGGAGAAGCGTGGGGGTGAGGAGGACAACAACAGCACAGGCATGACAGACAGAGACAAACACCCTCTGGAGGGCAAGAAGGCGAAGAATGAAGACAGGCGCACGGACAAGCGCAAGCATGAGGGCAAGCAGGACGACGAGATTTATACTGCCAGGAAGAAGAAACGTAAGCACGAGAGGCTGGAGGAGGACAGAGACGTGTATAGGGAGAAACATAAGCACAATAAGAACAGAGACAGGAGTAAGAAGAGGCAACATAAGCACAAGAAGGAGAGAAGAGAAATGGGGGACAGAGACAGAGACAGGTGTAAGGAGAAAGACAAGCAAGTTCACAAGAGCAAGGAGGACAGGGACAAGACAAAGCATGGCAGCGTGGACAAGGACAAGCACAAAGAGAGGAAGAGGGATGACAAGGCGAAGCCCTTGGACGGCAAGGTCAGGAAGGAGGAAGGGGATGTCTTTGCCAGTCCTCCGCGTGTGAAGTATGAGCCCGATAATGACCCTTGCCACCTTTCCAAAAGGAAAAGGAAGCAAGACGACTGTGACAATGATGTCAAGCCGTTGAAGGCAAAACAACTAGAACAAGAAGACTTTGTTGAGAAGAAAGCGACCAGGGAGATAAAAGTGATAGATGGCACGGTCCTTGAGGGGGGTTCGAGGGGGTCCCCAGTGGGGTCCTTGAGGAGGGTTCGAGGGGGTCCCCAGCCAATTAAGTGGACGTTTCTGGAACACAAAGGGCCAGTGTTCACACCAGAATATGAACCTCTTCCAGACAATGTCATGTTTTACTATGATGGGGAGCATATGAAGCTCAGCCCGGCAGCTGAGGAAGTGGCCACCTTCTATGCAAGAATGCTGCACCACGACTGCGTCACAAAGGACATCTTCAAGGAGAACTTCTTCAAAGACTGGCAGAAGGAAATGACGGCGGAGGAAAGGGATAAAATCAAAGACCTGGCAAAGTGTGACTTCCGCGGAATGAGAAACCACTTCAAGGCTCAATCGAAGGCCAGGAGGGTAATGTCGAGGGAAGAGGAGAAGGTCAAGGAGGAAAACGAGCGCCTCCTGCTGGAGTATGGCTTCTGTACCATTGACAAACAGAAGGAGCGCATCTATAACTTTCGCACTGAACTGCCTGGTCTTTTCCGGGGCCTGCGAGCTCACCCCAAGATGGGCATGCTGAAGCACAGGATCAAACCCGAGGATTGCATCATTAACTGCAGCGAAGACTCCAAGTACCCCAAGCCTCCCCCAGGCAAACGTTGGAAGGCCGTCTGCCACAACAACAAAGCGACCTGGCTTGTGTCATGGGTAGATAACATCAACGGCCTCACTAAGTACATCTCCCCAAGCCCCAGCTCCAGGATCAAGGGGGAGAAGGACTGTCCAATCCCCAGGGTCAAGGGGGAGAAGGACTGTCCAATCCCCAGGGTCAAGGGAGAGAAGGACTGTCCAAGCCCCAGCACCAGGGTCAAAGGGGAGAAGGACTGTCAACCAATCATTAAGGACGATGATACACGAAAGAAGAAACGGAGGCACAAACATGACGGCAAAGACACGTCTACAAAGCAGAGACACAAGAAGCACAAGAGCAAGGGCAAACAGAGGCACAAGAAGGAGAAACACAGGCAGCACAAGTCCAAATACAAGCACAAGAAGGACGAGAGCAAGAGGAGGGACAGGGAGAGGAGGCACAGATCGTCCCACGCTCACAGCAGCAGCCAGGCCGGTGGGATAACTCTGCACTCCACCGTCTCTGTCTGACCCAGGGCCATGTTTTCACGTCTGTGTTTATCTTTGAACAGCTGCAATCCCGCAGTTAGGGTTGGTTAGTCAATCAATCAATCCTGATCAGTGTAATCTCCTTTAAGCATTCAACACATAAACAATACAAAAAGTATTGTTGTTTGTGTGTAGAATGTTTGGGGGTCTGAAAAATCTTTTGGAAAAACGTGAATATAAATAATATTTGAGATCCGAACAGCAAAAACAAAATAGCCACCAGAGTTCTCCCCCAGAAAGGGTGATTAGGAAATAAGCTATTGTATGTTGGTTATAGCACTGAATTGACTGATTTTCGATCAACCATGGGATGAAAAAGGGATGAACCTCTCGAAGAAGAACGGCCCATACAAGGAGATATGCACGTGTGTCGGGAAGTGAGCACCGTTCACAGTCGCTTCGCACAGGTGCGATTTCATTTCCATCCATCCATCTTTAACCGCTTATCCGGAATTGGGTTGCGAGGTAACGCTTCCAACTGAGGTTTCCCTATCCTGAGCAACCTCCTCCACTCCCTCCAGGAGTATACCGAGGCGTTCCCAGGCCAGTGTGGATACTCCTTCCATCTGCTCGGTTTTCATTTGGAAACCAAAACTGAAGAAACCACCCAAATTCCTTGTTTTGTTGTTTAAGGAAACAAAAATGGTCATCAGCTTGTAGCCTACCCAGGCATTGTGAGTCTTCAGCCGACAGGACTCAAGAATGCTGTGGGGAGAAATAGCATTTCTATATGACTTTGGGCATGGCTTCAGCCCGATCCGACCTCATTGACTTTCATTATTTTCTGGTATCTAACAATAAATGCGAGAAGTCTGCGTGTAATGTATGTAATCCACGTATCTCGAGAACCGTTTGTCCCACCGGCTTCAGATTCGGCACGCGCGTTCCCCGCCGCGGCACAGAGTGCTGTGCCCGGCCTCGACCCGACACGAAACGTTCGGAATCACCGTATGCGGAGCTGATTGAGGAAACCGGCGTAAGCGCCGACTCATTGTGACATCATGACACATGAGTCAACAAAAAATGCCATGGTTACGTATTGAATGTCATCAGTATGACATGTTCTGATGTCACGGATCTAGCTGCTGACATCTGCATATTCTGCTTAAAGAAGAAACAAACAAAAAGTGACAGAGATATTCATATATGGGCATAAAAGGACACATACAGACAGATACAGAGATCTCCATGTATGGGCATGAAAGGGAAACAGACAGACAGATACAGAGATCTCCATATATGGGCATAAAATGGATGCAGACAGACAGATACAAATATCTCCATATTTGTATCTGTCTGTCTGCATCCATTTTATGCCCATATATTGGTACTGTACATCATAGATGACTCGTCACCCAATGTGAAGTGAGCGGTGGTCGTGCTTGCATAACGTCCTCAGACTAGGATTTGAGTCTAAGATGTACAGGCTATGCTACACACACACACGTTTTGCTATGGCAAAACAATGAGGAAAAAGGCTACAGACACACGCACAGCCACTCTATGGAGCGGTTTACCACCGCTCAAAAAGGACAGGTAGGGTGCACAAGACATTTAGTGCAGATCGGACCAGCAGTTTGTGACACACAGCTTCCTATCGTATGTTGGTTCCTCCAAACCCTGATGCAGTGCGTGTCCCTGTGCTGTTGTTGTCGTCAGAGGGCTCATCAGCAGGTCCAGGTCCGTCCTCGCTTCCAAACAGGTATCCAAGTATCCCCCCTGTCCACAGGCCGGACCAGAAGCCTCCTCCTCCTGTTCCTGTGGAAGCACAGGCTCCTGGGCAATGCTTTTGGTTGCTGTAGTAGTCATTGTGGAAGCCATAGCCTGGATTGTATGGAGGAGGGCGAGTGGGCGATACGATGAGGAAGATCTGATAGACGACATAAGCCATGGCATAGGCTATGATGAACAGCAGCACAGCCATTACTAGCAGAACGACCAGCAGAAAGGCCAGAAAGACCGCGGCGCCCTCCTCCGTCAGCTCCAGCTTGTACTCCAGCCCACAGGAACCCGTCAGGATGTAGGCGTCCTTGGGATGGCTGTAGCCCTCACAGCTCACCACTATTTCACCAAAGCGGTACCAGCTGTCCATGTCTGCCTGACACTGCCACTGGACGTCGACTCCGTCCCACCCTTTGTTGATGCACTGGACCACCTGGGGGACGACGAAGGCCCTGCAGCCTGCGGAGCCGCCGACACATCTGAGCTGGGGAACGGGGCCGGACCGGCGGCCTGTGGTGTAGCGATCTTTGTGCAGTGTCAAGGCGCTGACGTCGCGCAGCAACACGCTGGTTCCGGGAGGTTCATTCCCGCTCTCTGAGGTAACGATTGAAACCACAAAGAGAAGCTGAACAAGCAATATGATAAATCTCTTCATTTTCAGTGAATTATTATCGCTTTGCAAACAACATTCGCCACTGACAAGATGAAAGCAGGTCTTTATCTTAAAGGACAATTATATGGTTGGGGTGGTGTTGTCGTGATGTCACTTGTTTGTGTGTTTTGATTGATTGAAGACGTTATTAGAGGTTTGCATAGAAAAAGGTACAGCTTCATGACGGTACAGTTCACTGGTACAAGGTCAACTAAAAGGAGATCCTAGGAAAGCGCTTGGCTTATTTACACAGGAAATCATTGAAGTATCTCATATAACATTGAATGACAGCGGATAGAACAGAGTACTATGCCGTAGATATAGTAAAAATCAAACCTCGGTTCGAAGTGAAGCGGTGAACTTTTATTCTATGTGTTCTAGAGTTATGAACTCTGTGATCTATACATTCATTATATTCTGAATGAATTTAATGATTTTATCTGGAGGGCCGAATTGTCATGTGAAGCTTGACCATTCCTTAGCCTTACATTAATGCTCTCCTGTAGTTGCTTCCGCATTGCTGACGTAGGATGGCTACAGGAGAGTCTTAACGCTTTGACAGACAGGTCGGGAGTATGGTCTGCAAAACTGCTACTGCGGCTCTACACATGCACACATGCGAGACATATCTTCCGTACAAGTTCTGCAACGTGTATGCGACTTGTATGGTAGCCTTGTTTAATGTATAAGTCCGGATTGTTAAATAAAATGAGTTTTTACCAAGTCTGTGTCCCTGTGTCATTTTTCTCCGCTCTGCTTTTCCACCATTTCCTCGTGTAAAACAAAGTTGTTGCAATGTTGTTGCAGCTGCGCAACAGCGCCCCCCCCCCCCCCCCCCCCCCCCCCCACTTTGTATTTTTCATTAAATCAAAACGTGTTTATTTAATATGTATTTAAGGGGTTCTGGACTGCAAAATGAACATGGTCTTCATGTCACCGGAGATAGCTGTGGAACCAAAGTGGCGGTGTTGGTTCATCGAAAACAGAAATAAGATCTGCCTCTTGGCAGTGGATGAGGTCCACTGCTTAACCAGTTGGTAAGATCTCCCTGAATGATTAGGTAAACTATACAAAGGCACATAGTACATCTTCATTTTGTAATAACTGCACAACTTGTAGATCAAAGCTGAGTATATTTCAGTTGATATATCTAGCTAACTAGATGGAAAAATAACCTCCACACAAGTATGTGAGGGGCTAAGGCTCATTGTTGAATGGGTGTCAGGTCTGTACAAGTTACTATATTATTCAATGTAATAAAGATGTTTGATAAATATCCCCCCCCCCCCCCCCCCCCCAAACAAAAAAAAATCAGGGGGACATCCTTTAGGGAAGACTACTTAAAGATCCCATCTGTGAGGAGTCTCATCAACCATGCACCAGTGTTGTTACTGACAGCCACAGTAACACAGAAGATGGTGAAAGACATCCTGGATGTCCTCCATCTCCAACCAGCCAAAGTAAAGATGTTTGCCACCCTTCCAGACAGGTGTGGAAATTGTGTTAAACATAATGTACCTGTGTACAATTAAAGAATTAAAGGGGAAGACCACCCATTTTCAATATCGAAATATGTCATTAATATACCTTTAGAGGAGTTGTGTGGAAATAGAAAAAAAGTTCCCCCCCCTTCTGTGTTGCCTAGAACTGGAGGATAGATCTTTGTGTTTGTATTGTAAAGTACAATGTGTGATGTCAGCAAGTTGTAATTTACAATACAAACCCCAAAATCAATCCTCCAGTTGTAGGCAACACAGAAGGGGGGGAACTTTTTTCTATTTCCACACAACTCCTCTAAGGTATATTAATGATATATTTCAATATTGAAAATGGGTGGTCTTCCCCTTTAACATGTTTGACTAGAGCAATTGGAAAATAAAAAAGAAATACATCGGAATACTTAAGATTTAATGATACTTATTTCTGTTTTATCAACACAGGCCAAACATTTTCCTGGAAGTTAAAAGAACCAAGTCCAAAGACATCACTGTGGGAGCAGAGTGGCTTGTGCCTCACCTACGGCAAGGACGGGATGCTGGGAAGGTGATAATCTTCTGCAGGTATGTGCCTTTAAACTACTTTGAAAAACATAACATCTTTAATCAAAACTGTTATTTTAAAGGACCATGAGTGGTGTACGGACTGCCTATGGGCACATCATGGACCAGCTGGGCAATGACGCCTGGCACTCAGAGGAGCACAACGTGTTCACTAGAGTTGTGGACATGTTCCACAGCCACATTGATGAAGAGAGCCAGGAGAGAATCTTGTCAGCATTCATCACTCCTGAAAGCCATGTGAGGTGTGTGGTTGCCACGGTGGCATTTGGGCTTGGAGTCCAGGTGGCAGATGTGCGCCACGTCCTGCACTGGGGACCTGCAAGTGACATATTGTCATACTGGCAGGAAGTTGGCCGCTGCGCTAGGGATGGTGGCATAGGGAGGGCCACCACACTTCTCTACCCAAGTTCAGTCAGCAAGGCATTCATCGATGGACAATACATTACAATGTTGCAGGAGATAGAGGCTGGAAGCTGCGTTAGGAAGGGTGTATTCCGGCACCTACACATTAACGGCATGGGTGACTACAAAAATGCTTGTGAACGTGAGGGTTGCTGTTCATTTTGCAACAGCAAACTCACAAAGTAACGGATGACTGAAAGACACTGAATGTAAATAATATACAAATGTTTTGTCTCTTGTTTTTTTATTCCAATTATGTTTCCTCTCTCCCAAATAAATGTGTGAACTTTTTAACAGTTTTACAGGACCATACTGCTTTTGTCATCCTTCATTTAGTCCACATATAATGTGCAAATTATTTATGTTATACATTTCAACATTTGGTGCACATTACAAAACTGGTTTAACACCTGCAAAGACATCCCAGCGGTCCCTGTCCTCAGCCAGCCTCCTCATCTTCCTCCCCATCTTCATTGGCTTTTCCATTGATTTGGGGTATCTGAAGTTATTCAGTCCTTCGTGGAATCTCCCAGGAATATTGCTGAAAAGGTCATCAGACCGATACTCCTTAACGAAGGCCTTGATGTCTTCAACCTGTCTCCTCTTGTGGATGTCACGACTGCACGAGGAGTCCTCGAAAGACACCACTCCAGCATTGGTGAGGAGCTTATCTAGGTCCTTGCCAAAGGGTCCCCCCATTTTTGCGCACCTTTGGACCTCCTTGTCGGTATACTTTACATGCGATCGTTTCATCATTTCTGTAACAACAGTTGATATCGTTTAGTAGTTTCCTTTGACTGTACTGTACATCCTCCTTAAACATAGTCATAGTATTTTTGATCTTGCATTGTTTCTTTTTGTGCACCATGCAACACTGTAAATAACACAATCTTTTACTTGCCTTTAAAGTCATTGTTTAGAAACTCATTGACAAGATCTAGGCCAACGTTTCCCCCTCGTCTCCCTGAGACATTCGCCACTCGATTCCAGATGAGGTCGTTTTGCAGTTTTTCTGGAAGGTAGCCTCCAATTCCTTTCAATGGAAAATACAATGAATGTAATTAAAGTGTTTATAAATGTATTGATAAGGAACATGTTGCATAAAACAGCACATTTACATTACATATTAAGAGAGAGGTACATCTTTAAAACCCTGGAATCTGAACAATACCTGTTTTTCAGCATTATTACAAGTTTATTAAGTACAACAATTCATTTTTAAAATGAAGTGCTTTTGCACACCTAATGCTATCCACGGATGCAGAGGAATAAGCAGTCAAACAAAGAGCAAACCAAAATATAGCTTTTTTTCACAGCTTTTAGGCTTCAGGTGTGCAGTATTTCTTTTTTTTTATTGCTCTACAACTAACCCATGAAATTGCTAATAAGATATCTTTCTTTTTGTTTTACCAGTCAGCATGTGGTGGCCAATAGCGAAGTATTTGGGATGGCTTTTGGAACCTCTTCCCCAGAATTGCAGTAGGTCCATCATCCAGCTGTCAACCATCGCTGGACCATCTCCTTCACGGACTGCATCACTTCTCGCCAGATGGTTTAGTCCCTCCCACATCAACGCCTTGGTGTAGTTTTGGACAAAGTCCTCTGTTGAGCCATCAGCTGCACATTCTTCGGAACAGTACCACTTGTCTGTAGTAGAGAATGATAAATAAAATGACTTTTTCAGATAAAATCAATCAAATAAGATGTATTAAAAACATAACATCATGTTTAGAATAACTCATGAATAGCATACCCTGTGCATCCACTCTGTCGGACGGCAAGAGGCACTTTGTGTGGTACCATTCATTTTTTTTACATTTCTCTTGCATCTGGCATTGTACCATCTTCCCTCCTTTTCTCTCCTTACAGGTACAGTACATGTAGGTCCCGTCCTCATCACACTCCTCTGAACAGAAGAAGTCCACATCTTTCTCTGGGACTTCTGTAAGGCTGGTGCATGACAGATGAAGCCATCCAATCTCGCAAAGACTGCTGCAGCACTTCACCATGGGCTCGTCTTTGTCTGCAAGTACACACACAAACACAAAAGGAACACGTAAAGTGATCTACAGATTTAAACTTTTTTTTGTTATCCATAAATAATGTTGTAGTGATATCCGTGTGTGTGTGTTTGTGTGTGTGTGTGTGTGTGTGTGTGTGTGTGTGTGTGTGTGTGCGTGTGTGTGTGTGTGTGTGTGTGTGTGTGTGTCATAATACCTTCTCGACAATGGCAGTGGAGGAAAAAGTCTTTCTCAGACTTTGGCACAGGACTGGCAGCAGAAGCTGCTGCCAGGTTGATTTTTTCTTGGTCGGGAGGCATCCAGGCGTAGTCCACTAACCGGTTGGCAAGGGCCTCCAGCCAGGTTACTTGGTCGACCTGCCGATTGGGCAGATTTTCAGGAACATCCTCTGCTGTAGTCAGGTCACACATTGTTGTGGCCAGCAGAGTGATGTATGCAGAAGTAGAACATTGTTGTGGCCAGCAGAGTGATGTATGCAGAAGTAGAAAACTGCAAATATAGTTCGGAAAAATATAACATTAGATTATAAAAACAACAAGCACATATATGGAGTTAATATACTGTACATGATATGGTTATCATGTATAAGTATTAAAAGTCAGTGGTGTTCCATTTCTGTACTGATACTCACTTCCATCATGTCCCAAGCATGCTGGAAATTGGCAGACACTTTCTTCTTCAGGGACCTGTGAGTGAAGTAGTTCTTCAACTGTGCAATGGTCCCTCTTGCACACTCACTCTCAGGTTTATACAGTATATCCATACTGTCCTATTTTACGTGAATAAAATAAACATTAGGAATAGGCCCTTAGGTTAATGTCACTGAATTTAACAAGTGCATACATGCAAGAAGCATTTTTGACCGTACATAGACGGTGTCTTTAATAATGTGTGCTACTGAGTAACAATACATAGAGCATAGCAATGTATACTTTTCATTACCTGTAAATCTTTTTTAATGACATAGAATTTACCTGTAGAAGAAGCATCTCCTTGTGGAACTCTTGGGGTGTAGGGATCAATCCATCCAAACGCTGACAAGAAGTCCGGGCACCATTCGTCATCTGCTTGCAATGGATCATCCTATCCACACTGAGACCATCCCCGCAACAGAGAATGGGCAACGGTTCCCCATCAACCACAGGCACAAACTCATGGAGGTATCTCATTATCTCAATGACTCCAGCATTTGAGCTGGGGTTGGCCGACACCACACCTAGGTTGGCCTTTGAAGCAGAAAATGTAAAGACTTAAGTTTGTTGATTCAATTTTTCTATACATCAAAATGTAATAAGAAATGTTTATCTTACAATGTTGCTTTTGGCATTCATTTCCTTAGTGTAGGCATGTGGAATGTGCTGTTCCACCCTGTGATGAATCTTGGACAGCGCAGCAAGATTGTCAACCAGAATTCGCATGACCAAGATCACCATGCGTTTTCTTAGTTGTTCAAAAACCTAAAAGATAAAAAGGTATGAGTGTGTGTGTATACACCATATATTAAACATTATTAGAAAAATAAATGTTTTAAATAATTATTTTACCTGTACTGTCGGCAGAAGTGTGCTTGGTTGCACCTCAATGGCTCGGCATCCTGTGCCAGGAAGGTCACTAAAGTTCACCTTGTTTTCGTGCGCGAAGTTTAAGGCAAACAGCAGGAACTTATTGGCATGGTCCTTGGTCTGGTGTTTCCCATGCACAAACATCTTGGGAACACAAGCAAATAAGTTTGTATTTTTGTCAGTATTAAGTTAACATAGTGACTTTGCACAATGATCTTTGAACTGAACTAATAAAGCAACTGTTCTAGAGTGTGAGCAGGTGTATGCAATACTGCTGGTTAAAGGCAGGGAAAAAAACAGGTTGGTAGCTATCAATCAAATATTGTTTTTGCATGGCCAAAATATAACCTGAGAAAACATTGTTAGGGTACTCATAAAAGCATTTAATTTCTAAATTTAAGGCAGAATGCGTTATTCAAAAGAATGCAGTTCATCACGTGTTGCATTTTAAACATACCTGGACATTGTCCCATGTCACCGAGTAGGAACTAGCAAATAGTCTCCTTTTTAGACCACTTTCTTTCACCTTTCCAAAAAAAGACACTTATGTGTAAAGTAACTTTTACTCATTTATTACACAGGAATCATATAACTGTAAAGTGATATTAATGCAATTAAAACAGAAATGTTCCAGAATGTTAAGGGTTAAAGAAGCTGTTTCTTGTTAGCAAACAATAATTAAAGATTATTATGTGATTGACATAACTTACCTCTGCTCTCTCTTTCCAGGTCTGGATTTTCTCATCCTGGCCTAACCGCATCATATCGATGGCCCTTCTGGTGGAATCGACCCCCAGAGACACACCCATGTGGTTCATGGTTTTGATGACCTTTTGATGACATCCATGCCTCCAGAGTTCGACGCCCATGCATTTCTGAACAAAGTTTGCCCTCCTATTTGACGTGAAGAGTGCCATGGCAAGCGTCATTCCAGTCCTCTGTTTAATCTTTGCTTCCCTCTGGACCTCGCTTCTGAAAAACAGAAATATTTTGTTTTTATTTAAACTTATTCAGCATTTTGTTAACAGTCAAACATATTACAAAATAGACATGTTTGGTGTCACAAACACCACATTTAGAAGCCGATACTACTCCACTACCCCCAAGAGCATTGCCTTTTGGAATGTGCAAACGCACATCAACATCAAATGTAATAACAGATTACCTTTTAGTATGTAGTTTCAATGTTACTTGCTTCTTGGATTTTTTCTTTCCTAAAACGAATTTTGGAAGGGTTTTCCTGCCTCTAAATGAGAATCTGCCATGGAAAATGTCCAAGGAAAGATGGATATACATGATTATTGTTTGCCAAAACAGTTTCAAAACCAATACACTAACAACTGTAAATAAAACAGCAATCTAAAAATAAATCTTACTGGACATGCTTTCCTGTTCCATCTGACAAGGGTGGAAATGTGCTTTTCAAACACGCCATCAGGAGTGGTGCCTTCTGACTAGCCCATTTCAGCAGACCATCCCATGTAAATTGGGAAATTTCCACAGGGGTTACAGGCTTTTTCATGGGCCCATCCACATCCACATTCAGGTTCCTTCTCTGCATAAAATAAATATTCAATATGATTAAAAAATAAATAGAACATGAAATAACATTAATATTAGCACATATAGTAAACAGGCCTTACCTCTCGGTTGATGGCTTCACTGAAGGCCCTTATCATATGTTTGTTTGCAAAAGACTTTAAAAAAAACCCTGAAAGCTCGATGATAATCATATTTCGAAAGATAGTATTTTGCTTGAGCCATTGGTCCTTTCCCAAAGTGTTTCATTGTTTTTCTTCCTTTTGGAATAGTGGCTGATTCTGGAGGGCTGATAGTGTGCGCATCAGAAGAGCTGATCTTCTCTGGTGAATGTGTTGTTCTGTGGGGGATGGGTGCTGTTGGAGAACTCCTAAGAGCTGTTGCGCAGCTGCAACAACATTGCAACAACTTTGTTTTACACAAGGAAATGGTGGAAAAGCAGAGCGGAGAAAAATGACACAGGGACACGGACTTGGTAAAAACTCATTTTATTTAACAATCCGGACTTATCTATCTATAAATGCGAGAAGTCTCTGCGTGTGTGTCTGTCTGTCTGTAATCCGCGTATCTCGAGAACCGTTCGTCCCACCGGCTTCAGATTCGGCACGCGCGTTCCCCGCCGCGGCACGGAGTGCAGTGCCGGGCCTCGACCCGACCCGACGCACGGTTTTCCGAAACCGGCCCGAAACGTTCGGAATATCCTTATGCGGAGCTGATTGTTGACATCAGGCTGTTCCGGAGGAAATCGGCGCAAGCGCTGACTCATTGTGACATCACTCATAAAAGGCTCTGACATCACGTACGTCACATGAGTCAACAAAAAATCTCTGAATATCTCCATATATAGCATATATGGGCATAAAATGGACGCAGAATCACAAAGATCTCCATATACGGGCATAAAGGGACACAGACAGACGGATACAGAGATCTCCATAAATGGGCATAAAATGCACGCAAATGGCATATATGGGCATAAAATTTACGCAGAATCACAAAGATCTCCATATACGGGCATAAAGGGACACAGACAGACAGATTCAGAGATCTCCATATATGGGCGTGAAATGGACGCAAATAGACAGATATCTCCATATATGGGCATATATGGGCATAAAATGGACCCAGAACTATATCTGCAGTGATCTCCATATATGGACATAAAATGGGCGCTGACAGACAGACAGATAACAGATATCTCCATATATGGGCATAAATGGACACAGGCAAACAGATGGTCAAAACGGGTCCTATGACAACAGGTATAATGGGGTTTGCATTAAAGGGCGGGGCATTCATTCCCTATTTACATCGTTCCCGAGTTGGCCAGGTCGCCGACTAGACGCTGGGAAGGGCGTCCCAGCTTCTAGTACATTAAACAAGGCTACCATACAAGTCGCATACACGTTGCAGAACTTGTACGGAAGATATGTCTCGCATGTGTGCATGTGTAGAGCCGCAGTAGCAGTTTTGCAGACCATACTCCCGACCTGTCTGTCAAAGCGTTAAGACTCTCCTGTAGCCATCCTACGTCAGCAATGCGGAAGCAACTACAGGAGAGAATTAATGTAAGGCTAACCATTCCTCAAATTATCCAATCATCAGACCGGGACGGACACCACACACATACGTACGTACGTACGTACGTACGTACGTACGGACGGACGGACGGACGGACGGACGCGACAGATAAAACCTGTTCATTCTGGACTGATATGACCATATATGGACATGGGACACACATTTTGTTTTTGAAAAACCCTATTCATTCTGGACTGATATTCTGGACGTACGGGACAGATAAAACCTGTTCATTCTGGACTGGAATGACCATATAAGGACATGAGGTGACAGACATTTTGTTTTTGATAAAACCTGTTGATTCTGGACTGGGATGACCATATATGGACATGAAACACACATTTTGTTTTTGAAAAAAACCTGTTCATTCTGGACTGAAATGACCATATATGGGTGTGGGACACACAAAGCCACTCATTGGAAGCGGCTTTCACCGCTTCGAAAAAAGTAAATAAAAATAAAATAAACAGTGCAAAAAATATATGCAGTAGGTAAATACAAAGAGGGGTCAGGGGAGGCCGGGTTAGGTTTGTTATTGCCAGTTGCGAATGGCTGCCGCCTGTAAGTGGTTTTTCAGGTGGTTGGGGGTGATGTTGTCATGATGTCATTCCATGCATGATGTCACCTGTGTGTGTGTGTGTGTGTGTGTGTGTCTGTCCAGTGGTGTGTTCTAGATCAGGGGTCTTCAACGTTTTAAGGCCAAGGACCCAGGGGCGGCTCCTCTATATGGGCTAGAGGGGCTTAGCCCCTCCTATCTTATGGGGGAAATATCCCTTAAAAAAATCAAAAATAATTTTTTTTTTTTTTCTTTTTTTTTAGAAGAAATATTATTTTTATATGCTGGTGGAACCTAAAGCAGTAACAGCATCAAAAAGTTACAAAAAACACCAAATATGTCCAAATGGGCTGAGTTCTTTTAGCCCAAGCCAGCTTTCATTGACTATCATTGAAGAATGATTGACAGCTTAGTGAGCTTACATGCCACGCCTGCTTCATATTCTTAACATTGTGGGGCTAGTTTCTGTCAGCCCAAAGAACACGCCCAGTTCTGTGACATCACTGTGTGATTATCATTGAGCTGGGTGATTGACAGCTGGCATGCCACGCCTGCTTCATTTAGTCCCTGTTTGGGCTAATTTCATTCAGCCCGTAGGACGTGCCCACTGCAGTTCCACCATGTGACTGGCTTTTAACCAATGTCTGATGTCTGTGTTTGAGGAAGAGAAATACAATGTCGCGGGACAATTCAAATGGACTTATTATTTACTTTTTAATCGATTTTCTGTCATGTTCGTGGGAGAAAAAATAGAAGTCAAGAGACTGGTGGTGCAAATACAAAAGGAAAGACCACAAAATCATACATTTGGTGTGAAATGCTTGCCTTTTGGAGGAGAGTGCACAGTGGACCCAGTCATTCTAAAGGTATCGTGAATTTCATTTATCTGACAAAGTTAAGAATGGTCGCTGCTTTAATAACATTGGAAATGTGCTGTGGATTAGCTGCCTGTCTTTAGATGCTGTTGTCAACGTGACTGCGTGCCTGCGTGCCTGTGTGTGTGTGTGTGTGTGTGTGTGTGTGTGTGTGTGTGTGTGTGTGTGTGTGTGTGTTTGTTTTGATCCGTGTCTGTACCGCGTGCGTTTGCGTTGGTACCGCTCGCACGCGCGTTAGTGTGTCACACAGTGTGTGTGTGTCTGTTTGTTTTGATTCGTGTCTGTACCGCGTGGGTTCGCCTCGGTATTGTGCGCATTCGTGCGTGTGTTTTGGTGCTTCGGTTTGTGTCAGTGGCGTGGCACGGTGGAGAGAGAGAGAGAGAGAGAGAGAGAGAGAGTGTGGCACTTTAAAAGCAGTTATATGGAAAGGGAGACAGAGATTATTTTGTATCATAATGTAATGCTTTGGCAATATAAGGTCCACCTCAAGCTGTAATAATCAAACCTTTTCATTAGTTGTCTGGTTCTGGTCTTATATTTTGTTTAAAAAGTACATGATGTTCTTGTGTGACCCTTAATTTAGGATTGTGTTATTCCTATGCTTAAAATGATGAGTATTGTCAACTCCACCAATAATGATGATAGTTATCTGCACATACAAACATAATGTTCACTGGAGCAGTGGAACCCCTGTTTGTTGTGGGCACTTCTGTTCTTGCTATAACAAAGTACAGTAGTGTCATTGCTGTAACTTGGCATCTGGAATGTGATGTTGCTGCAGGGTGAACTATGGCTAGCATATAGTATAATATGATGCTGTTGCTGCAGAGTGAACTATGGCTAGTAATAGTATATAGTGTGATGGATTTATTGATGTAGCAGAGTGGCTCACTGCCTCAGCCTGATAGCCTCAAAAGTCTAGTATTTCCCTCAGTCCATAGGGATATCCCTTTGGATCAATGGTTAAGATATTGGACTTCCACACGCGGGATACCCGAGTTCGAATCCCGGGCGTTACATTAGCCCTACCACCCAAAATCACCAAGAGCCGCTACCCCTTAGTTGAGAGAGAGATGAAGCAGGGACCCCCACAACCTGTTCATAGATTCCATATAGTTTAATCGTATTTGACAGCACAATCATCAGTGTATTTTGGATTCATGTCAATTTGTGTTTTCAGATATTTACTTGAACCATCCATAATTTATAAACTTGAGCTTTCACTCTGTACTTAGTCTGCTCTTTTCCCCCTCTACACCAAAGCTCTTTGCCGAAAATAGCCGATCTACAATCTCGAGTGAGCTTGTAGATCTGCTATTTTCGACTAGAGTTCTCAAAATATGAACACTAGGGTTCAAGTGGTTGATATAAAAAAAGTAGGGCTGGGATGCGATTATTTTTTTTTATCTAATGGTCTGTGATTAATTAATCACAATTAATCACATTTTAATCGCACATCGATATTTGACCTGAAAAGTATTTATTTTCAAGTAAAACACATTTTGTTGTACGAGTGAATCAACGAGTGAGTTTTTTAAATCTAAATTTCGCATCCACTGGGCCAAGCAAAGCTCTCTGATCGGCTACTTCTCCCTTTGCGTTTGTTGTCTCTTCTTGGTTGGTGCATCGCTATGATCGGTATGCCCGAAACTGAAGGTTCTGTGGTGCAAAAACTGAGAGCGATTAAAATGCGTTAATTGTTTTAACTCATTCCCCGTCTCCCCCGATAGTCCCGAGAAAATCCCAATGTCGTTCCCCGCCAGGCCCGATAGTCCCGAGAATTTGCTTTTATATAATGTAATGTTTAATTACACTCTTCCCCAGCCTGTGACAAATTTTGGGCCTTCTGTCTAAAAGGGAACCAACAATATCACTCATCAAAGTGAAAACAAGAGTGTAATAATGTATAAATCTCAATAAAAATGAATAAAACTCTCAATAAATCACAGTGAATGCATTTAGCGTGGCAGCCGGCAGCCCGCAGAGTGCAATCAGCGGCACACTGGGCACACGCATGTAGAGGGATGTGGGGCAGGGATGTGCAGAGAATATTTAGAGAGGCAGGGGCTGACATTTCTAAAGGGGCCTTTTGGTGGACAATTCTCTTGAATGCAGCCCTCAGGGGCAGGGGCTCAAGCCCCCTTTGATGCCTATGTGTGTACATGCCTGGTGCACTGGTGCACGCTGGCAGAAGCGACAACATAAACGGAGCAGCTGCATCTGAGACCATTCTGCACAAATCAAACAAAATCCAGTAAAATGTTCAATTGGAAAGCCATGAACTGCCACACAACACAGCTACATACCCCCTAAAGTCTCCACGACAAAATATTATGTCCCAGCCAGACAGCAAGATCAGAGCAGGGCGTCACAAGGGAAAAGTGGGACTGAGTCTGAGTTACTAGGGCCCAAGGTGAAAGGGGCTTCATTATTTTATACTTTTGCTATTGAAAAATAGCAGATCTACAAGCTTGCAGCGCGACACTCGGTGCCATGCTGTGAGCTTGTATATATCTATTTTTGAAATCCCCCTATGTAGAAAATTCATGGGGGGCCCGCAGTGAATCCTTGTACCCAGGGCCCAGCACCGACACCCAGTTGGAACAGATCCTCAGCCCACTACAAACACACGTATAGAAAGCCTGGTGAGGCGAGGTTACAAACAACACAATCACCTACTGGACAAGATGCAGCGCCGTCGGCCGGTCCAGTCGACCACCAACCGACCTTCAAGCCCTGCTACGGGAGTGGAGAGGAGAAAATCTCCCCCCCCCGGCGGAGTCCTCAATCAGGCGACCATTGTCTGAAGAAAAGCAACGTGTCGCATCCATATAACTTCCATCGGTATGTAACAAAACTGGTGAAAATAGCGGATCTGCAAGCACACAACGCCTCGCATCCATGGAGCCTGATGTGAGGAGGAGTTCTAGGTGTATTATATTCCAGTTCTCAGGAAAGGGTCGCGTCCAAACTCCCAGCGGTGTAACAAAAAAAGGAGTGAAAATAGCAGATCTACAACGCGTCGTGACGAGTGGAATCCAACCAGGAAGAAATGCAAACACGGCGATCGTCATTGTCAGTAAGTTTACTGTTGTTGTTTACATCCAAGCCTAAACTACTTTTCTCTTCCTTCTCACTTCGCTGATGCTGCAGCGTGCGTGCACGCGCAATCGCGCATGTGCGCGTGTTTGAGGCGTGCCGCGCAACGGCGAAAGTGCTTGCAGCCTGAAGGAAGAAAACGCGCCTGGAGAAATATCACCACTGGGCGTGTGTGATCGCTGCAGTCTGTTCCGTTCTAAAGCCCGCCTACTGTATCCGGCAGAGCAGAGTAACTTGATTCCTATCAGTTCTCTACGAGGCCACTGAGCAGGGGCGTCAATTGGGTATGGCAGGGGTAACAGGGGGAAATAACAAAAATGTACTTTTCATCGTGCCTGTTGCTAAGGTATGGCAACATGACTGGTGTCTAGTCATGTTGCCATACCTTACCTTTTTCTGAACTGACGCCACTGCCACTGAGGCCAGCCAGCAGTTTGCGCACATATTGGCATGAGAAAACATAGGCTACGTTTACATCGCCAAAGCAAGTGCCATAAATAAATAAAAACAGTTGAATATGGGGAACATATTTACAGTTATACACATAGGCCTTGCCTTATATAAAGTTATAAGTTATAAGTGTGTGTGTGTGTGTGTGTGTGTCAAAATGTGATATGTGCAAAATAAAACACTTGAATGTAGAATAAAAGGTAAAAAGCTTATTTCTATTTGTGTGAAGTCAGTATGACGCCCTAAGGGCAAGAGGTGACCTATTACAGCCCTATTACACTATTCCAGTTATTGCCCTATTACACAATTACACTTATTACACTAGTACACTTATCTGATAAGTGCCTGACGCCATAAATACAAATATTAACTGAATTATCCACTTGAAAAGCGATCGATCACAAAAAGGTCAATATCTCCAGTTTTTTCAATTATAGCTGGATTTTGGTCAAAAATGGTTATTTTGAGATGGCTGCAACTATAGAAAAAAAAGCTTTTTATTTTTTATTTTTTATTTTTTGGTGAGACTAGAGGTTGTCCTATTTCATTTCAGGTACTGTATGACATTGTCGAAAAAACACAGAATTTAGGAAAAATGTCAATATAAAAAAAATATATACATTTTTTTTATTAAACAAAATGGCAGGAGAGCCATACAGTCAATGTTAAAATGGCGGCCAATGTGTTAATCACGTTAATTTTCTGTAATTAATTAATCGCAATTAATCAGTTAGCCTTAAAAAAAAGAAGAAAATAAAAGTTTCTATCACTCAAAGATTTGTAACTCCGAGGACCCCCAACTCACTGTTGAAGACCCCTGTTCTAGAACTTTTTTGAGAGCATATTATAATCTATGATCCGTGGCTAGTGTGTCCAGTGCAGACGCCAGTGCATAATGCCTATCAAATACGCTACTTTGAAAGGTTCTCAAGGGCATACGCTTTTCATATTTTTATTTCCGACAGCAGACGCCGTATACGTGCGTTTACAGGTAGAACACAGCACTGTGTGTGTCCCCCTTCATGGCTGTATATGGAGATCCCTGACGTCATAAATACAGTATGATGTCATAGTGCTGGTTTCATAGACTGGCCTCAAAGTATTCAATATACCGATGTTTCTGGTTTACATTGGCACATTTCACTCAGGTTTTAGTTTTTTTATCTCACTCATGTCACGTTGTCTGTTGACGAGAGCCAACGCATATACCGTATAGCCTACATTATGCCTGCATCTCTCTCTCTGTCTGCCTGCAGATCCTCGCGGTGCAGCGTGCATGCAATCGCACGGCACACACGCACGCACGCACGCACGCACGCACACACACACACACACACACACATAGAGAGAGAGGAGCCACGGGTTTCACAGCGCATCATTGTTTTGCCTCTGTTTTGTGTCTGAACGTGATTGAACGGTGAAGCGATGACTTTATACTTTTATGCGAAAAAGTGCGGGGATTGTGAAATCAAGCGATGCCCGCATATTTCACATATTTTCCGCGGAAATATGCGAAATATGCGGTGAATATGCAGGGATTGTGAAATCATGCGAGCCCCCGCATAATCAGCGGCATTTATTGATTATTGCGGGAAATTCTGCGATCGCATAATCGCGTTTTTCTGGAGGGTCTACACAATGTAGTTTTAAATGCACTACATTGCAGGCGCTTTTTGAGAGTTAAAAACTAAAAAAGGAGAATACACGTACGTGGGACATGCATGATCTGGGCAGATTGCCCAAGGAAATGTGCCAATCTCAACCCAAAACAGCGGTACGTAGACTACGTACAACAGGGTTCCCCAATTAGTTTTCCCCAAGGGCCGAATCATGTCTAGGGTACCAAGCCGAGGGCCACAACATTGCAGGGGGCGACGGTGGCGTTCCCACTACTCCAGCGACTGTTCAGATATCGTCCTTGTCGGGTGAAAATCTTGTATGTCCAAAACCGTTCGTTTTGCATTTATCATTTTAAAAATGATTTAAACTAGTGAAAACAGCCGATCTACAAGCTGATCTGCTGTTTTCACTACTTTTGTAAGACAGCCTTGAATGATGAAGCAGGGCTTTACTTTGCGAAAGAACGTACAAATTTGGAGATACGAGGTTTCCACCTGACAACGACGATATACTAGTGTTGTTGTTATTACTGGGGTTGGTGGGGGCAAGACAGTAGCCCCCGCGGGCCAAAAATGGCTCGCGGGCCGCCTATTAGAGTTCTCAACGGGCCTGAAAATTAAGGCCCGGCCCTAACTGGGCCCGAGTGGGCCGACCCGAAGCCCGGCCCGATCCTAACAATTATCATCATTTTCGGCCCGAAAACCCGAAAGCCAGAGAGAGAGAGAGAGAGAAAAAGAAACATCGCCAGTAGGCAGCTGGCAGCACCAGTGTCTCAAATTACAACAGTGAGAGAATGGACATATAATAGTTGGCGAAATGGCAACTTCACGTGTTAAATTGTTCATAAAACATGCAAGGTTCTGCACAAAATGTGCTAACGTTAAATCCCTGTTGTTGTCAACAGTCAATCTCAATCATACAGCTCTCATCCTCTCTCTCCCTGCCGTTGTCGCTCCCTGCGTGATTTATGTTTCGTCCTTTCAACGGTCACGCATCCAACGCAGGCAGCTGGCTCGGCAGATCTATAAACCCAAAACGTGTTCATCTGGCTTGCATTCTGGGCTTGCAGATATGTTGTTTAGTGCGCGACACCTCCTGTAACGTTTTAAGAATAAACGTTTCTTAAGTGTGTTTGTCATTCAGAGCTTTTGAGGCTTTATTCATGTAAAACTTGACTTTATAGTAGTTGGACACATTAGCATTGAATCTGCATAAATACAATAGATATATGGACCGTTACATGAGACTTATTTAATTAGTATCAACATAGCATTGATTAGACTCACGTTTGATATTCTGAAAAGTTCTGAACGTTTTCTGTTGATCCGTTTGTTTATATATCAGAGCATATTAGACATGAATTAAACTTAATGTTGTACACATTCATGTTTATGCCCGTGAGCTAGCCTAGGATATAAAATGATTTGTACACTAGGCCATGAGTTCAATATATCTATTATGCTTTATTGTATGACAAATAGTGACTTAAAAGAAAGACTAATTCTTTATGCACATCTCCTTTTTTATAGGCTACTACAGGGACCTCTTAGCACCAGTCATCATCTCAACTGGATGTCCGAGGAACAGCTCCGATCACACTGCAATTAAAATAACACTATAAAAATGTATCATTGTCTTATTGATATAATTAGACAATGTACACACACGAGGGCATGTTTCCCATATTTATGGCAAACTGTTATTGGAACAGAATGTTTGCCACATAATAGGAATGTTCATGCTCCCTGATGATCAGCTGACAGCAATGGGGTTCTCCAGCCTGGAAGATGCAATACTTCGCCTCCTTGCCCACTTGTTGTGTCAAACTCCCTGAATTTGGTTTGTTAGAAATGCCAGAAATGTTGTTGCTACACAAAGTTCCATTTAAAATGGGTTGTCATACTGAAATAAATCTATACTATATAAACATTGTGGGAAAAGATGTTCCGTTTCCTTCATGGTAACCTTTAATTTCAGAACACAGCTCATTAACTTAATAATTTACCATGACTTGATCAAAACCAGCAAATTAAATAGTGAGCATGCAAGCCTAAAGCAGCAAAGATATAGAAAAGAAAGCAGAATATAGCCTAATAAATATAGGTGATGTGTGAAGTCTAAAATACCTACTCTACTGGCATCTATGCAGAACGACCTGAAGACCAATTACCCTAATTATGGCATATGCGGGGCATGTGATGATTACAATGGATGGGCCATTTTGTGTGTGTGACACGTGTTAGTGTGCAAATTATTCTCATTCAGTCAAACTCTAAACTATGACTGGGGAGGGGGGAAGTGGCTAATGTATATTTTGTAATAACAATCAATCTACTACTACTCGTTATGGGCAAGTATTCATAGGTGAGTGATCCTAACCCCAGGGCAGCAGTTTGTGTGAGTTTCAGGCGAGATAACACAGCAACATTTTATTAGGATGGATGGATGGATGGATGGATGGATAGGCTATTAATGGCCTATAAATACAATAAGGTGCAGACTGAAATGGAGGCAAACAATGTTTTGCTTATGTCTTTGGCCTGTGTCTACCTTTCACAAAAAATTATTACAAATGGAAACAACTGCTCAGCAAACTCAAATAAAAGCCTTTTAGTCAGTTACAGTATATGTGCTTGATTTTGACACAGTTGTGTTCTCTTCACTTCCACTATGGGAGCAATGGGATGCTGTTGCATGGAGTTACATTCCAAGACTCCTTCAGAGGTCCAGTGGAGATGGATCAGGGTGATGCTAAGAGGTCCCTGTATATGCAAAATATGGAGTGCATAAAGAAAGATTCGATTTTCATGAATAATCAGTCTATTTATGTTAGGTACAAAGTCTTACACATATAGGATTTGTATTGGTTACTAAAAAAATATTTACACAAATAAGTCAAAACATAATAAATATATTGATCTAAAGACCTAGTGTAGGCCTACACATCATTTTATATCCTAGACCTATAACCTTGTGTAAAATGAATTAGTTTAATTCATGTCTAATATCTATCATGCTCAGATATATAAACAAACAGATTAACAGAAAACGTTCCCAACTTTTCAGAACATCAAACGTGAGTCTAACAATGCTGTATTGATACTAATTGAGATATAAGTCTTATGTAATGGCTCACATCTATTGTATTTATGCAGATTCAATGCTAAAGTGTCTGACTGTAAAGTCAGTTTTACATGAAATAAAGCCTCAAAACCCTGTATGACAAACACACAAGTAAGAAACGTTTATTTAGCAAATAGATTCATTGTTGCATTCTAAAGCGTTTGAGCTTTACCTCTCTGTGCAGCCATATAGCCAGTCAGTCCGCATAAAACATTTCCCTGGTAAATTCGCAATGATAAATGTTTATTAGTGTTATTTTAATTGCAGTGTTATCGGAGCTGTTCCTCAGACATCCAGTTGAGATGATGACTGGTGCTAAGAGGTCCCTGTAGTAGCCTATAAAAAGGAGATGTGCATAAAGAATTAGTCTTTCTTTTAAGTCAATGTTCACTATTTGTCATAGCCTACAATAAAGCATAATAGATATATTGATCTCATGGCCTAGTGTACAAATCATTTTATATCCTAGGCTAGCTCACGGGCATAAACATGAATGTGTACAACATTAAGTTTAATTCATGTCTAATATGCTCTGATATATAAACAAACAGATCAACAGAAAACGTTCAGAACTTTTCAGAATATCAAACGTGAGTCTAATCAATGCTATGTTGATACTAATTAAATAAGTCTCATGTAACGGTCCATATATCTATTGTATTTATGCAGATTCAATGCTAATGTGTCCAACTACTTTAAAGTCAAGTTTTACATGAATAAAGCCTCAAAAGCTGAATGACAAACACACTTAAGAAACGTTTATTTAGCACATAGATTGTTGCATTCTAAAGCGTTTATTTTATTTACCTCTCTGTGCAGCCATTATATCCAGCCAGTCCACATTCCCAAAAACATTTCCCTTGTAAAATCGCCAAAGACACAAATCAGTTAAAACGAACGGCACATATACATTAACCAGACAAACAGAGTCTTTAAATAAAAAAGACTAAATAAAAAAAGAACAACAATTAAATGTTTCCGGAATATAACGTGGCTTAATCTTCTCACTCTGTTTACATTGGGGAGACCTGAGCGGAAGTGTCAGCCCGTGAACAGGCGTCCAACTACGCACGTCCGGGGCGTGTCTGCATATAGAGAATTATGTCAAATCGACCGGCTTCATCGGGACACGCATGCGTGCTATTTTGCTAAGTGAAAAGAAGGCAAGTTGATTCTTTATAACAAAATGTATATAGGTTTTATTTGAAAATACAGAATAATTGATTACAGAAGCTTTTTGAAATATCAGCAACAAATGAATTCCTAAATTCTAAAATATTTGTAGCATGCTCTATATAATAATCTATATAGAGTCCAGGATTAAATATATTGCATCCATGAGAAACTATTGTCCCATTTCTACAAAGTCCATGATCATCTTAAAGGTCCCGTGGAGACTTTGGTAAGAAAAGTTCTTGATTCATGACAAATTCTCATAGTCTCTTGTAGTCCAAGGAAGCATATTCCAGAATCCAAAATGTCACCACTTTAGATTGTTATTGTGACCAGGCAAAGAGGACGAGATAGCCAATGGACAGGAACGGAAATCTTAATTTAAGAATGTAATATCATTGGATATTTTATAGGAATTTATTAAGAATGTCTATCCGTACACTGTTCATACTCCAAAGTTCTATTGTACATTGTATGTATTTCCAGACGTCCTGTGAGGATCTAGCAGGGAGTGTGTGGTACAGATGTTTTCTTATTATGATATATTTGCAAGTGGTGAGGAAGCCAGAGGGACATATGGACCTCTCTCAGAACAGCTCATGGTATTTGTACCATAACGCCCTCTTTTCCATTAGACTGTGTTTAAGATATGGTCTGGGCTTAGAGCAAACTGGAGTGAAGAGACCAGGTCTAAACAATAGTGGTTATGTGAACCTCCCTGTGTCAGGGGGAGCAGGGAGTAAAGTGGCCTTGTTGCAGGCATCCACTTGCTTCTCATGAAAGCACATCTGCAAGCTTTGCCCAAACACACAACGCTCAAAGCCCCATTGTGTGTGGGTCTCAAATCTCTTGTTAAGGCCCATGTAGGCCCATGAATTTACATTTTACAGTAGCTATTTGAAGAGGTAATGCAGAAAACCCCTTGACATGGGGCTCCCTAACCTATAAACATACTGCTGGTGATTAGTACGTGTTCACACACTCCACTTAATATTGTCCATGGCCTTCATCATTTTAAAGGCATTTGTCAAAATCTTTGTGTCCTGAGATTGTGGTCGAAACAGCCTTAATCTCTAAAACATTGTGTGTCCATGCTGTAGCCAGGCACAAGTGTCATTGAGAAAGGCATTGCACCCATCATTGTTCTTTTACTTGAAGTTGCTCTGTATGAGCATGCCATTAAAAAGATAGCTTAAATGTAATGATCCAACTTCAGTGTGTCCAACTACAGTTTTACATCAACCCAAGATCCTCCGAGAGGAATAGGTCGGTTTCACGTAGAATGATTAGCAGTTTAAAACATGCAGCAGTTCCTTTGCTCCACACTGTGTTGATGACACAACGTGCCTTTTCATGTTTCACTTGAAAGGTGAAGGCTTCTTGCTGGTGGTGCTGATGAGGGATCGACGGTATGGAAGTCATCAAGGAGGTGGATGAGGTGAGGGAGTTTAGTTATTGGTGAGTATTCAGCAGAGGAGGTCGGAAAGGTTGTCAAAGAGTTTGGGGCTGCTCTTTCATCCGAAAGTGAGGTGGACTGCGAAATAGTAAGTGTTTTTCCAGCAGACCCCGAACAGGTTCCATGAGTCCGGGTGGAGTGGTAAAACTTTGAATGCGGAGGTGATATCAGCTTTGAATAGCTAGGTGCCGCGGCCAGCGATATGGATGAGGGTGATGGCATGGTCGACAGTAGTGCATTGGAGGGAGTAGTCTTCACTGGGGATGAGGTTATTGATGAGGTTATTGCGACCGTAGGTCGCATTTACTACCAAAACCTCCACCGGCTGTCCGTCTGTCTGTCTGTCTGTCTGTCTGTCTGTCTGTCTGTCTGTCTGTCTGTCTGTGAGTCAGTAACACTTTTGCCCTGCTCATATCTCCACAACCGTTGCCCCCATCCATGCCAAATTTTGCACACACACTCCTTACCTGCCAAACTACAACCTCCAAGGACGCCCGGAGCTCCAGGGACCCCCAGGTCCCTGGGGGACCCCCAGGTGTAAAAGAATGTCCGTCCGTGAGGCACACGTCACACGTCACACTTTTGCCCTGCTCATATCTCCACAACCGTTGCCCCCATCCATGCCACAATTTGCACACACACTCCTTACCTGCCAAACTACAACCTCCAAGGACCCCCGGAACTTCAGGGACCCCCAGGTCCCTGGGGGACCCCCAGGTGTAAAAAATGACCAAATGTGCAACAATGACCAAATGACCACCCCAACGGGGCTGCTCACGGGGAATTCCTGGGGACCACCCACTCCTGCTGCTCCAGAACGGATGCAAAAGTGGTGACGCCCCCAGTGGAGGACCCCCTCCACTGCAGCTCACATAAAATGCCGTAACTCGGCCTAGGAGCGTCCGGGAGAGCCGGGGCCGGTACCTATTCGTCCGCCAAGGCAACGCGGAGACCCCACCCCTCATTTCTCACATGGCCCTCTTCTAGCGCCACCTTCAGGCCGATTTTTAAAACACATTTTTGGCCACTGCTCCTACAGTTTTGGCCCTAAAATCACGCAAATTGCTACACAGTATGTCTACACTCATCCCATCAACATGAATCTGTCCCATATAGCGCCACCTTCAGGCCGATTTTTAAAAACACATTTTTGGACACTGCTCCTACAGATTTTGCCCTAAAATCACGAAAATCACTACACAGTATGTCTACACTCATGGCATCAACACGGATCAGGAAGATTTTGGAAAAACAAATTTTTGCCCTATTTGTGGAGATAAGTGACCTACGGTCGCTTATCTCCCGATTAGGGAGTCTTACTGGTTGATGAGGACTGAGGATGGAGGTGCCATGGGGCTGAGGTGTGGAAGGGTGGGGAGGAGCGTTTTTAACCTCTTTTTGTAGGAGGGTTGTGACTGTCTCTGAGACGGTCTTAACTGATATGAGGTTGTTGCACATGTGATTGGATGAACGTGTGGTGATGATTCCAGGGGAAAAATCCAAAATTGAGGCCGTCTATGAAAAACGGGATGAATTTGGGGTTGGGATGATTAGAGAGTTCCTTGGATTATTACAGGGGTGTTGAAGTGTGGGCATTGTCAACTGTGAGATGGCTTTTTGGGTTTCTGGGGGCAGGTGAGGGGGAGTGGGTGCCACCGCAGTAAGTGCACACGTGGAGCATCTAGTGGTATTCTAAATGTCTTTATTGCATTCTTTGACTTTCTACATGGCTTTGAAGCCGATCCATCTTTGAAATACAAGATGGCCGCCTTCTGTCATCTTGATTACGTGGCCCTCCCTTCCAGAATGAAACTCATGGGGATGGAGAAATTGTAGAACAAATGTGGCGCTGCCATGTCCACATTTTTTTACTAATGTTTTACTCATTATCTTGTCAAGCTGGGATAGAAGCCTTTGGTGCCATGGGACTCACATCTCCCTCTTTCGTCATCTTAAACACCAGGTCGGCCACGCTGCATTGGAACAGTCCTGCTTGGGTGCAGTACATGGAAGCTTTCCTTATTGTCTACAACAATGATATCAGGTGTCATTTTCATCCAGTAGTGTAACATCATTTACGCTGTGCGAGCGCTTTGCTCTGAAATCTGGAATTTGGAGAACGAGGCAGAGAGAAGGATTCTTCTAACCTCAAACCACTGAAGCATATACTAGATCAGTTTCAGCTTGGAGCTCCAGAGAGAGATGTGGAGAGGACAGTGACTTTGTAACAGGTTGGTTTGTGGTTGACAAATCACAGGCTGTGTTACATGACATCATTTCTTCTGGGAAGTGTTTGGAAGGACCGGGATGTTGGAATTCCTTTAGCTTGAAGTTGCTCTGGGTGATCATGTCATAAAAAAGATAACAGTTAAATGTAATGATCCAACTTCAGTGTGTCCAACTCCGGTACATTGATACAGTTTTACATCAACCCAAGATCCTCAGAGAGGAATGGGTCGGTTTCACGTAGAATGAATATCAGTTTTAAACATGCAGCAGTTCCTTTGCTCCGCACTGTGTCGATGACACAACGTGCCTTTTCATGTTGTACTTGCTGCACACGGGCTTCATCATATTCTTCTTTGATTATCACCCCCTTCTCAAAAAGTTTGTCCAGGACATTGTTGAGAATGGGATGTGAAACGCGGTCGATGAAGCTGCTGCGCACAGACAACAGTTTGTCTTTCGCTTCATGACTTGGTGTGCGCTGAACTTGATGATTTCTTAAAGCAGCAGTTGAAAGGTCTACATCACGTTCCCATGGACATTCAGCGGTCTTACTGCTTCTTAGAAGTACACTAACAGAACTAAACCTCCGCTTGAGAATCACATCAAACGTTTCAATGTAATCACGATAGGATGACTCATCAGTTTCAAATTCTGCCTTATTTGGTTGAATTTTGATGGAATCATCTTGAGGGGAAGTGGAGAGGGTATATTCTTGCTTTGGGATTAGTTTACAGGGAGGGTTTCCAATGTAGATTTCTTCTCCATTTAATTTCCTCCTTTCCTTCAGCACTTCACTCAGCACAACGTTCCGAGGCAGCAGCAACACTTTCAGGATCGAAATGGGATGATCATCGTCAATCGGTGGTGTATAAAACAGGGACACCAATGTATTGATAGGACTGGGCCCGTACAACATCTCAATGAGGATACCAAATAAAGAGAGTCCAGTTACATCTATGATCACATGGGTTTCTGTGATCAACCGGGGTTTGATCAGCTCAATGCCATCATCATCCATGACATGGACAACAGACAAGGATTTGCCTCCACCCATGGAGAGAATCTCACAATGTGGAAAGTGTAACTCACTCACATACTCCTGATTTCCTTTTATGTCAAACAGTGGTCCTGCAGGCCTTTTGCCAAGCTGAGATACAAGCCTTTGGTGCCAGGGGACTGTCCTGTAAGTCACATCTCCCTCTTTCTTCATCTTAAACCCCAGGTCGGTCACATTGCATTTGAACAGTCCTGCTTGGGTGCAGTGGAACTTGTAGCTTTCCTTGTTTTCTACAACAATGATATCAGGTGTAATTCTCTGTGTTTTGTCCAGTAGTGTAATATCATTTATGCTGTGCGAGTGCGAGACTGAGTCACATGACATAATTTCCTCTGGGGAATGTTGGAAGGGCTTTGTCCTGAGGCATTTGTCCTGAGACATGTCTAAAGCGTGCTTCAGTCTTCTGTCTCCCTCTACATCTAACTCTTTCTTCTCATTCATCTCACCATGCTTTACTCCTTCTGCTGTAGAGGAGGGTGGTGTGAGACATCCTGGAGAATTAACAGTTCCCTAAAAGAAAAGGAACATAAAATAATGTATCTTAAACAAACATAATACGCTATCGACCATCCTGCAATGGGATCACACTGGATATGTGTGTGTACTCCAGCTCTGACAAATGGAACCAAATGGACCCTTACACGTCGGAGATGGTGGGTCTATTACTCACCGGGCGGGTGAAGGTAAGGGGTCGGCGGGGCATAACCACTGGGGGTCGTCTTCCAGTATCTTCCAGTCGTCTGGAAGATACACTATTTCTGGTATCTACGTACACGCGTGTGCGGGCACAAAAACACACACGCGCGCACACACGCGCGCGCGCGCGCGCGCGCGCGCGCGCACACACACACACACACACACACACACACGCTTTATTTAGCATTAAGTATGTCGATATTAGTTTCTGGAGACACTACACTGTCTCTCTGCATTCTATGTGTGTTTATTCTAAGTCGCTCTGGATAAAATCTTCTAAATGCCTAGATTATAATTGTGACCATGTTAGACTAAATGAAAACACACGTCCCTGCTTCTGGTGACTGAGTGTCCTGTGTGTCTTCAATTACTTTGACATTTTATTTTGAAAATGAAAAATTATTATAATTACCTATGTAGTCTCCGTCGCCCATGGGGAGGGAGGGGCACGGTTTGTGGGCGAGGTCGATGGCGGGCTCGTAGTCGTCATCTGTAGGAGATTCATAATCCCCCCCACTGCCCTCCCCGCTGTCTCCGTCACCGTCTGGGACCTCATAGTCATCGTCCACCTGACAAGAACGCACGCGCACACACACACACACACACACACGCACGCGCGCACGCGCACACGCACACGCGCACGCGCACGCACACACACACACACACACACACACACACACAGTCTTAAAGTAGCACTTCACCCCTTTTCATGAGTTTATAGATCGGCTACCACGATATGTACCAGTGGGTATTTTGGGGGGGTCCCCAGTTCAAATTGGGAAATATTATCTTTACAATTTACAATTTAGGCATTTAGTAGACACTCTTAATCCAGAGCGGTTTATAATAAGCAGGTAATAAATCAATACAATACGCAAGGTATACATAAATATCAATACATCAAATGCATAGAAATATCAATCTAGGAAAAAAATACGTAGGTATAGACCAAGCACCTAATCAGTAAAAACGTTATATAAAACCTAAGAATGCTATTAATCTTTCACATCAGGATGTAATGATCATTAGATTCAAAGTATTGATCCCACATATCTCCCAGACTACCTCCCCAGTCAGAGTTCAGCGTTTGAATGAAAATATAATTATATGAAGGATGTAATTTGCATACAGATGTGAGGGGACTTCATTTATTTCACTAATGACTACATTAGCATTGAAGCGGCCATCGCCTAGTGGTCAAATATATATATAGCAACACTTCCGCATCGAAAACGCTATACTGCACATGCTCTATAATACGAAACACTAGCTATTGGCCAAGAGTTGGCCTCGATGTCGATATCGAGGCCAACTCCTTGTTTGGGGTCTTCAGTGTACTTTAAACGCCACAGAGCAACTTCCATTTAAATGGATAGCTGGGGGCTATGCTTTTCTTCCTGGGGTCAAGCAGTACAATAACAAAAATTACCTGGGGCGGCATAGCTCAGGGGTAGAGAAACCGTTATTAGAGCACGAAGGGTTCCCGAAGGGTTCCCAGTTCGACAGGGACTATGTGTTGACAGACAGACAAACAGACAGACAGACAGACTTACATTCTCATCCTCTACTTCGGCCCGGTGGTCTGCAGAGACCCTCTGGTGTCCTACAATACAAAACATTCAATGGGGCCATGTTATAATGAGCATTAGTGAGGACAAATTATAATGTTGAAAATGGGTGACGTGCCCTTTAAGTCAACATAACATTTATATTTCAAAGTAACAGACAGAATGACAGACAGACAGACAGACTGAGAGACAGATGTTATATGTGACCACTCACAGAGTTTTCAGACACAACTCGGGGGTAATGGATTTCTACAATAGAACAAAATGCATTCGATTTTTTTTGTTTTTGTTTTTCGTTTCTAGGCATAATAACACAGTTTGAATGTTGATGAAGGTTTTTATAACAACAAATAGCCGTTTTGGGTCCATAAAATGGTTATACTTAGCTTGTGTAAATGTCTCTTGTTTTAAAGAATTTCCGTGGTTGTTTGGGGGTGTAACATTCTTCCACGTATTTACATAGAGTGCTTGCGATTGGTCTTGCCTATTGTTCTCCCTCCTGGCAGAGCAGCGCTGCACCGCCCATAAGCACACGTGTTTCTAAACAGTAAACACAACAGTATCAATGTATCTTCTTATAATGGCTAGTTTGCAACTCACTTTGTATCAGCACGCTTGCTTAAAGCTTTTAATGTACAGGACAGCCAGTAAACGGAGGCGAAAATCAGGCGATGCGCTGATTACAGCACTCCCCGTCGCAAAATAAAACAGTGACACACGGGGGAATCAGTGGTGGATTACAATGCTGTGAATGTACCAGGAATACAACAGGACGTCTTGCCTAAATCACAGCGGCAGGGACTCTATCTCCGAGTCCTCCTGCAAGTTTTAGCGTGGTGAAAAGAGCTGATATACAAGCTCACAACGCGTCGCGAATGCGACGTGTTGTATAGATCAACTAGTTTCAGAATGCAACATGTCGTACGGCGAAGTTAAAGTCCAGCTTCACTGAGTTGTAGAGGAGTCACTTGCGAGGAACGTTTCTTTCTCTTTATCTTTCTCTCCCCCTCCCCCTCTCTCTTTCTTTGTCATGGCTTGGTGGGTTTAGCTCAAAGGATCCGGGGTTCAATTGCTTTAAAATCAACGCCAGATTAACTGTTTTCTTATTATTGCATGCATTTCATACGGCCACATGCTACTGTCCCTCCCTCCGTCTCCTCCATCATGTTACAAAACATGTTGCGTCGAACTTCCCCGTGAGAGAGAGAGAGAGAGAGATGACGGGTGAATTGGAGCGACTGGTAAAGTGAGCGTCACTTTGTAGAGAGAGAGAGAGAGAGAGAGAGAGAGAGAGAGAGAGAGAGAGAGAGAGAGAGAGAGAGAGAGAGAGAGAGAGAGAGGGGCGCATTTTGGGCAAAGAAATAAGAGAGTAGTGGTGGGAAAAGTAATCAGATCTTTAATCAAGTAAAAGTATCAATACTATAATGCAGAAATATTTGTTTAGTAAAAGTCTGGTAGCCTATTCAGAATTTACTTGAGTAAAAAAAAGTATTTCCATCAAAATGTACTTAAATAGTAGGCTACTAGTAGCCTATTCGTATCATGAAGTAGCCATCTTTCATTTCAAATTGTTTTCAAAAAGTATAAAATACTAATTTGAAAATAGCAGATCTACAAGCTCTCAGTATAGTAGAGTCTAAGTATTGGAAACTGGAAATACTCAAGTAAGAACAAATACCTACCTCAAAATTATACTTAAGTAAATTACTTAAGTACATTTACTTAATTACTTTATACCATTCATGAGTATTATTTGACCTACTGGCTTGAAGGCCTGTCTTGTGAAATGTGTTTCAAGTATTGACAGACAGTTGACAGCTAGTGGGGGAGTGGTTGGGGGAGTGGTTAGAGGTGGGGTTAACTACCATGTCACTCCCATTTTCTGGGCCTGGAAAAGGTGTTAAAATGAGAATTCTTTAAAGGGCATTTTCTCTCCTTTGCTGTTTCTGGATCAACACGTTTCAATTGATCATATCTTCTTCAAATATTGTCCAATTTCAATGAATGATACATCATATGAAAGCTTACATTCTGTACTTTCATAAAATGTAAAAAATAGAAAAATGACCATGGCCCCGTTGTGTCTGAAAACGCCACGAGCGGTCACATATGTTATATGATGAAACCAAACACATGCATGTTATTATTACTGACACACCACACTGTCTCTGTGCATTCTATGCGTTTACCTTGCTTATTGGATGTCAATCTGGTTAAAAGCGTCATTTAGATATAGCATGCTAAGTTCATTGTTTACCTGGTATCCCATAGTTTCAAATGTACTGAATATTATTCATACATTTTAGATAGCATGTTGTTTAGACAGATGCTAGCTAGGTTCTTGGTGTTTACCTGCTAGTTGACTGAGACACGGCACACTTGTCCATATATAACATCCCACGGAATGATAACTTATCAGTTCGAAGGGATGTTATATATGGACAACCCCCAAGGAGCCAGTACGCTATTTATCCCGCTTATTACCCGGCTACTGAATAAAATTAATAATTTGACTCAAAACTAAAAACAAAACAAAGTATTTCCTTGTTTACAGACGGCTGGAAATGTTCCACGAGTGTTGCGCTGGGCGTCCTCCCAAAGGAAAACAAGGAAGTGCTTAATCCATTTTCTGATACTACGTTGTCTATTTCTCGCTTAAAATATGTTTTAAAACATTCTTGAGATCAACGTTTAGTTCTAAATGTCGCTGTGTGGTTGTTTACATGATACGGCACTAAATTCATGCAGTGCAGCTTGACTGCAGCAGTTGCTCTGAGTCTTTGATTAGGCAGCGGTCTGTTATAGAGCGGAGCAGTCTGTTATCCAGAAATAACAGACCGCTGATTTCAGCAACTGACCATTCAGAATCAAGCATTCAAACAAGCCGGGTAATAAAATAGATTATCTACAAGATCCGTCATGAGTTAGCATTTTCCCTACCTTTGGTTCTCATCTTGTTTCTGCTGCAGGTGAGGTGGGCAGATGACCTTGGGCTTGGGAGGAACTGGGGGCGGGACCTTTGGCTTCTTGATGATGCTTGATTCGTTATTTCCTCCCAGCAAACTTGATCTTTGAAGTATAAAATAAGGAATTAATAAAAACATGAACAAAAATACAGCGACTTCAACTGACACGTATGTTTTGTGTGGACAGAACTCATTACTTTCAGGCATTCTTTCGTTATTTTGAAGACTGTTTGCACAATTTTAATACATTTTCGTGTACAATGTACATAGGAAATATATTAAATTGTGCTGCAAGTCTACACTGTACATTGATGTCACCCTGTTCTCTCGGGTCACAGAGTGAGAAAGATTTTTCTAGAATTACAGTTTGACTGGACCTCACTGAGACTGAAAGAGACAAAGTCAGACATTAGATTCAACTCATCATTCAATAAGTGATTCGATGTTGAGGTGGTCTGGGGTAGAGATGTAACGATACAGTAACTCCTTTTCATTATTTTCGCGAAATAGTACTGTATATTATTTTAAATCATTGAATCGTATAGTATCACCATGAACGAACCAATAACGTCCATGTATCATATTGTCAGTCATGCATCGTTATGCGTATCGTACCGCTGTTAAAATGTATCGTTACACCCCTAGTCTGGGGTCAAGAAGATGATGTATTGGTTCTGCTTTCTGTGTGATGAACACTCACAGCTCTTGGACATAGCAATCATGGCTCCTCTGTGTGAAGTCTTTATGCCAAGACTTCCTCATGTCTGCTGCAGAGAGAGGGAGGGCTGGGATGGAGTCCAAGCTGAGAGAAAGATAATGATAGAAAATACAAAGATACATACAGTAGAAACACAAGGGAGAAACAAAGGGGGACGCATATTAGTGTGATATTACTATAATATCCTATGACATATCTGTAACAGTACATAGGAAAACATGACCTAACATGACCCGCATGTGTGTGTGTGTGTGTGTGTGTGTGTGTGTGTGTGTGTGTGTGTGTGTGTGTGTGTGTGTGTGTGTGTGTGTGTGTGTGTGTGTGTGTGCGCGCGCGCACTTGTGCATGTCCAAAACAGTTACTTTTCAGGAAATTGAAAACATTACCTGTGCTACAATGGATTCAATGTAGCTGTAGTTTTATATCTAAGACTCACTCCTGACTCTGAGTATCATGGGAGAGCACCCTCTGCCGTGAACACAGAAACATTACCTTTATACACTTCCGGACAATCCTCCGACTGGCTGGAACTGATTGCACCTGACCTGCGGAGGTCCCACCCTCCGTCTATATACAGTGTCAGGGGGTGGTCTTTCATCAGTTCCAATTTACTTATCTTGCAAAGCACATTATAGCACATTATCTCAGGCCAATATTTTCCGGTCCGACCATCGGCCGCACAAATCCTGCAAGGATTGCCGATGGTTTGATGCCCAGAGCCATGCCACGTATGTGATATGTCGAAGGCGCGAAGGCACCTTCAGGGACCTAGCCGAGGGAGCGTGCACCGCATGCAGAGACACGGCTCGCAGGTACTTCCGCAAGCCTGGCCAGGCCACGGGTGATGCCGGCCCCCCTGCGGGAGAAGAGCACTGGCCCCCGCTCCGAAGCGCATCCTGGTTCTGAGGGAATTGGTCCAACGGGACCTGGTGCAACCCGACCCGTGCTACGACTAAGAGGCCTGAGTTTCCCTCCTGACCAAGAGTCAGACAGCGAGGATGGCCACTACACCCCTCCCCGGTTTACTCCGCGGACGAGGATGAGGGCCTTATCATCGATGCCCCAGACACTGTGCCACTGACAGTCCGACACAGCGACGGCTAACACGTGCTCCATCAAGAAGGGCCTGTGTATCGACGACACAGACCTCCACGAGTGGCCACGAGGTTGAACATTACTGTTGCCCAAGGCAAAGGAACAGGCCGCCCCATAGGCCTGCCTGTTCGATGGCCTAGGAACCGCGGACGCAGATCAAGACGGCCGAGTTGTGGCACGGAGCACTCTCCTACCCCTTCCCCTCTGCCACTACCGAGGGCACGCTCTCCCATATCGAGTCACTTTCTCATCTTATCATAAACCCGGCTTACGCTAGTAACCTATAGTTATTTAGTCACAAAATTGTGTTAATACTTTTCAATTATTACATATTTATACAACCCACCACTTTCAGATTTTCAAAAGCTAAAATAGATTATCTACAAGATCCCAACGTCTTGACACATTATGAGATAGAATTTTCCCTACCTTTGGTTCTCTTCTTGTTTCTGTTTCTGCTGCAGCTGAGGTGGGCAGATGAACTTGGGCTTGGGAGGAACTGGGGGCAGGACTTTTGGCTTTATGATGGTGCTTGATTCATTATTTCCTCCCAGCAAACTTGAAGTATAAAATAAATAAATAAACATTGTGGAGACAAGGTTTCTGCCCGACAGCGATGATACAGATTTTTGGACATTGCACGTTCAACTTCAACTGACACGTATGTTTTGTGTGGACAGAACTCATTACTTTCAGGCATTCTTTCATTCTTGTGGAGACTTTTTGCACTATTTTCACACATATTCTGTGTGCAATGTACTGTACATAGGAAGTAGATTAAAATTGTGCAGCAAGTCTACACTGTACATTGATGTCACCCTGTTCTCTCGGGTCACATAGTGAGAAAAACAGAGTTTTCCCAGGGAATGAAACAAGCTATCAGAATTACAGTTTGACTGGACCTCAACATAAAGGTGAGAAGGACAGAGAGGAACAGAGATAGAGAACCATAGGGACCTCTCTAACCTCTCTGCGGTAGGGTCGGAGCAGTTAAGAGGGTATTTGAGTTCGATTATGTTGCCTTCATTGTCCTGGAGAATACTTCCATCGTAGTACTCCACCAACTGCAACAGCGTAGCGAACCTCTCTCCTCCATAAAGGTCGTAGTAGTCTCCTGTGTTCTGGGTACGGATGTGGATCACCCTATCACCCACCCTGGAGGGAAGGACATGAGTGGCAGAGTGTCACCTTATCAACATTAACCATTTAGCACAATTAACCTATTTTGGTCATTAAAATCTGTCTCTCTGCACAGCTATTTTTGCAAAATGCTGGATCGATCAGCGTCATACTCTACTTGTACAATATCATTAACAGTAGGCCAAGGAAGACACTCCATTGCTCCACCAATTTCTCAAATCTAATATTGGTGGCACACTATCAGACCTATAACTCTTGAACCATAAGCCATAAAGTCAAATATTTCCCCTCTGTATTCCTTGAATTGATTGATTGATTGATTGATTGATTGATTGATTAAATGAATACTTTACTATCCAAACGGTAAAGTGGTACAATTTTACAATGGTGCTAAAAGGAGAACAAACTAGAAGCAGTGCTATTCTGAGCACAGGTCTCCACCAGGCCAGGCGTCAATAGGCCAATGTAAAATGGGTGGCGTTTGTTCTTTGCAATCGGACGCTGACACGCTGTATGCATGATTTGAGGCATTGTGTTCCAAAGATGTGTTTTGCTAAAGTCTACCTGCTGGTGGCACTATAACAGGCCAATGTGAAAATGGTAGCATTTGTTCCTTGAAGTAGTGGGAATATGTGTTTCAAATTTCACGGTAATCGAAAGCTGCATTGATGATTTGAGGAATTTTGTTCAAAAACAGAGCAATCCTGCAAACTTTGGAAGCCAATATTAGCCAATTAGGATGGAATATGAAATATCGGACAGATCGGACTTGATCACATGACTATAGAGATACTGTGTACTGATTTGCATGATTGCTGGAGAAAATCTGATGGAGTAATAGCAAAGAATGTGTTTTACATAAATGTCCTCCTGGTGGTGCTATAAAAGGCAAATGTGAAAAATGCAGGGCAAAGGTTTATCCTTAGCATATTAGGTTTATCCTTAGGAGTGCACATACAAAGTTTTCCACTTATCGGTTGAGTTAAAGGTAAGAACACAAATTGCCCTGTTATAGCGCCACCATGAGGCTAATTTGAGAAATTTTAAGTGCCATTTCTTCCTCGGCCTAGTTGGAATGTGCGTGCCCAATTTCACCAAGAGTGCACGCTGTGTTCATGATTTGAGGCATTTTGTTCAAAACGGAGCAAACTTTGGAAGCCAGTTGTAGCCAATCAGGATGGAATATGGAAAATCAGACAGATCCATGTTGATCACATGACTGTAGAGATACTGTCTACCGATTTGTAGGATTTGTGGACAAAATCTGTAAGAGTAGTGTACAGAAATGTGTTTTACAAACATCAGCCTCATGGTGGCGCTAGAACAGGGCCATTCGAAAAATGGACACTCCCTGAATTGGCATCCAGGGAGTGTGTGTGCTCATTTTGGCAGCGACCGGGCCAACGGTGCCGGAGATTAGCTGGTAACAAACTGGAGGGACGCACGGACGCACGCACGCACGCACGCACGCACGCACGCATGCACGCAAGGACAGGGGCGAAAACATACTCTCCCCCATGCCTTCAGCTGGTGGAGACAAAAAGCCCTGAGGGCTTATTGAATACTGAATGTCCCCCTTGGGATAATAAAGGTATCTATCTATCTATCTTATTTCCATTGTGGTCCTGTGTATTAAATGCAACTCCCCATACCATAAATCAAACTTTTCATCTTCCATTACGATTTGTTGTCATGATTGCCTACCACATTTTGCAGAAGGAGCCTGTTTGCATTTTTATTGTCTCCACCAGCCGAAGGCATGTGGGAGAGTATGTTTTCCCCTCCGTCCGTCCGTCCGTCCGTCCGTCCGTCCGTCCGTCCGTGTGTGCGTCCGTGTGTGTGTCCTTGCAGCTTGTTTCCACCTAATCTCAGTCGCCGTTGGCCCGGTCTCTGCCAAAATGAGCACACACACTCCCTGGATGCCAATTCAGAACCTCTGACCCACATTTTTTCAAAAGGGCCTGTTCTAGCACCACCATGAGGCAGTATCTCGACAGTTATGTGATCGACATGGATCTGTCCGATTTTGCATAATTATTCCATCCTGATTGGCTAAGATTGGCTTCCAAAGTTTGTAGGATTGAGCCGTTTTTAACAAAATGCCTCAAATCACAAACGCAAAGTGCAATTATCATGAAATTGCGCACACACACTTTCCCACTAGGCCGAGGAAGAAATGCCACTTAATTTGTTTAAATCAGCCTCATGGTGGTGCTATAACAGGCCGATTTGTGGTTTTACCTATAACTCCACCGATCAGTGTCAAACTTTGTACACGCACTCCCTAGAGGCCAAGGAAAAACCTTTTCACTGCATTTTTCACATCAGCCTTTTATAGCGCCACCTTTGGGCCGACTTATGTAAAACTCATTTTTGGATATTACTCCTTCAGATCTTCTCCAAAAACAACACCAATCACTACACAGTATCTCTATAGTCATGTGATCAAGTCTGATCCGTCTGATATTTCATATTCCATCCTGATTGGCTAATATTAGCTTCCAAAGTTTCCAGAATTGCTCTGTTTTTGAACAAAATGCTTGAAATGAAGCAGTTCTCTTCCGAGCACAGGTCTCAACCAGGCCAGGCGTCCTGGTGGTGCTACTGTATAATAGGCCAATGTAAAAAGGCTGGCATATGTTCTTCACCTTAGACCTTTCATGGCAATCGGACACTGCATGCATGATTTGAGGCATTGTGTTCCAAAAATGTGTTTTGCTAGTCTAGCTGCTGGTGGCGCTATAACAGGCCAATGTGAAAAGGGTAGCATTTGTTCCTTGACATAGTGGGAATATGTGTGGCAAATTTCACTGTAATCGCATGGCCCATATCTGTGTGGCTGGTTCAGATAAGGATCTCCATGTATGGGCATAAATAATAATGTATGTATATGGATACATATTACTATTAATAAAGGATAAAGTAAAATAAAAAGTCCATAAATGGTCATTCCCATGCGAGATGGACAAGACTTCACTCCTCTTCTCTGAATGTAAACATTGCCATTTCAGGATGTGGAATGCTGTTAGGGGATTAACTGCAGGCTGCAGCGTCTTTGGAACTATAAATACATGATTTATGAAGAAAAAATTAACTTTGCAGCAGTGAAAATGTGTGCCTTTGGAGGACTGCATTTACCCCCGTTTTTGGCTGTGGGGAGAGATCTGGAGGAGTCCTAGGATGTAGCAACAGGGACGACTATAACAGAAATCCATCATACAAGGTATGTACATACGTGATAAAAAGCTGATTAAGGGGGGGATATGTTTTATTCTGGAATTTTCCTTTAATGGAGATGTGAGGTCGTAATCACTACCCTGTTTTTTGATCAGTAATAGACAAGATGTTATCTCCGATGAGAGGGATTGACTAGAATGTTGTTGGTGTTCGATCATGGTTTGTGAAATGAAAGAATCAAATTGATTGTTGATCATTTCAATCTGAAATGTCTCTTTGGAACAATAATTAATCCGTAACAGCGTAGAAATTAACCTGCACTTAGAAGGGTTAACGTCACAATATTAAGAACAATATGTACAGTGCAACGGATTGCACTTACGTATTAAGGATATGAAAATATATATTATATTTGAATATGTAATCATATGATATATTACATTTAATAAATACCCTTTGTTTAGCTTTCTTTTCTTTTTTTTCACAGAATCAAAGGTTTCATGATCATGATTCACAGGATCCTGGATGGCTTGATTCTAGACTTGAACTAATTGTTACAAATATTTACAATACAGTCAACATAAAATGAAAATCATAAAGCAAGAAAGACAAATGGAGGACAACAGATAGAGATGCAGAGAATGTCTGGGTTAGATGGGCAAGCTACTTGGAAAATGTAGTAAGCTAAGCTAAAAGTTACTCTCTATGAAATATAGCTTAATCTACAGCGAAGCTATCCACAGAGAAATGTAGCAAATCAAGCTACAAGCAACAAAAGTAGCTTACTACAACAAAGCTACTTTTTTTTTTTTATCAACGTCATGATCAAGTACAACGTTCCACTGAAAAAATAAGCAGGTAAAAAATGCTCGGTTCGATTGATTATTATAAAACTGGAAACAAGCCCTCATGTCTGGCTTGTGTCATCCTTTCATTTGCTTTTTAAATTAAATTTGTACCTTTTCAGGCTGTGACCCCCAAAAAGAATCATATTTGAACTGGGAACCCCCCACACTGACAAGCAATTGGGATGTTTGACTCTGTTCCACTGATACATATTGTGAAAATAGCAGATTTATAAGCTCAAAACACCTCGGAACACAAGGCGTTTCGAGCTTGTAGATCTGCCATTTCCACTCTTTTTTTTTTACTGTTCTTGTTCTATTAGTTTTTCTCCCCAAATTACCTTTGGTTGCTGTGGTTTAGTTTTTTTCCCCCATACCCATTTTCTATCTAAGAACTAGAGTTGCTCCAATGACATTTTTCCCCCAGGCAAAGAACAAGTACTTTTGTGTATTGGCCATGTATGAGTACAAATGAGACTCATGGCATATGCTGTAGTAAAATATCCCAAATCACAGACAATAATTATACAGTCTAATATATCATATGGATATAATGTTGATGCCCATGCACCAAAAGGCCAAGTGATTACAAAAACGAGTATTAATTAAAAAATAAATGTAGGTCTACTACTGTAGTTTATAACATTAAACATTGCTTATAGCTGTGTCATTGTAATATAGCTTCATGATTATGGCAACAATTATCTTATCAAACAAAGTCTTATCTTAATGAAAACAATATTATTATTTTGTTTTGTCTAAGAGCTAAAATAAATAAATAAAGTTTCCCCATCAAACACATAGCAGTATGCCTGTCTGCATTTCATTGTTTAAGGTGAGAAATGTACCTTATGGCATTAGTCTGATGCCTTTCAATGCAAAAAGAAAAAAGAAAAAAAAATACCCCATGTCACTACTTCAAGTTGTTTTGATTTGTGTTAACCTCTCTATAGGGACTTATAATGTTATATTTCTCTTTGTTGATCAGCGCACTTTTAAACTTTCGGACAGCTGCGGGTGGATTAAACAAACTGCACATGGTCTTGTTTTTGGGAGCTGTTTACTACAATAAGGAATTATTTATTTGGAAAATGAGGATCTCCTGCAGGTAGGAGGAAAAGTAGAGTGGACTGTGTTCATTGTCTGTTGCGTATCAGACGCGCGTCAGATATGCTCCGTTACTTAACAAGGCAGCTCTCTTAATGTTATCGTGAACGGGCTCCTCATAATATGGATATAATACATTTATTCCATAGCATTGTAGTGACTCGAGCCTTGTCTGTATCTCTATCTATACGACATCTCTGTAAAGTCTTACCCAAGTGTCAGTCGTCAACTAATCACCATGGATTTTCTCTGGGGATTTTTTCTTTTTTGCCCACAAACTTTATTAGTAACGTGTAGCTTTTTTTGGATGCTACGTCACTACTGGGGTCTAAAAATAGCTACGCTACAGAAAAAGCTATTTGGTTCTAAAGAAGCGACCCTACCGTGACGCTACTGAGAAATGTAGTTAAGCTATGTAGCGTCACTACTTGTAGCTCGCTACTGCCCATCACTGCAGCTGTAGTGCATGTGTCCTAGTACTGTGATTGTAAGTTAATATCTAGCTTGTATAAGTGACGCCTGATTATGGATCCCACTGGAGAAGATGGATGGAAACGGTATATAGCGCTCGTTTTCACCAGCGTCGGCAGGTTAGCTACTCACCAGCGTCGGCAGGTTAGCATTTCACCTGGTTAGCATTCACCAGCGTTAGTTTTACTGAGGTTAAGGTTAGGGTATGAGGGCAATCGCTAGAGGAGACTGCGAAGTGCCACACCGGGCAACCACTTTTGGAAAAAACACCCTTTCAGTCCAGGGCTGTTCAATCTGGAATGACCTACCTCTATTAACTCATTCCGAGTCGGAGACATTAACGGATTATAATGTCCTGAGTGCCTGTCACTGGCTCCATTAACGGCCACTATCTTATTTTGAAGGCCAGAAGTCCATAGCGTTAACACTTCCGGTCTGACGTCATCGCGTCCTGCGCCGGAATCGATCATTGTTTACGTGGTATCATGGCGGATCGGATCGGAGCTTTTCTACATGTATGTTATTAGCGAGCATCTATTGCCATCTTCCCCTTTGAAAGTGTAGTTTTGAGATAATGGACATTAAAGATGAGATCCCCCGTCTGCCTCAATGTTATGGGATTACTATTTTGTGCTCGTGGAGCCGTGATGATGAGAAATCAGCGACGGAGATCAACTCGGGACGTTCCGCCATTGTACCAGGTACTGTAACCGCCGTTACAGTAATATATGACTTTTCGCGAGTATACTCAGGATTGGCACTCCGGGTACTCGAGTACTTTTCGCGAGTATACTCGGGATTGGCACTAAATCGGTTAATACGAGACTGTTTGTCATTTCCATCCTTCAAGTTTAACCTAAAAAAATGGTTACTTGACAATCAAACGTGTGACCATGTATAATAGTCTTAATAGTCTTAATAGTATAGCACATCTATGTATAGTATAGTTTTTAATCATCCTTTTTGCGAATGTAGGGTTCTTGCTGTTGGAATAGTATAGTACTTGTATGTGTTTTAGGTGTCTCCTCTTGATGTAAGATTGTTGTTGTTGCATTGGTATATGTTTTGTTTTGTGTTTCATGTGGGGACTACGGATGGAATTTGTTATATTTACATTGCTTTATGTAGTGTTCATCAATATACACAGTCCCGTCCAAATAAATAAATAAAGTAAAGTAAGTAAAGGTTTAGGGTTAGAGTTAGGGTTAAGGTTAAGGTTAAGGTTAAGGTTAAGGGTTAGGGTTAGGGTTAAGGATAGGTTTAGGTTTTGGTGCACCTCTGCCGCAGTCCAAGTGACTACAATGGAGCGCTCCCTACATCCGGTTCAGCCAATCACAAGCTTCAAAAATGAGTCCGGGGCGTGTGGGATCCATAATCACGCATATGGGACACATTTTGTTTCTTATCTTTCCACTGTATCACAATATTATAAAAGTCAATTAAGTCACCAATATAATAGTGGCTGGATTGGTCTTGCCTGACCTTGTTCTGAAGAAGTGAAACTTAGTTATACCGTACGTATTCACTCAAAATCGGTCATCCCAAGTTTTGACAGTAGGCCTACAGTATCTCACCCTGACAGATTATTGATATGTCATCTGTAAATGGCTAAACAACTTTGAATTTAAGAAAGGAAATTTGACAAAGTAGGCCTACAGTTACCGGAAAAAAAAGAAAAGAATAAGGCCATTATAGTTTATATGTAAACAATGTTGTGAAGTTTGATACCTGACAGCCAGAGCATATTGTCCCACCATCATCTTGCTGGGCATGTGTCTGGCCAAGAAACTGCCATGAATGCCTTGAGACTTCAGTAATGACTCAGCCTGCCGACCTGTGATGTCCCTGTGGAACCACCTGGACAGACACACACACACAAACACACACACACACACACACACACACACACACACACACACACACACACACACACACACACACACACACACACACACACACACACACACACACAAACTTTGAGCTGGATTTCAACCCATGAAAGATGGCAGTACCCTAGGGCCGGGCCCTTGTTGATAGTGAACTAACCAGGTCACCCTTCAGAGAATAATAATTTACTTACGAGCAGCATTATGATATGTATCATTCAACTAAAATGAGTCTTCTTCCTAATCACGGAACTAAGTCTATCTAGTGTGCTAGCCCTGAGGTGGCATGAACACTTTGAGGATGGGGAGAACACAGTGCATAAGAAAGGTATGTTGACCACTCCCTTTATGCTTAGTGTCTCTGCAGCATGCATCTGTGGATATGTGTGTGTGCGTGCGTGCGTGCGTGCATGCGTGTGCGTGCGTGTGTGTGTGGACAGGATTACCACTCATGTGGAGACATTTTGCACAATTGTATGTCACCCTGTTCTCCCGGGTCACATAGTTTTCCCTGTGCATGAAACAAACTATCACTACAGTTTGACTGGACCTCAACATAAAGGTGAGAAGGACAGAGAGGAACAGAGATAGAGAACCATAGGGACCTCTCTAACCTCTCTGCGGTGGGGTCGGAGCAGTTAAGAGGATATTTGAGTTTGATTAAGGTGCCATCTTTACACTCGAGGGAACGATTATCTGCAGTGTAGTACTCCACCAGCTGCGACAGCGTGGCAAACTTCTCTCCTCCATAAACGTCGTAGTAGTCTCCTGTGTTCCGGATACGGAAGTGGGTCACCTTATCACCCCACCTGGAGGGAAGGACATGAGTGGCACGTGGCATTTTGGGCATGTCATTATAATGAAAATACTATAAAACAATGTAAGAAATATGTACAAAATGTTCAGAAATTAATATCTCACTTTGAGCTTGGAGATATGCTATTTTCACTGTGCGACACTATCCTATGACAAGTATATTAAGTGGATAAATGCCTTTGAAAATAATCATAAAATAATAATAACAATAATAAGTGCCCTGAAGAAGGTAGTGGCATGTGTGTGTGTTATAGCCCGTTTATTTTTTAACACATTTATTTTCTCAGCTAGGCTGGAAGGATTATGTTTTAGTGAGTCTGTCTGTCTGTCTGTCAGCACAGCTATTTTTTGCAAATAGCTGGACAAATTGCTGTACAAATCACTCAATCACTTTTTCTAGTTAAGGTCCGATCCGACCTCAAAGAAATAACCATAACTGAACTAACTGCTAGTGCTGTAACTATTTTTACAGTTCTAAGTCCAGGCTTTATCACATTCAAAAGGATAAAACGTGTACAATCTAAATCCATTGGAACAATACACCATAACAATAACGACATTCAACTTGTCCGTCCATATGAAGGCAATACAGTCAAAATCGAATAAATTGTGCAATAGAAACCAAGCAAGGTTATAAAAATGTAAATCAAAAAACAAGAAAGATAAATGGAGGAGGAAAGATAACAGACAAATCTCTGTGTTTGAGTTAGCTATAGTGCACTTGTCCTTGCACTGTGACTGTACAAGTTAAAATCTAGCTTGTGTATTATGAGTGACACATTTTGTTTCTTCTTACTGTATCGTTCCACTGTATCACAATTATAAAAGTCTATTAAGACGCCAACATAATAGTGGCTGGATTGGTGTGGTTTGACCTTGTTCTGAAGAAGTAAAATTGAGTACTCTGTTTTTTACATCTGTAAACTTTCTGAATTCATAACTTGACAGTTTTGACAGTACCTCTAGACAAATTATTGATATGTCATCTGTAAATGGCTAAATAACTTTGAATTTAAGAAAGTAAAGATGACAGAGCACAATTACAGAATTACATACAAAAAAATAAGGCCATTATAGTTTATATGGAAACAGAGTGTGATGTTGTGAAGTTTGATACCTGACAGCCAGAGAAAAGTCTCCCACTAATCCGATGGGCCTGACCAGGAAACTGCCATGGACGCCTTGAGACTTCAGTATTGACTCAGCGTCAGGAATTGTGAACCTGTGGAACCATCTGGAACCACGCACGCAACGCACGCACGCACGCACACACAACACACACACACACACACACACACACACACACACACACACACACACACACACACACACACACACACACACACACACACACACACACACACACACACACACACATTGAGCGTTAAAATAATTCATGCTTAAACCTTTAAGGTCTACTCTAATGGATCACCCGTGACCTTTTAGGATAGTATTTAATAATTTTCAATTATCTCAGTACCCATAGCAGCTATCAACTTACTGTATTTTCAAAGCTGGCTAAAAGCTGACAAATGTGCCTATCCAACCCTGTCTTTGTCACCGTAATACACTGTTCAGAAAAAAAAAAACATCTTGTATTGTGTGATGTGCTTTATGCTTTTTTTTTTTTTTTTTTTTTTTTGGTTGCCAGGTATTTTGTTCTTTTTTTTTAAATAAAATAAGTCATTACAATACTGTTATTATGTGAAATGAATAAGGATCTGTGGCATTCAAATTGCCCATTTATTTTTCTTTTGTAATCATTGTCATATCACTTGTTATAGATTGTTGTAACATCAATAATGTATTGCATTTTTCTAATCAACTTGTGAACTCAAAGCGTTTTACAATGGTCCATTAATTTATACATTGGGAAGTGAAGCAGCGAACAGTCAACACCAGTGTCCTCACATCCCACATCGACACACCAATGGTGGCGACCATTGGAGGCAAGGCTCAACTTTGACATCTTAACAGGAGGAGCCAAGATTTGAACTGCCAACCGACAAATCATTGGCCAACCTGCTCTACCCCCTGAGCCACAGCCACCCAATACAGCCTACATATTCTGATAGCCCAAGTTGTCCAAGAAAACTATGTCTGTAACATTATTAAACATTACAGGGCTGATGTTTTATAAGCTATTTAACAAAAGAATACCAGGCAAACACAAACAATAAGAAAAGATGCATGACCTGGCCAGGGATATGCATCGCTACGTGGTTATGAGCTTGTACAGTAGATCTCCTCAGCAAGCAGTAAATTAGGCATTGGCATCAAATCTTATTTCTCTAAGAATAAGACTTGAATTGTATTCCAAAGGGTTAGGTTTAAGTGAGGACCATGTGTGAGTGTGCTTGCTTGCCAGTAAGCACACTAATGAATTGTGTCTTTCAAGTTGAAGTTCAGAGATATCTTACATTTGGTCTGAAACTGACGATCTTATGCTTGTCGTAGACCCATAGCCAGATGATGTTAAGCTTGTCGTAGACAAATAGACAATGTCTGTTGTTCCACCGTCATGTCCTCTGAAATGAAACAAATGTTTCTTCAATGATATGAAATGTACTTACAGTAAGTATTAGGGGTGTAACGATATAGTAACTGCATCGAAATATTGTTTTTAATGAACAAAATCAAAGTAAATCGAAATGAAAACAGCTAAAATCGAATCGTATCGTTTAAATTTGTATCGAATCGGCAGTGTAAATAATCGATTGTATCGATACTACCTACTTGTGCATTGTATTTAGCATTTTTAAGAAGAAAACATTTAAAAGAGGGGTTTAATTACTTTTCCTTTCCATATCGCTACACTGGTCTATCGATAAAAGTATGTAATGTCTATGTTCATGTCAAGGTGCAGGTTTGTCAATATGTGTTCAAATACAATGTCAATGTATTTGGCAGATAATAACTGTGTTTACTTATTTATATCTATAATGATACATGTTTCCCTTAAAAACCTGCACTATCCACATGTTTCACACAGATTTAATTTCTTTGCTAAATAGTTACTATATAAATTTTAAATCATTGAATCGAATCGTATCGTATCGCCATGAATGAACCAATATCGTCCATGTATCGTATTGTCAACCATGTATCGTGATATGTATCGAATCGCTATTAAAATGTATTGTTACACCCCTAGTAAGTATGTACTTGTAGAACATACTTATTGCGACCAAAGGCACATGCTGACTCCATCTGGATGTCTGGACGTGTACACTTTTTACGGTCTATGGGTTTGCCACTCTGACATCATGCTCTGACATCACTGTGATGTCAGGGGAACCACTCTACCAGAAGAGGTTTGCTGCTCTGACATCACACTCTGGCTTCACTGTGATGTCACACTAACAGAATCACTTTTATGCCCATATATGGAGTTCCCTGATGTCATCAATATTAAGCCCATATCTAACACGACTTCATATGGGAATGCCCATATATGGAGGCCACATCGGCTACATACCACACTAACAGAATCCATATATGGCCAAGACAAATGGCCAAGACAGCCCATATCTGTGTGGCTGGTTCTACAGACAGGGATCTCCGTATGGGCATAAAAGGGTAAGATGTCAGATGTCATAGGACAGGACATCATAGGACTTTCACATACCGAATACCTGAGTCTCACAGCATATATCCATATACAGTATATGGATCTCCATATATGGGTGCCAGGGGTCTCCATAAGTACCAGTATGATTGGGGTTGGAGCGCTTGTTTTAGTTCACCTTATGAGCAGTCCCTGGAAGAAGCCCATGTCTCAGTGGTAGAGCATTTGACTGCATTGGTCCCACGTCTCATTGTTCCTCCATTGTTCCCATTAGTCCCACGCTGGTGAATGCTAACCTGGTGAATGCTACTATGCCTAAACCTAACCCTAATCCTAACCCTAACCTCAGTAAAACTATGCCTAAACCTAACCGTAATCCTAACCTAACCTCAGTAAAACTATGCCTAAACCTAACCCTAATCCTAACCCTAACCCTAACCTCAGTAAAACTATGCCTAAACCTAACCCTAATCCTAACCCTAACCTCAGTAAAACTATGCCTAAACCTAACCCTAATCCTAACCCTAACCTCAGTAAAACTATGCCTAAACCTAACCCTAATCCTAACCCTAACCTCAGTCAAATTATTCCTAGTTCCCCGAAGGAGGCACCGCTTGCTCCACCTTGTGCCCAAAACCGAGTGCTCCTGGTCTCAATCTTACTGAATCTCAAAAAAACTGTGACATATACATCACTGGCCAGATGGCCAAGACATGGCGCAACCTCGCCCTTTAGGGTGAGGTCGCTTGTAGCCCTGAGGCGTCTTACTATATACAAGCGAACGGCATGCACTGACGGACAGACGCATGAACAGGGTGCAAAACATAGTCTCTGCCACGCCTGGAGAGTTCCAGGCTTCCAGGGTCTGAGACCAAAATAGTCAGCCATAGAGTTCAAATCGGGCCTAAATATGTGAGCCCGGCCCAGCCCAGCCCGGCAGAACGTCAGCCCGGGACCGACCCAAAGCCCGATACATAATTGACAATTGGAGACCGACACAGCCCGCAGCCCGACATTATAAACAAGCCTAATTGCTGCAGGCTGCAGCATCCTTTTTTCTCATAAAATATTGGTGATTCGTTAAGAACAGAGTATTTTTACCATTTTCCAACTGTCTTTAAAAAGATATAAAAGACATGTAGCAAGCGCCGTCCTAATTATGGAACAAATACACATTGGAGCCTCGCTGGAGAACACAGCTGACGGCCGCCGCTAAATCAGGAAGCAGGCGTACAGGCTACAACATTCACACAATGTCTTAATATTATTAGGATATACAAAAGTGTCTGTGAATGGTTTCAACGATCTCCTCCGCTCTGCTCAGGCAGTGCATGCATGCATGCACCCACAACAGCCACACACACACAGTCACACGGGAGCACACTCACACGCTCAACTGTCTGAAAGTTGCGCAGCAGCGCACATACAGTCACACACGCTCAACTGTGTCAAGTTGCGCAGCAGCGGCGCAGCACAGCGATAGAGTTATATGACCGCGCAGCATAGTCACAGAGACATCATGATACTGCGCTGTGCTTGCCTTCCGGATTATAAAAGCCCGACCCAACCCAAAGCCTGATGTATACGTGACAAATTGAACCCGGCCTAGCCCGTGCCGCGCCGACCCGTCGTGTCCCATCAGGCTCGGGCTGAAATTTTAAGCTCTAGTCAGTCACGTGGGGCAGGCAAGGGGGCATAGTGAAGTGGATGTGATCTGTAACCTGTTAATAAACACAAACCCAGGTCGTTCAGGTGGGGTTAATCTGCATTGGGGTTAATGTATGTAGGCCGATGTTTTTTTTTCTTTTTTGTTTTGTAAACAAAGAAATCATGTCTGCAAAATAATTTGTAACTAAAGCTGTCAAATAATCACACTGTACTGTAGTAGAAGAGTTAGGTATTGAAATTCCGTACCCAGTACCCATACTCATCTTCTTTCTCAGCTCAGACCTCTTCTCATCCATCAGTGTCCAGTGTTCATACTGCATTTCACACATCAACAGACAATGAGAGAGTATAGCATTTAACAGACTGTTCCTTATTGGTTGGAATTAACTTGTACTTCATGTATTTCAAAATAAAAGACTGAACAGATCAGGGCCTCAGGTATAAGAGAACAGTCTTTATTTTCAGTAAAGAGATTTGGTAAAGAGGCGAAAAGGTAAGGGACCAAAAATAGATCCCTGAGGGACCTGTACAATTTAAGACCCCTGAGGGATCCTCAAGGTGCAGCAAAAGGCAAGCAAGGCATGATCAATGCAACTTCCCCATTTAAATAGGGTGCTCTATCATGACGTATGTGATTGGTTGAGAATAGAAGCATGGAGCTGAGACTGACCATTGGTCAGCCAGCAGCAACTGCACTGAGTTCCATGACAGAACTTGCTGTGTGCATGTCTGTACCGAGTGCAATGCTCATTTGACATGTTTCAATTCATTTTCTTTTACTGTTCTACTATTGCTCCCGGTGAGCTGGTTGGTGCCTTGCATGGTTTCCTCCGCCACCGGTGTATGAATGTGTGCGTGAATGGGTGAATGTAATGCACAATCTCTGTAAAGCGCTTGGATAAAAGCGCTATATAAATGCACCATTTACCATTTACTGTAATCATTGTGGAGATCAACAATGGCAATAGTATAGTCATTCGTAGTTAACCTCCATGTGCACTGTGGTACTGGTTGGTCAGGGAGTTCAGAGGGGAGCTGGAGGAGATAATGTGAACCAACCTCTGTGTACGGTATGTTTTGCTCTACAACATTAACATTGTATTGTACAGAATCAAAAATAAACTGAAATTGTAAAAAGATGTATTGTAAAAAATGTCAGACTACAATAACCTTGTCACCAAGAGGAACGGAAGGTATTGATCTTTCACTCATGGACTTCATCTTCATCTCTGCAGAAGAACAACAGACAAACATGCATCAAACTACATGATGAGCATAGAAGACATGAGGTCTAATACATTGTTTTATTGTCTGTACATGATATCTGTAAACTCAATTAACCATATTCACACTGCAGCCATTTTGTTCTTAGGCCTGCCCTACATCATACTTGGGACGTGGCCCCTCCACCCTCCAGTATGAAGTGTGAGTTAAATGGACACAGTGTGAACATGTTAGTTTAACCACATCAACCCTAGACTTACTATTCTGGGCAGCTCATACTGTAGATGAACATTCTGCAAAAATCTGTTAACATCTGCCGAAAATAGACGATCTACAAGTTGCAGTACAACGTGTCACAACAATAAGTGGATCTGCTATTTTCAGGAAATAGATTTGGTGTAGAGGGGTGTGTGTGTGTGTGTGTGTGCGTGCGTGCGTGCGTGCGTGTATGTGCGTGCGTGTATGTGCGTTGTGGCTAGAGTCTTACCCCCACTCTTCCACCTCTTCTCCAGCTCAGACCTCTTCTCTTCCATCAGTTTCCTATATTCCTCCTGTATTTCAGTGTTTAAGTCAAACACTGTTAACCACGTGAACAATAGTTTCCAATTCTAAATGTCAGGCATTAGTTTGGTATCGCTGCATTGTACTCTAGCTCATGTAGTCATTAGAACATGTAAATACATGTCATGGAGAGAATATTAGGTTCTTACCTTGCTGTTAGCTGACTCAAATATGCTTCTCTCTATGTTCTGAGCATCATTCACCAGGTCATTAATGTCCTCAGCTGGGTCTCCTGTCCTCATGTCCTCTACACTGCTCATCAACACACAGAGAATGAAAGGGACAAATTCAGACATCAGATGCATCTCATCATTCAATAAGTGATCATTGTTCAGCTGGTCTGGGGTCTAGAAGATGGTGAGAACACATTGTATTGGTTCTGCTTTCTGTGTGATGAACACTCACAGCAAGCAGACCCTGAAGTCACGGTGACTCTGTGTGATGTCTTTATACCAAGACTTCCTCATGGCTGCTGCAGAGACAGGGAGCGCTGTGATGGAGTCCCAGCTGAGAGAAAGACAATGATAGAAAAGTCGAAGAGACAGAAAAAGAAGTGAGAAACAATGAGGAACACATTATTATGACATTGAACCCTATTATGGATGTCTTAATTACCACCAGGGTGTCATGGGTGTGTTTGGTATTGGCTGAAATTCCCTTTAAGTACCGCACAAGACAGTGTTGTTTTCCTTGTGTTAAGTGGTGAGACCAAAAGAGATAGAAACATCACATTGAAAGGAGAAATGTCCAAGTGCATGCATTGCCATTATAATCACTGTAGCCTCTGTCTAACTATGTGACTTTTCTCATGTTCAAAACAAAGAGACATCAATGTGACAACAAAATATTCACATTCTCAGTTGCCTATTAGCGTATTAAAGCATCTCCCCCTTTTATCTCAGCAGAACAAGTGGACACACATTGGTATATTTCACACATTTGCCCAATGCTGCTACCCAAAATATCTGATCTCCAAGCAAAACATTGGGCTGCGTGACCCTATATGCTTGTAGATCAAGGGCCCTGTTTTCGTCCATGCTGAACCCTAAACCCCTAAACTTATTTGTGTTACTATTTTGAAAAAAAGAGAGAAAAAAAATCACAATGCGTCGATGTAGATCGGCTATTTAAAGTATTTAAAAATGTTTTTCAAAATAGTAAAAAAAGGCAAAGAAGTTTAGGCGTTTATGGACGGAAATTATAAGTATCTTTTTGCACAGCATGAAGTGAGAGTGAAAGTAAAACAGCAACACTTGCATGCACATGGTCTGGAGAGAGATGGGAGAACACACTCTACATTTACACTTACACTTACACTTCTAAGTCATGGGGGAAAAAACTGCTGTAATAACCTTTATTGTATTTTATTTAATTGGATTAATGAAGGAATATGCCTTTGAAATGCCACCTAGAGGGGAACACGAGTCTTTCAGATCGGATGGATTGAAACAGGTGAGGAGGGCTTTTATTGTTTTTCTATTAATATATTGAATTCATTTTAATCTGCATTTTCAGACAGTTAACCTCTTAGACACTCAATAATTAGTCAATTTGACCATTGGCTCTGTACTTGGTCTGCTGTTTTCCCCTCTCCCCTCAAAAGCGAGAGCTCTACCGACTGGGCTTCATTCACATCCTGCACAATAATCAATAGCTAAATAAAGTTTTTATTTTTATAATTTGCACTTATGAGATGACATTGTCATGTTATAGTGTTGTAACTTGTGTATAGTGTGGAGGATTCACATACTGTGTGTGTGGAGGTCCAGTTTCATTAGTGGAGTCCGGAGGTTTTTCTTTAGACCGGTCTCTCTTCATAGACACACAGCTGGATGTTGGAGACCCTGGTCTGCCAGTCTTCTCCTCATCTCTCTCCACACACTGACTCATCTTTAGGTCTTTATCAAACCTGTCAACGTTACGTGACAGGTGAAATAGATTTACATTAAGCACTGGCTGGCTGGCTGCATTTTAATGTTGCATTATGCTGCATAATACCAGAGTTACATTCTGTACCACTTTGACAGAAATAACTTAAACAAATAAAAAAGAACACATCTCACACACACACACACACACACACACACACACACACACACACACACACACACACACACACACACACACACACACACACACACACACACACACAGAACAATAGATGGGCTACACAGAGACAGAGAGACACAGCCAGACATGAGGCGTAATGAGTAGAAAAAAAAAGTAAAACTGCTCCGTTGTTTGGGAAACATTTGGGAAAAATATACTGAAGGTTTTTAGTATTAGTTATAAAATCCATCAAACTAACTTTTAACAACACTGAATAAGTTATAAAACCCAATTAACCTTTACAACATAGAACACATTATAAAACACATTAAATTTACTTTTACAACATAGAATAAGTTATAAAACACATACTTAAAACGCATTGAATCTTTTAGAACTTAATAAGTCATAAATCTCTCACCCTATATGAACTGTCTGTCCGTCTGTCATACCAAGTTCTTCTAGTATACAGTATAGGCCTACATATTTTGTTCCTAGTATCCTTTGTATCAAAACTAGTCCAGTTCAGTTCCCTGTGTGGTTGTCGTGTCGAAATGGCCCACTGTGTGTCAACGCTCTGACATTTCTACTGTGTGTGTGTGTGTGTGTGTGTGTGTGTGTGTGTGTGTGTGTGTGTGTGTGTGTGTGTGTGTGTGTCTACATTGCTGTGTTTTTCCAACTTCAACCAGGTAGTCTTGTTCCAACAGGTCCTAATCATGCGCCTCTCTCTGCCTGCCTGCCTGCCTTCCCCCTCTCCTCTCCTCTCCACTCCACTCCTCCCCTCCCCTCCCCTCCCCTCCCCTCCCCTCCCCTCCCCTCCCCTCCCCTCCCCTCCCCTCTCCCTTCCTCCTCCCCTCCCCTCCCCTTTACTTTAACACACATGCTGACTACCCTACATTATTATTATAACATATATTGACTACCATACAGACACACTTGAAACACCCTGAAACATGACGGTCATATTGGGACCGGGCAGAGAGACTTATTATTACAACTACACAAACATTCAGATTTCACAAACAAAGTGCTTAATAAAGTCCCACACCTTTCTAAATACGGTACGGCAAACTATAAATGCCTGTATCCTCCGTATTCTTTAATAAGAAGCCTTTTTATCTGATCGTTTTCTGTTTTCCCATGTATTTCCGGACCGATTTTTGCAAGGCCACGCCCACATCTCAGTGTAGATGGGGTTGGTGCGCATAGGGAACACCAGGAAATACAAGGAAATACAGAAAACAATTGGATAAAAAGGCATCTTATTAAAGAATACGGACGATGCGGGTAATTATAGTTTGTCGCACCGTATTTAGACAGATGTGAGACTTTATTAAGCACTTTGTTTGTGAAATATGAACGTTTGTGTAGTTGTAAATGGCGAAATAAGTCGCTCTGCTCGAACCCATGTAAACCTCATGTTTCAGGGCTACACACTATGCACTGGAAAAGAGGAACTGCTCTTATGAAAGACGTTCAAACAGGAACCCAAACCTTCACGTCACGTGAACACACTATCATGTGTGTTAGAATGCTCCAATAAAACAATTTGATTACTGTAAAGTGATTTTAGCCATTTGATTAAATCCATATTAATCTATTTTAGTCAGGAACGCCCTTTAACTTGGAGTTAAAGGGCTCAGAGATGTTCCCTGAATTTTGTACACACATGCTTGCTAGGCAAAATCATGGAACACCAAGCAAGAATCCCCCATAGGGATACGATAGTACAATAGCAATACATTGACATATTAGCTTGAATTAGCAGACATAAAATCACAAGTATTTGAGCCTATGCCAGACTCATCAAAGGGTGGAGTCTGGGGTGGAGGAGGAGGCAGCCTGGTTAATAGGGTTAGGGTTAGCCTGCACAACACCACCCCCTGGCGGTAGTGGTGGTGTTGTGTAGTCTGGCCCTTCACATTAAATAAGCTTTTTCCTCCAGGCCTCAGAAAGGGCTAGCCAATCAGGGCTGTAGGCTTGGGGCACTTGGTGGGTGGTGGTCTGGTTCAGAACCATTCAGCCAATCAGGCGAGTCTATGTGTATACAAACACATTCCCCCCTCCACTCTATTACAGACATCAAACAGATCGTAGTCTTTGATGCTTTCATTGAACTAACGAGCTATTGACACTTGTATGGCTCAATCAATTACCGCAGCTCACAACCCCTTTGAAGTTCAGAGGGAGCAATTAAGAGCAAGTCACCTTGACATTTTTTTTAAACCACCCCTTGGAAATTAAAATTCTGCTCCCGAGTCCAGACTAATATCTGACACGCAGTAGTCAACAGTAGTATGAGCAACGCCAGGCTAGCAGCGGATCTGAGGCTTCAGATTCCAGACAAGCAAAAGCCATAAAGTGAATGCAAGCCATATTTAAAGGTGTGTGAGCTCTGATTGGATTATGACTGTGATGTCATGATCAGCAGATCTGTGAATGACAGCTGAGGCGGGCAAGATTCCTGTATAAACTAAGCTTCATAAGTAGTTAAATAACACTCAACTCCTACACATTCAATTTAAATGACCCAGGCTGAATGTGAATCCAGACCAGTTCTGATTGTATTCCATATTTACCAAGAACATGAAGTCTTACCTGTGTGTGCTGAGTTCTAGGAGACGTCTGCTGTGTCTCAGTGTAGGAATGCAACTGACCAGAGGCAACTTCACACAACCTGGCCATAAAAGGAAACATTGTCACTTGAGAATGCTAGTGATTGACCCAGATATGGCTATATGCCAATGGGCCAAACTGTATATGCTGGTGTTTGGTAGTGGAGTGAAGAGAAGTTGATCAATAACTCCAAAGGCAACTGCAGAATAAAAAATAAGTAGCCCATGTCTAAATGAATGTGTTCCACCAGGAGTTTAAAGATGAGGTGCCATGATTGTGTCCCCCCTTACACATGATGATCAGGTAATACGATTATACTAGGAGGAGGATTTCTTCCAAAAAAGTGTACAGAAAGTGTTAAAAAGGCCGGCTTTACACTGCCACTGAAATCTAGCCTGAATCAGATCTGAGTCACTTCAAAAGTGGAATCCGATTTTCTTTTTAAATAGTCTAAATCCAAACATGTCACATGCAGGTCACATGAAATCCGATTTTGGAAAAACCACATCCAGAGGTGGTTTCAAATCCGATCCATATCGGATCTGAGGACATCTGACTCAGTCTGAAAGCAGCAACCACATCCACCCCATTGAGTTATGTGCAGGTCACATGCAAGTCACATCAAAGTGGCCAAGCGCAACCCGAGCGCGGAGCGCCAACGTCATTACAGAGCACAATTATTTACTATTTGATTACAGCGCATATTACAGCGCGCTGAGCACATGAGAAAAACAAGAGAGGAGAGAGAAAACACGTGAGCTAAATAGATACAACCAGAGAAAAGAGCGAAACACAAGAGTGAAGAAAAGGAGAGAAAAGTTTTTGTTGTTGTCGCTTGTCTGTTATGTCGCATTTCCTGAACACGTGATCAACTAGCATCAACGTTGTGACGTGACGTCATGGCGCCGACGTCGTTACCACGGTAACCAAAGCCGATATGTAGACGCAGGGCAGCTTTGGGCTGACGCTGTTAAAATCAGTCCGAACGCACAGATCAGATCTGTGTCGCTTGCAAATGCAGTGTGAAAAGTCGGGCCAAAAGATCAGATTTGAGAACCAAATCGGATTTGGGCTGGATTTGACTGCAGTGTAAAGCCGGCCTAAGGCCCCGTCCAGACGACAACGGATTATTTTTCACCGGAACACCCATGGGTGTCCACATGCAGACGCATGCAAACGGAGGACTAGCCGAATATTTTCCAAAACTCCGGCTGCAGAGCATTTTTGTTACCCGGGCATATTTCTTTTGCCTTGTGGACACCGTAAACGGAGAAGTTCTTTGCTTGCATGCTTACGTCACCTTGTGCTCCTCGCCTCCTCCTCCTTGCTATGAAAGAATCCCGTGGCGGTCTCTGTAGAATATCCATATTTATGAGCGCATTCACGACATTCACACATTAGAGAGCTCAGCTGTCTTGTTTAGGGATGGAGCCCTAATGAATGATTGTTTTAATGATATTTGTTACTCTTGTCAAATGTCATCTTCATAGATGGTGGTCACTGGCCAGCCACAAACTCACAGTTGCAAAATATACCAGTTATGTTCTGAATGTGTTGTCTCACATAGCTTTCCACCGGCTCAATAAGCTGGATCGATAAGGTGCTCATTATCAATAACGAGATGCAGCCCTCGTCTTGTTAACGGAGCATATCTGACGCGACGCGCCTGCCTCTTCTCTTTGTCAAAGTTTGGATATCAACTGCCAATATCAAATGATTTCAAGCATAATGGAGACATACGCACGCATGCAGGCATTATTCCAGCCCATTCTCACCAGTTGTCTGACGCTTTGAAGGTGAGAATATGTTGATTATTCACGGCATGTGCTGCCTTTTAAATTATTTCCACGATCAGCACAAGCACAAAAAAAAGGCTCTAGTCTAATGTAGGCTGTGTAGCCTACATTATCTTCCATCTCTCTCCTATCTCTAACATGTGTGTCTGTCACTCTAATTTAGTAATAGATGCTGCTTTAACAAGTGCACTGAAGCATTCATATGATTATGTTCTCATTTCCAACTTGAGGCAACTTACTTAGAGATCAGATGTTCAAATAGGCTAAACATTTTCCAGGGACTATTACAAATTTAAAAAAGAGTCCCCATTATGCAAGTAAAGAACATTCGATTGTGGTTTAATAAATAGCTATGCAACGTTCTCCTCTGCTGCACCGTTAAACGGTCCCGTCTTACAAAGCTCTCTCTCTCTCTCTCTCGCTCTCTCTCTCTCTCTTTGATTGATAGAGTTACATTCGTTTAATGCTGAGAGAGAGAGAGCGCACCACACTCTCGACGATTCCTCTCCCCTGCTCTAGAAATAGTTCGCGAATTTATATTAAATTAATATTTAAATAGCAATTGTGCATGTTAAAGTGTGAAGATTGTGAAACTTGGACAATGCATAGCCTATAGATAGATAGCTGCTGCAATGATTGCATGAGAGCAGGGGGACGCGGCCAGCCGGCCACCCGCTTCGGTGACGCGCAGACAGGGATTTATAGCGTTTTGATAATACCGTGTGGAAACACATATTTTTCTACACAGGCCCGTGTGGAGGCGTAGAGGTTTCAAAACTAAGTCAGAAACGCCCGGGGATTTTTTAGGTATAGACAGGGCCTAAGTGTCATGAAGTTAGCGATACTCACAGTGTTGGGTGTATGGTAACCTTGGAGAGGATGATTTTATGAAGTCATTAAACCAGTGTTTTGTTACCTAACTTCAACCAGTCTTGTTGCAACAGGTCTGTAAGTCTGTGGGTGTCCAAATGGAACGAAATTGACAGAGATCGTCCCAATAGCCTGAACAGAATCATTACATCAACACCTACTGTATGTTATGTCAGATCTTTAAACCTCTAATCTAGTTTAATGGCTCTCAAAGTGGGGTCCAGGGACCCTCGGGGTTCCTCGAGGAGGCTACAAAGGAACCCCTACAGGTCTGTAACTCGGTCCAACCCAGTTGTACACTCTACGAGTTATGAGAGTCTTGAATTTCTTTATTTTTTTGATGCACTGCTCTATGACGTTGAAAGAATGATGACTCACACAGACAGTTGACTGAAGAGACCAAGAGGAGTCTCAATTAGTATATATAGTATAGTATATATTAGTATATGTGCACTATAGCCTGTTCACAAGCTTTACCACACTACACAACACGACACAACACGACACAACACAACACAACACAACACAACACAACACAACACAACACAACACAACACAATAGGGAACGCCCTACCACAGGCCTTGAAGGAGTGCAAATCCCTAACCTCCTTCAAAATCGGTCTGAAAAGTCATCTACAAACCGTTGCTACTCAAAACTCGTAATAGACTAAGCCCATACCTACCTCCCCTTTTCCACTGTAAAAATCTCCTATTTATTTTTTTTATTTTTTTCCCCTGTTTTTTTTTACTGACAATTCCCTATGCCTACTGTGTTCTATCCGTCTGTCTTTCAGTGTTATATGAGAAACATAAAGTGGTTCCTGTGTAAAGAAGCCGAAAAGCTTACTATGATCTCCTTTTAGTTGACCTTGTATCAGTGATTTGTACAGTCATGAAACTGTACTTTTTCCCTATGCAAACTTCTAATAATTTCTTCAATCAATCAATCAATCAATCAATCAATCAATCAATCAATCAATCAATCAATCAATATTAGGCTATGTACACATGTCAATCTTTCCCCCTAAGATACAGTACAGTATATCACTAGTAAAACAAAAAGAGAATATCTGTTTCCATTATAGAACAGATTGAAAATAACTTTATACTGGACATTTAACCACTTGAACCCTAGCATCCATATTCTGGGGGGAACATTCACCAAAAATATTAGAGGGTAGACCTGCTATATTTGTCGAAGAGATTTGGTGTAGACTGAAAACGAATGCCCCAAGTACAGTGCAAAGCTGAATTGAACGAATAGATGAACAATGAACATTGATGGATTCTAATTAGGGATATATATAGTTTTGCAGCACCCTGGACTTGGGAGTCCAGGGTGAGTGAGGGAGTTCCAGGGGGGTCCCAAGCTAAATCATACTGCATTTAGGATCCAAATGGACCCTTATCGGTATGTAACTCTTGAGAGTTAAATTAACATTGATTTTACAATATACATTGTGGTCTCAGAGATAGAAATACATGGGGGTCCATAGTCTAATGGTGTCTTGAAATAAAAATAGAATCATTGCTAGAACTGTAAAATAATATCCTATTATGGGGGTCTCACGCACATCTTTTCAAATGGGGGTCTGCAGGCTAATAAGTGTCAATTTGGGGGTCCTTGACATGAAAAAACCTGAGAACCAGTGGCCTAAACCCCCAGGTAACTATCCCTGTAAAGGCTGTCTGAACTGTAATGCCATGATTAAAGGCGAATATTTTTTACACCCACACACGGGTAAAAAAATCAAAGTAAGAGGGAGAATCACTTGTAGATCAAAATTTGTAGTTTATCTTATCAAGTGCCCTTGCGGCTACTGCTATTATAGGTAAAACTAAAAGAGAACAGAGGACTAGAATTACTGAACACAAAAGCAATATTAGAACTAAAGATGAGAAATCCCCCATAGCTAAACACTTCAATAACACAGGTCATGACATTTGCACCTTAAGATACCAAGGTATTGAATTGGTTAACCCACTAAGGAGAGGAGGGGACAGAGATCGCTTATTATTGCAAAGAGAGGCATTTTGGATCCACACACTTCATACAGAATTTCCGAAAGGTCTTAATGAAGAATTGTTGTTAAACTGTTTTCTATAATTAACTGATGTGTAGTGTACTGTGTTGTATTGTGATATATGCACAGAATGTTTTTTGCTTTTCTTGTTTTCTTGTTTTTTATTATTGATGTCATTTGTTAATGAATACACAGCTGTTCTGAATCTAATAATTTACAGACTGACTATATACGTCATATCCTGCCTCCGAGCAGGCAGTTACACTGATGAAGGCCTAGAGCCGAAACGCGTCTGCACTGCTGCTGCTGCATTCTTTAATAAAAAAGACTCTAAGAACTCTAAGCGAGTGTGGTCTTTTCCCTTCTTTTATGATTTACCTGATCCCGCACCCAAGAACCCTGCCGGAAGCTGGCCAGAAGAACTACTAAAAAGTAAATATGAGTAGAGCGAACCTTTCCGTGAAACTAAACCAACAGCATCCATGACATTAGTAAACACAGTGTACTACAACAACAACAACAACAACAACAACAACAACAACAACAACCAACAACAACCAACAACCAACAACAAGCAGCAGCAGAAAGGAAATAAAAAGGTCCCTACCTTGAATCAGCTTCACTGCATAACAAGCAGCAACAACATAGAGTTCCCTCAACAGTGTCTTCTTCATGTCCACTTCATGTTCTGACAAGAAGCAAATAGTTCAGTTGTGTAGTTGTGTGTTGTGTCTACACAGGGTCACATTCTGGAAGCCGGGCCATAAACTAGTAATTGTAGAGACATGCACGCACGCACGCATGCGCGCGCACGCACACGCACACGCACACGCACACACACACACACACACACACACACACACACACACACACACACACAGTGATTTCCATCGTGGTTCAACTCCAAACTATTAACACCCAAAACAATTAACATTCAAACAATTGAATTACGTTAATTGTTTAACACCATAAACAATTGACACCCAAAACGAAGAGCGAACAACAGTACAAACACAAACAGATAAAACTGTGCAGTCTGAACAATGCTCTTGAATAGGATTTACAGTGGTATAAAGTAACTATTTAGTCCTACATTTACTGTTACTGTAAGTAACCTACTGTACTTAATTAAATGTTTACGTATTTGTACTTTACTTGAGGATATCCTTCAACTCCACTACATCTCAGAGGCAAATATTGTACTCCACTAGAATTATTTGATAACTTTAGTTACTAGTTACTTTGTATATTTTGATTATTATTACAAAACATACATTAACCTCTTCAGCTCTTAATACATTTTGGCCATTATTAAAATAGCTGATCAGAAAACATGAAAATTGCTGAATGCGTCGCAATGCGATGCATTGTGAGCTTGTAGTTCTGCTATTTTCAAAACATTGTCATACTTTTGAAAACTTGAAACAGGAACAGGACATTCTGCATAATTAGTACTTTTGGTACTTTAAGTATATTTTGATGGCAATACTTTTGGTTGATGTGTTTAGGAATCCAGTATAACATGTCTGTCTCTCCAGTGCACTTTATAGAAACCTGATTATTATCTGGTGGTTCATATCTGACACTGTGTGTGTGCTGGTCTATTCATCTATTCATTCATTCATTCTTGTTTGGCATCAGCCAATACAGTGAAGGCTTTCTATTTTTGCCATGTAACTTTATCACCCAATAGTACCAAAGACAGAGCACCTTGGTAGATGGCATTTTACTCTTTGTATGGTGAGGTGTGCAGTGTCAACTGTCATATTATACTCTTTGCCAAAATTGCGCACTCCCTTTTCTTTCTTTTGTCTCTAACATGTGAAGGTATTATATTGTACATTACGACTGTATTTCCTTTTTTAAGAATATTGCAAAAAGCCTCTAGCTGGCTGGCTGGCTGGCTGGCTGGCTGGCTGGCTGGCTGACTGACTGACTGACTGACTGACTGACTGACTGACTGACTGACTAGCTGGCAGACAGGCAGGCATACAGACAGACAGACAAACAGACAGACAGACAGACAGACAGACAGACAGACAGACAGACAGACAGACAGACAGACAGACAGGCAGGCAGGCAGGCAGGCAGAAAGACAAACAGACAGACAGACAGACAGACAGACAGCCAGACAGACAGACAGACAGACAGACAGACAGACAGACAGACAGACAGACAGACAGACAGACAGGCAGTGGGGGGATATTTCAGAGGAAAACAGGGTAACACTTGTTTATGCCATGTTTATGATGCATTATCAATCAATCAATCAATCAATCAATCAGTCAATCAGTCAATCAGTCAATCCATTTAATTGTCACTTCGACAATACATACTAGGCGTACAGGGGAGCAAAATACCGTTCCCCACAACTCATGGTGCTTCACATTAAAAACTAAAAGACATAAAAAAGGGGATTGGTAAAATACAGTGCTGATGGAATAGAAGTGCAATATACTGTAGATACAGTGCTCATTCAAAAGTAATATTTATCTTTCAAATAGGGCTGAGACTCGATAAAAAAATAAATAATTGCATGTTTAATCCCATATAAATATTTGACCTGAGAAGCAATTTTTAATTATTTCAATTAAAACACATTTTGGTATACAATTGAGTTTTTTAAATCAAAATGTCCCATCCACTGGGCCGAGCAAATAAGCAGTCTGATCGGTGGCTTCTCCCATTGTGTGCACTGTAGTTGGGGGCCTAAGGGTTTTTTTTTTCGTGCTAATCAGTCTAAAAGTGCCAGATTTTGCACAGATGTAGCCCAGGGCTTGCTCTAATGATTTAGCTAGGGCGCCCGAGTCGGTGTCCTTCGGGGTCGCCACATCGGCCAAATCAAGTTGGGCTCCCATTGACTTTCTATACACTATACTACAGAAGGGGGGGGGGGGATCATTAAGTAGCATGTGAGGGGTCTAACTAGGGGTTTGTCGTGATTCTGAATCCATTGCAAGCATTTGTTTTGCACAAAAAACATTACTTGGGCTGACAATTGCCCCAACAAAACTGTGAAAAGTGATGACTCATCACTATTATCACTAAACCATCGTTTTGTGGGTCAGTGGGTATAAGTAAAATAATGGACTTATCCTCAGTGATGTAGCCCAAGCTCATCTGGGTTTCGGGTCTCGCAACATCATACCCCTCACTTGGGTGACCCAGCCGGGGTTGATCAAGTCCCGACTTACTTCCCAGTAGCTACCTTGCCTGGCTGCAAGCGTCAGACTCTTCACACACTACGTTTCACTTAGTTTTGAGAAAGAGTCTGGTATTTCGGGCAGACATTCCACTCCTGGGGGGGCGGGCTAAAGTCTATTGACGTCACACACACACACACACACACACACACACACACACACACACACACACACACACACACACACACACACACACACACACACGCTTAGAGCCCCCGACGGCGACGTGGCGTGACATTGCAAAAATACGTTATTTCTTATAACATATTATATGATTGCATGTTTACGTTAGTGCAAAATGGTATTAAAACGTAATGAAACTGCACTATTGTATAGTTTATTAAAAGAATTCGAGTCGAGTCTGACTCCGCCATGACAGTTTACACGGACCAATCAGAGTCCACTAGCGACTCTCACGTGGGCAGAAGAGCACCAATCAGAGTCCACTAGTGACTCTCACGTGGGCAGAAGAGCTCTGAAGGGAGGGGGGTGGGGGGGGGCTGGGACCGGACCAGCCTTGGGAATCCACCAGACGCCAAACCACGTGCCCCAAACATACAACCCTGATTGGCCCATTCAAGCCGCCCGCTCCTCGGGCGAGAAGAAATACCATATTTAATCTCCGGGGTCAGTCCACACTACACACCACCCACCAACAGGGGGTGGTAATGTGCGGACTGATTTATCAGGCTAGTAGCTACCCACGATCAGTCCCATTAGGGAAAGACAGGACACACTCCACCGCGCCGGAACTGCTCTGCCCAGACTGGGAATGGAAATCTGGCGCATGGAAGGACTATGCTCTGTGGATTGACTCCTGTCCAGGCCCCTCCTACGTCTCACCAGGTCCAGGACCTGTGCGTTGCACCAGACTCCAGCCCCAGACATTTCACTCAGGAGTGGTGGATTCTTGAGCCGCAATGGTACTGCAGACTCCACCTAGGAAACGGTGGTGCTGCAGGCTCCGCTTGCGGCTTGAATGGCCCTCCTAAAGGCCTGACCGTGGGTTTGTTGGTCTTCTTCCTCATGGAAGACACAGGCTGGGGCGCTAACCCAACCTGCTCCCGGGTGCCGTCTACATTCCGGCTGTCACCCGTCTCTCCGGTGGTCACTAGACTATTCCTGGTTATCACATAGTCTATTCCTATGAGTCACTATAAATAGAATAACTATAATGAAAAAACATCGCATGGATGCACCTGGGACGTATCCAGTGATGTAGCCCAGGTACACTAGGTGACATTTTTTTCTTATGTAAATCGTTTTTTTTTTTTTTTTTTTGCAGGACTTTTCCCTTCATCAGCCACTATAAGATAGATAGATAGATAGATAGATAGATAGATAGATAGATAGATAGATAGATAGATAGATAGATAGATTTATTTATTTTTGTGTCGTGCACCAAAGAGGTGCCCAGCCCACATGGACTTACAGGACACATACATATAAATCATTTCATTGGTACCATACAGGTATACAAAGAAACAAAAAGACTGTTTTTCAAACTGTCCTTCAAGCATACAAAACACTTTGTCTTTTTTCCCAAGCTTTACACACATAATCTGCCAAAAAGAAAATACCTTTACTGAAACATAATTCAAGTCTTTCATAATCATCCAACCAAAAAAAGTTAACACAAATAGATGACATTTTATCATAATATTGTGCTGGCGTGTTTCCTTGCAGAAAGACACATCCCCCTGGCTGTATTTTGGTTAATTCCCACTGTTTATGTTGACACTCTATGTTGACTGTGAGCGGCCCCCTCCACCTCCCCTCTCTGACAGGCATCAAACATGTAGCTGCCTTTGATGCTTTCATTCACTAACAAGCACAGTATCAACAGAGCCAGGGTAGCCCACATTTTGCTCCATTCCAAGTGACGAAACAACCGTGCTGTTACACCTCACATGGTATATCAATGGAGCATCAAAGACTTGACTACCATTGGTTACTTATGGTTGTGAACCATGAGCGGGTCAGCGCTGCACATCGGCCACAAGATGTCAGATCATCTCTCTTCAATGTACCATTCCAGTATCTTTTTCTCAACCAGGCAGACTGTAATTGCCTGCAAATTGAGTTTCAGGAACTGATTAGTAGTGTTATTAAGTCTCTAACATCATTAGAGAACTTCAGAGAAAATGTCCAGTGGCACCCAGGTCATGAATATTCACATGAAATGGCCCTAAAAAAAGATAATACCGCTGGGTTTACTGGATTTGGACAAAAACAATCTAGTAACATATGATCCAAGCTATGCGTTACATCAATGACAGGTACAGAATGTCCCATATGTGCCTGTTGATGATGGGAAGACGAAATTGAAGCCAGCTGTATTGTCACAGGAGACTTTTTGACAAAGCAGAACTTGGTAACAGCAAGACAGCGTATTAGAAACACATTTCATTGTTAATACTGTGGCTGACTTGTAAGAAATGTAGAAATGTAAGTGCATCAGCACTGGGAGACCATTATAGAGCGAATGACACATTCATCAAGGATGTCACAGATTTTTCAGACATTTCAGTTCTTCATTAGAGAAGCAGCAATGGTTTGACATTCAACTTGGCAACATTGTGGAGAGGTATATTATGAATGACCACATACCAACAATTTTCCCAATCCCAGTTCCAAGACTGTAGAGCCAACCTGAGACACAACAACGCAAATGCCATTTAGATGACTGTACCTACCCACCCGTCGCAAGCGAAAAAGAGCTAAAAAAAAACATGAAAAGGAAGTACATGGTTTCCGACTTTCCCATCACACTCCTCCAACCACAGCAACCACATCTCAGAGAGGTTTTATAACTGATGGTGTTTATAATTACCACACTCGTTTCCTTAAGATGGCCATGCTAGAAAGACATTTTCAGGATTCAGTGAAGGAGGGGGATGGAGACAGAACCTGCCGCCTATGGAAATTTAAGATGCTTCATTTTAGCCATAGGCAGGTCGACATCGGTACAGCTTGGAGGCAGTGAAACTCCAGGTAGATATCCATGCTTTGCTTAGTCCGAGGCCCACCGACTGAGATGGAATAGGACTGTGAATGTCAGCGGAGGTGCTGGGAACAACATATCTCTGGACATACTCTACATCTATGGGAAGGAGTATTTCACAGATTGGCACAAACATCAATTTTGACATTGCAAAGTCCATGTTTTGGAGAGACAAAGACATTCTGGACAACATTGACAAAGCCTGTAAATTCCTTGCCAGTCAGGGACACACAGCTGCCTACAGAGACATCAAGGCGAAGGTACCGTAAGTGTGCTGGACGAGCTCCAGCTGTTCAGGCAGAAGCCAGGCAGGATATACCCCCACTTTTAATAGCCTGGGTGCCAGCCTGCTCGCTCCGTTCCGTGATTCCACAGAAAACAACCGAGGCAGCGACCACAACCAAGCAAAATCCATCCAACAGAAGTACTACAGAGCCAGAGGTATTTTACTTTAGCGTGCTTGTTTATTAATATAATATTAATACTAAATGTATAATGTCAAAAACTGTGTTTTTGCTTAGATGTATATTGTTTTTGTATTTCATAACCTAGGTTATTACAGAGTTGTAAAATTAACAAGACACCATGCAATACTTTAATGTTAAATAATTAGTGTTTGATTTGGTCCAAAAGACAAAGGTTCACGTTACACATTTAAGCGTGTAGTCTAAGTAATTTGTTACATTTAGTTTGATAATGAAAAACATACATTAAGCAATTAAGCCCTATTTTATACTTTTATCAATTTAAACAGATGACAAGCCCACAATGCTGGTACATTTTAGAACTTGTGCTCAGGTGCTGTATGTTTTGTTGTTGCCAATACTTTAGTAATGTCTAATATCACAGGCGTTTTATGTGAAAAGGCCTGGCTGCAGTTTATTTGTATATTGTGCTATTTCTACTATTACTTTACTAAAGGAATCTGTGTTTTTTTTTATTTCTATTTTGAGCGCAGAGGTGGAATTCAAGGCGAGCCCTATTTTCAATTTCACAGCTAGTAATCTGTGCATTTGATACTTGGGTACACGGACCGTACTTCTTCCACCACTGATTTCAAGATCCCAGATCATAGATCCTTTTTTGAATAACCACTGGGACTGGGGGGGCTGGGGGGGGGGGGGGGGGGGACTGGGGGGGCAACATGACGATGTGGACCCCCCTCGTAAAACCTCCAAAATGAACCACCAGCAAGACAGGGTTGCAGCCATACAATGGGTTTTTCTTTATTTTCTAAAGGATGAGGGAATAGTTATCAAAACAAAACAAAACTCTACACAAAATAACCCTAACTAAACTACCCCCACTTAACAGAACTCAAAATACAGTGAATGAACTAACTCCTACTCAAAAGCACATCTCAAAAGGGAACTCAACATAAGGGATTCCCCCCACCCTTATCAAACCCGGCTGTTAGATCAGTAGTGTAGACACATGAGCACAGCTGAGTCAGGGTGACCATATTCTGAAAACCCAAAAAGAGGACACTCTACCCGGCATATATATATATACCCGGCATATATATATATATATATATATATATATATATATATATATATATATTCCCCCCCAAAATAATTTCTATTACGTAGGCTAGCCTACTCCTAAATTTACAGCTCAATTATGCCCTATAGGCCTACCACTAATAGCCTATTAGTTATGTATTTATTATTGAGGGGGTTCCAATTGGACCCTTTACAGATCTATAGGCTAGAGAGATCCACTGAAAGTATGCCTTTTGACTCCTGTATGAACATTCAGCTTTGTAACTAAATAAAAGAGAGGTAGCCCATTATTCAAACCGCCGTATCTTCTGCTTTACAAGGTTGTACAAAAGATTCTGTCAATTTAGTTAGCAGAAGAGCTCTCACCTCGCACAGACTGTCTTGTAGGCTTCTTTGCAGTGTTGATATGGGCTTGAAGCGCAGAACTTTTATTTGTAAATGGACACAGAAGTAGGCTACCAGCTTTGCTGACAGAACGCTCTGCTTCTCATTGTTGGTCACTGGCACTTTTCGCTAACCTGACTTGCGCCAGATGATAGCAGCAGTGCGTATACCGCTCTGCTTACTATCCATCTGGGATTGCTCCGGCAGACTCGATGTAAGGGGCGGGCCATTTTTTGAAATTATTTAGCAGGTGATTGGATGGGGCCGTCTGTCTATCACAGTCTGGGAGTGCCAACTCCAACCACTCATATTGGCCTGTCTGCGTGACGTTCCACCCAGAATCCGCCTCCTGGGTTTCCACGTGGTCTGCAATCAGACTCTATTGGCTCAGAGCCGCTCAGAGCCCGCCCGTAGCTGCCGCTGATTGGTCCGGCCCGGGGCTTTACGAGTGTTATCAACTCTCACCGAGAGAGCTCAGATGGTAAAGTAGGGCGGTAGCGCACTACTGCCACCATCTGACGCAAGTCAGGTTAACTTTTCGCGCATTTCATCAGTGAAACAGCATTAATTGCGTTTGCAGTGCGTTCGTTTGGCTCTGAGCAGCGCGAGCTGCTGCCGAGCTCTGCTCTGCCTCGCAGGAGGGAGAAATCAGCCCTCAACGTGCGAATGGCACAGGCTGAGGGAGCGATCAGCGCAGGCAGAGAGTAGTATGAATAATACAGGTTAGGGGTGGAAATCCGCCTCTCACAGTGTGTTTCCAAACGAACCATTGAACGTGCATTGTAAATGCACATGCTTTAACTGTGATATGCGCGTAACCCCGGACATTTGAAGGAATTTATAAAACCCCCCCGGACAGGCCGGACAGCCCCCTAAAAGAGGACATGTCCAGGCAAAAGAGGACGTAGGGTCACCCTAAGCTGAGAGAACAGGAGATGTTTGTTGCTGGCAGTCCATGTTGGGAGTGAAGAGAGAGGCTGCAGAAGCTTGTAGCCACCAGCCTCTTATACTATGCTTGGTAGGCTGCAACCAATCATCTCCTGGGCGTCACCTAGTCCCAATCATCCTCTCACTCATTGACTCACTCACACTTTGTTTGTCTGTTTGTTACCTTTATTTAGACTCGGAAATACAATTGAGCGCAAGCACTCATTTACAACGCAACCGAGATTGTACAACAATGAACAACAACATATATACATGTATACATTTACAGACATCATTTGAAAAATCAAAAAGAGAATACTTGAAAACTGTAGAAAGTTCAAGAAACTAAAAGCTAAATTAATTAAAACATATACAGTTTCGAACAAAGGTGTTAGAAACCAGCATCCTAAAATGGCCTAAGGCCGGCAGATATTTTATTTTTAATGATTTTTGGAGCTTGTTCCATGCAAGTGGAGCACTGATAGAAAATGCTGCCTTGCCAAGCTCTGTATGAGCAAATGGAACCTTGAGCGTCAAAATGTCGCTTGAGCGCGTCTGATAGGGACTAGGGTCCAGATTCAGCATTGAACAACTATAAGGGGGGAGCAATCCTGAGAGAGCTTTAAAAATAAAAAGATACCAGTGTTTATCACGCCTCTCAGATAAGGAGGATAAACCTGAGTTCCCATATAGTGTACAATGTGTGTTAAATACCCTTGTTAAACATGTTAATGATGAATTGTTGGATCTTTACGAATGGTTTCAGTTGAACAAGCTTACTCTCAATATCCAAAAATGCAACTTCATGATTTTTAGCAACATAAACAAAATATTCCATCATGAAAAATCTAGAATCTTAATCAATGGCTCAGAAATTTGCCAGGTTCCATATACAAAATTCCTGGGTGTCATTATAGATGAAAACTTAAACTGGAAACAACAGATTGATACTGTATGCAAGAAGTCAATGAAGATGCTTGGTATATTGAGAAAAATCTGTCCATTTGTTCTTCCTTCGTCCCATTTAACGCTTTATTATAGCTTAATCTTCCCACATATTAGTTACTGTAATATTGTTTGGGCTGCAACCTGTCCAACATTCGGTAGCACTTTACAATAATGACCTGTTATAAAGCATTTATAAACATTTATAACACATTAATAAGCAACTTGTAGATGAGTAATAATGAATGAACAAGCGGTTAATACATGTTTATTTAAACATTTATAACTATATTTAATAATCATTTATAAATTGTTAGTAACTAGTGAACTATTCATGAATAAGCCATTTGTAAACAATTATAAATATATTTTAAATCATTTGTAACCAAAGTTATTTAGTATTTATAAGCTATTTAGAGATAAATAACTAATCATTTACAAGCTATTCATATACATTGGTAAATGTTTAGTAAAACATTTATAACCCTTTTTATGCCTTTGTAAATGATTATTAAAACATTAATAACACAGTTATAAGTTATTTGTAGATAAGGAACTAATCATAGACAAGCTATTTATATACTAATTCATTATTTACAACTGTCTATTTATGTGGCCTCCATTTTTGTTCATGTTTAACAAATGCTTTGTAAAGCATTCCTAAATTATCTATAAATCATTGCTAGATGTTATCAAGAGCCCTAATGTAAAGTGAAGACACTTCATAATCTACAACTGTCTGTTAACGTGGTCTTCACTTTACACTACCAATGATTTATAGATATTTTAGGAATGTTTTACAAAGCATTTGTTAAACATGAACTGTCTGTTAACGTGGTCTTCACTTTACACTACCAATGATTTATAGATATTTTAGGAATGTTTTACAAAGCATTTGTTAAACATGAACAAAAATGGAGGCCACATTATTAACAGACAGTTGTAGATTATGAAGTGTCTTCACTTTACATTAGGGCTCTTGATAACATCTAGCAATGATTTATAGATAATTTAGGAATGCTTTACAAAGCATTTGTTAAACATGAACAAAAATGGAGGCCACATAAATAGACAGTTGTAAATAATGAATTAGTATATAAATAGCTTGTCTATGATTAGTTTCTTATCTACAAATAACTTATAACTGTGTTATTAATGTTTTAATAATCATTTACAAAGGCATAAAAAGGGTTATAAATGTTTTACTAAACATTTACCAATGTATATGAATAGCTTGTAAATGATTAGTTATTTATCTCTAAATAGCTTATAAATACTAAATAACTTTGGTTACAAATGATTTAAAATATATTTATAATTGTTTATAAATGGCTTATTCATGAATAGTTCACTAGTTACTAACAATTTATAAATGATTATTAAATATAGTTATAAATGTTTAAATAAACATGTATTAACCGCTTGTTCATTCATTATTACTCATCTACAAGTTGCTTATTAATGTGTTATAAATGTTTATAAATGCTTTATAACAGGTCATTATTGTAAAGTGCTACCCAACATTCTTAACAAAAATACTGATCATTCAAAAAAGGTTTGTGAGAATGATTTCTCAGTCAAATAGATATGAGCCATCTTCTCCTCTCTTTATTAAATATTCATTATTGCCTATTGACAAAGTAAATATTCTACAAACCTGTTTGTTTGTTTAAATTTAAAAAATGCAATCAAGACATTCCATCTTCTTTTCATAATTTTTTTCAGTTAACTTCTGACATTCACTCCTACCCCACAAGGCAGAGGGATGATTTTGATTTACCTTTAAAACATCAATCATTTATCAAATTTAGAGGCCCTCATTTGTGGAACTGTCTAGATGCTTCACTGAAGTCATCAATATCCTTGCCAGTATTCAAAAAACATCTAAAGCTATATCTTATTTCGTCCTTACTGTAGTTAACATGATTTAGTTTACTGATGTGTTATCTTAATGTTCTTTTTTCTTTTTCTCTTGTCTTTTGTTCTTTTGTGCAGTTTCTGTGTTATTATCTCTTCATTGCACAGCTGCCCCTTTTGTGGTATTCTACTGTATTCTATTGTTATTGAACTTTTAAATCTGTAATGTTATTAATCTCTTCCAATAAGGGAAGGATTCCAAATAAGCCTGATGGCTTCTTCCTTTCCTCGCACTGTATTTTGTTCCCATGTATATAATGTTACATGTTTTATATATGATGTGCTAATAAACTAAACTAAACTAAAACTAAACTAAACTAAATGGTGGGTTCCATAGCTGTCACCAGTGATCCATCTTAGTGCTGAGTGGTACACAGTGTCAAGGCGCTTTAAAGTTGAAGGAGAAGAAATCCTATATATAATGTCTCCATAATCTAAAACAGAGAGAAAAGTAGCTTCAATAATAGTCTTTTTACAGGATGCAGGAAAGCATGCTTTGTTTCTATAAAGAAACCTGATCTTTTGTCTCAGTTTAGTAATAAGATTTTCAATATGAAATTTAAACGATAATTTCTCATCGAGCCAGATCCCCAGGTATTTATACTCTGAGACCCTCTCGATAGAAGAGCCACTCGAGGAAATAATGGCTAAGTTGTCCCTGGTGGTAGCTTCAGCCCTAGTGAATACCATGAACTTGGTTTTGCTTGCATTTAAAAGCAGCCTAAGCTCAACCAGGGCAACCTGGAGAGCATTAAAAGCAAGTTGTAAGTTCTTGGTGGCACTCATTCTCTCTCTCACACACACACACACACACACACACACACACACACACACACACACACACACACACACACACACACACACACACACACACACACACACACACACACACACAGCCCACAGGAGCACCTCACACAGGGACCAAGAGGGTTATGCCTACCTACAGTATACACAAACATGACTGAAGACCCCCCAGGGTTGTAACACCACATGAACCCTAGTGTAACAAGTAACACCTGTGTAATAGACGTGCAACGACCACTACCATATAAGGCGTTAATCCTGGACTAGTAAATGGGTAAGGTTCGACTCTGGGAGCATTACATGGGTAAATAATTGAGACCACACAGGTATGTATCAATAATAAGGAAGCTAGCTTGTTTATAGAAATAGTAAATAAATTGAATGGTATACCAAAAAACACATAAACAACAGACATAGACATACAAATTAGCTCAATGGTTGTGTATAACTTGTAGTTGCCACGTGGTGAAACCAATAAGATCTAATAAACCAATAAACCCAATGTGTACCACAGAGGTGTGTGTACTGTATGTGTTTGAGTTCACTGATATCAAACTGCACTGTGAAGTGTAGTGTAAAGGGAGATGTATGGTGCAGAGTTCAGCTCTGTGTTAGTTCAGTTCTACTGTATGAGTTCAGTTCTGTGAATGTACAGTTCAGTTCTGTCCTACCACACTGGCAGAACCACAGATCCAGAGTCAGTCTCCAAGGGAAAAACAAAAAGATCCTCTTCACATGTAATCCGTCGAATCCTGGGTTGGAAGCTCGCCACCCTTGGTAGACCTAGTCATCCAGACATTCTCATCCAGGCACAAAACCTGACCTGTATGCAAGCATACAGGACCACATGACAAACTACAATTAGCAGCTATTCAAAACAGGTGTCTTTCAAATAACAACAATAAAATACATTCTCTTTTTACACAGTTCTCAAAATGTGAAAATAATAAAATACAATACAATATTCTCATCATGAAAATAAAATAGTATACATTGTATAAAGTTCTTTCTCACCAATGGCATCCAAATAGAATGCTCCTCTAACCACCAGGACTGGTGAGGCAGACAGAGGGCAAACCCAGCACACACTAGAAAATGAAATGAAAATATGCTCACTCAGCGGCCTATTTGATCAAAGGCTAATAATGTGCAAAAACAAAATAAAAGCAGCACACAATCTTCTAGATCGGTGAAATAAAATAATCAAGTTCCATTAACGGTGCAAACTGTATCCCATGTAGTCAACCAGGTAGATTAGCTTGGAATGCTACTAGCCAAACATTTGGGCTAACATCAAAGGCAATGTGCTGGACTTCAAAGGCTTTGCCAATTAGCTGCTAACCACTGCATGGCTGTTTAGCTGTAGCCAACCAAAGTTTGTAGCAACTCACCAAAGTAATTGGAATCAAACTCTCAGCCCTCTCTGGAACACTGAGATGATGGCAAGGTGTGTGTGTGCTGCCTGAGTGGCTTCTATATTTATATCTGGTCAGTTTATCATCAATTGAGTTCTGTCACTCAGTGTGTCTCTCTCCTGTAGAGCAGGTGTATGGAGCGAAATTAGTGCCAATTTACCTTGTGCGTGTTTTAAAAATATTCACACGCGTGTGCATGTTTTGTGCACCGCAAAATAAATACTCACACGTGTTTTGAAAATATTCACACTTATTTAAAAAAAGATTCACACGCGTGTGCATGTTTTGTGCACCGCAAAATAAAATTCACACATATTTTATTGCAATTCACAGTATTTTACAAATCTCATATTTCTACAAATCTTAAGCTGTGGATCACAAAATAAAAACAAGTTGCAAATCTTTTCTGTGGATCACAAAATAAAAACACAAGTTGCAAATCTTTTTGTGGATTTAAAATACAAATTGTGAATTACAGATACAGACCTGTGGATCTGAAAGACACAGCTCAACAGACTTGTGTGGATTTACAAAACACGGATCAACAGAGCTGTGGAGACACAAATCTTTTTCTGTGGAGACACAAAACTTTTTGCGCTCGTGTGGACCAATAGCTGTGGAGACACAAAACACAGAATTATGGCACTGTTTTCCCGTGTGAAATGTAAAGTTCTTTGGCTCGTGTATTGACCAATCAGGTAATGGGGGGCGGAGACTAGGAGGGGCTTTTAGCCCATAGTCCCATCGGTGGAGAGGACACAACACCGGAGCTGCCTGCAGGAGGGCTAATGGCCGACGTGAAGGTTTGTTTATAAAAATAGAATGCATTAATGTGGAATTAATGTTTGAGAATAAGCTCTTCTAGGACAAACGTTCTGGTAAAGTAGAGTATAACTGACCTAATGTCAAAACCCCAGGACGTTTATAAGACCTAATTATTTTATTTTCATGTTGGTGGGGAAAAGTACTCAGCTGTTTTACTCAAGTAAAAGTATTAATACTGCTATGCTCTGTTACTGTACAAGTAAAAGTTCGGGATTAAAAATGTACTCAATTAAAAGTATATATCAAGTTGCCAAATGAATAAAAGAAATCATTGAAAAATAGCCGATCTACAAGCTCACAATGCGTCACGGTACCGAAATGTAGTGGGGGTAATCTATTTTTTGCAATCAAAGTAACTAGTATGTTGTAGAAGTACAATGTTTGCCTCATGAGATGTTGTGGAGTAGAAGTAAAGTTACTTAAACACTCATTAAAGTACAATTAATGTTGAGTGTCACGCTTCAGACATGGCAGGAGTGTACTAAAGCCAAAGTGTTCCTTCCATCCATCAGGGCTTGACATTGACTTTTTGAGGCACTAAGTACATTTCTCATTCACTTGTCCGGGCACAAAAGTCTTGTCCGGATAAACTGAGTCAGACATTGAAATAGAACGAATAACACAAGGACTGCTAATGACCCGCCTTTCTCCCTCCACTCCATAGTAAGGACAAGCCTAATGTCATGACCGATCCATGTTCTATTGGTTCTAGTCTTTCCTCAGGTTCCTTGGCTGTTGCAAGCAGGTGGCAAGAAATGCACCAGAAAGGTGCCTTGTTGGTCTCAGCTGTTGTACTTCTCTGCTACCAATGCTGTGTCTTGTTCTGTCAAAGTCTTTGCCTCTCAGTCTCCAAAGTTTGTTAGATATATTGTACTTGGTCAGAAGCCATAACTGCATGTTTAATCCCCACCTGGCCCATGCAGTCATCTCCAGTCTCCAAGGCATATGTGCCTTGATCACTGTTTAGCTAGTGGTGCGCCAAGATCAATGCAGTGGAAGCATTTCCAATTTTCACCTGTGCCATTCTGCAGCCAGTGCTTGTAAATATGGGGTATAGTATAGCAGTTACGCGTTAGGAGACAACAACTCTCTGGGGTCCGCCATAATTCCGACATCCCATTATTCCGACCATTAGGTTAGTGAAGGTTAGGGTTGGTTATAATGGAGTCAGTACATGCACCATGTGTCAGCCTCCTCAATCCTATTCAAGATGTCTGGGATCTCTACTCTACCTTTGTCATCTTCATCAGAGACAATGGTAAATGGACTGCATTTACAGTATATAGTGCTTTTCTCCAAAGCACTTTACAATTCACCCATTAACACACACATTCACACACCATGAAAACATGCAAGGTTCCAACCTGCTCATCAGGAGCAGTAAGGGATTCTTGCTCAAGGACACTTCGACACATAACCAGGAAGAGCTGGGAATCGAACCTGGAACCTTCAGATTTCAAGGCAGGCGCTCTATACTGAGCCACTGTCGTCCGACAATGATGGTAACATTGCCACAGGCTTGATTGGACACCATATTCCGAACACACAGCAGAGAACTGTTTGTTCCCCTCAGACACCCAGAATTTGGAAAGTTGCTGAGGGATGGATGTGTCTACTAGTAAGACGCCTCAGGGCGACATGCGTGCCAATTCTTGGCCATCTGGCCAGTGATGTGTATCGGACCAGTTACACATAATGGAGACCCCTGCATGATCAGGGGTCAACAATGTTATGTCAAAACATGCCAGATATGTCCTTAATATTGATGACATTGGGACAGGGATCTCCATATATGGGCATAAAACATATGTTAAAAGCCAAGCAGGGCCTTGGCGAGTTAGGGCCTGGGTTTGATGTCTGGGGATCCCCATATATGACCATGAGGGGGTACCCTAACAGGGCATCAAAAAGGTAGCACATCCAAAACTTTAAATCAGTGGAGAACAAAGTACTCACGTTTCCACTTTTTTATTGGCACAAACCAACAAGAAAGCTTAAGCGTTTCAGCTATGAGCCTTCTTCAGAGCATTCTGGGTGTGTCTGTCAGCTCTGTTGATGAGGGGCTCCCCGCAAAAGGGTCTGGTGGTGAAGAGATCCCAGACATCGGTCTAGATTGAGGAGGCTGGCGTTACATGTGGAGTCAATTGGCCCCATTATAACTAAACCTATCCATAACCCTATTGTCAGGATTATGAGCGGACCCCATAGAGTTGTCGTAGTCTCCTTCGCATTAATGCTATACTACAGAATAGAATAGAACTTTATTTGTCATTGCAACATATGGTACAAGCACAGAGCACAGTTGCATATTCAATGATCAACTCATTTCCAAGCACAGTACAGGTACAAGTACACACGTGTTGTTACAACGAAATTGAGATATGCATATTAGGGTGCACGAGCCGCTGCAATTGGATGCGCCGCCACTAGCCCTTCTTGCATGAAATAAGGAGGTGTAGTTAGGAGAGGGGGGGGGTGCAAGCTTTGCGTGCGTGCGGGTGAGGGGGGGTGGGTTTGCTTGGGCGATAAAAAAAAAACACTGCTACCATACAAAACCTCCAGTGGGAGGGACTGCCTGGGAGAAGGAAAAAAAGAAGCCCTGACAAACGTTGGGGGGGGGGGGGGGGGGGGGGGGTGAAGGCGGGTGTATGGTTGTGTGTGTGTGTGCGTGCGTGTAAGTCAATTCATGTTTGTGTTAGCGTAAAGTCTGTGTGGAAGCTTCCAGATAGCAGCTAGGTCAAAATGTCTTTTCGCTGGTGTCAGTGCGATAACACAGCAGAGCTATGCAGACGTCCTTGGCCCAGCCCCAGCCCGAAAGTCACAACACCAGGTGTCCGTGGGGGAGAGGGATGAGGGGGTGTGGGGGGGGGGATAGGCTTTCTTCACAGTGTCTTCTTCTTGGGGGAATGGGGGGGGGGGGGGGTCCAATCCGTTGAATTCAGCTTGTTTTAGAGCGAGTGAAATACAATAGAGTATTCACTCTAATGTCCGTTTCCTGGTCCTCCGTATAGGGCAGTGAATCTCTCCATCAAAGTTTTACGATCAATCTCCATGTTGTTATCTCCGTAATGCCTCAGCTCAGCGATCAGTGTTCGCATCAGTCCGGGCACTCACGGCCCTCTCGTTTCAGTTCATTGATCGCCCCGTTCAGAGTACCCACAGCCCTACCAATTTCAATTAGCATGGCAGGCAGCCTGTTGGCTCCTTGGATTGCTGCCGTCTTGCAAATCTTCCGATAATCCAGGGCAATGCTCGTGCCAATCAGCAGAAAACCTGTTATCATCGTTCCGAAAAGATACGTTCCGAAAAGATACTTGACTCCCCCGAGCCAGTTTTCTTGATGAGAAGTAATCAAAAGCAGGAACCAGGTAACAATATCCATTGTTAGTAGTTTGGTAATTCCGAAGACAGTGTAGAGAAAAAACTCTCCTTAAAGCAGCGGGAAGACGAGGGAGGGAGAGAGATAGAGAGAGAGAGATGCGACCGCCTTCGTTGAGAGCTGGAGCAAGCTCAACCCTACACCCTAAACATTCAAGCACTGGGGATGAAGGAGATCTGGCTGCAGAATGGCACTAGGGGTGCACTATGGCACATGCTTTCACTGCATCAATCAGTCTCTCATCTTGGAGCACCACTAGCCACGACAGTGATCAAGGCACATATGCCTTGGAGACTGGAGATGACTGCGTGAGCCAGGTGGGGACTAAGCATGCAGCTATATGGCTTCTGACTGAGTACAGTACCATATCTTAAAAAACTTTGGGGAAGCAAAGACCTTGACAGAACATGGTAGCAGAGAAGTACAGTACAACTGCTGAGACCAACAGGGCACCTTCCTAGTGCATTTCTTGCCACCTGCGTGCAACAGCCAAGGAATCCGAGGAAAGACTAGAACCAATGGAACATCGATGGATGGAAGGATGACTTTGACTTTAGTACACTCCCATGCGTGACACTCGTCGATATGGTTGCTGGGCTGGTGGAATTCTGTGCATCGTATTTTGCCATGGAACAATAGCAAATCCATCCTGTAAAAACACATCATACTAACTTGCATCATAATACACAATCACAATATGGTGTTATTTAACTTTGTGTGTGATTTTGTTATGTGATCTTATTTGTCACTTTTATTCGTAAATAGTCTTATTTGCTAATTTAAACACCCATTTAAAGTCCCCCTTTAAAGTTAAATGGGGGGGGGGGGTGTACTTGTAATTATCACTAGTATGTATTTTGTTATAAACAAAACAAACTATTATGAAAAAATAAAATAAAAGTGCTAGTAAAGACAAAATCGTTTTTTGAAAAATGGCATTGATATTGATATTTCAAAGACAAGATGATCCTTAATGGTCAAAACAATACCAGAAATGAATTATACATGTCAGAATTAGTTGATTTAGACCTACAGCACCTGTTTTTACTCCTAACAATGGCCAAGTTGTGGCCATGGTCTTCGGAATTACAAAATGACCTTGAGTATGACCTTTCAAGGTCCAAATCACCCAAAATGGTCAAAACAATATCAGAAATGAATTCCCCACACCCAAATTAGTCAGAATGGAGGTATTGCATGTGCATACACAAAAGTTGGATTTTCATTATAGCCGATGTCGGCCATATTTGATTTGGCCATTGCGCCATTCGTGGCACTATGGCGGACAAGCACCTCAGTGATTTTTCATGTCTAGGGACCCACTGACTCAGTTCAGGTGAGAAACTCCCCTCACACCAAATTGCGAACAGGAGTATAGGCCAGATACTGTATTACCAGTGACAATATATAAATTCATTGCAGTAATATAAAAATGTATTAAAAGGATTTATATATATTTTTGAGCAGTGCTAACCGCTCCTATAGACCGCTTTTTTACCAAAACTATGATGTCACAAGTGATGATGATGACTTATAGTGAGCAGACCTCTAGACTGACATCATACACAACAAAAAGAATATTGCCATGCATGCCTATCAACACTGATTTGCGCAGGAATTAGTTTGCACCGCTCACTTCGCACGGGTGTGATTTTTCCCCCTCTACAAAACCTCTTTGCTGAAAATAGCTGATCTAAGATCTGCTATTTTTGGCTAAAGAATATGGACGATAGGGTTCTAGTGGTTAATTTAAAAAGGAGAAAAAAGGTTTCTATCACACGAAGATTTGGAGGACCCCTGTAGTAACTCTGAGGACCCACTGTTGAAGAGCCTTGATGTAGTGACACATTTTACAGTTGCTAAAGGCATGTTTACCTGGCCAGGTGAAATAAAGCAGTTGTCCTGAGAAGGCTGGAATAAAGTATGTTGAGATTGGTAGATGAAGGAACACATTGCTCTGTGGGGTCCACTAGGGGTTGGTGCCCTCTGGGGTGCAGCGGCAGCAGGGGCCAGTGCTCTGTGGGAGGGTGTAGAGGTCCCTGTAGTAGTTGCAGGTGGTCCCTGGGCATCATTCTGTTCCAGTGTTGGCAATAATGGTATACAGTCCCATTAGGGTCTTTGATTTTCTGAAATGCAATTTTAACAGTAGGCTAAATGATAGGTTTCATAGTCTAGTGTTCAGAGCAAAAGACACTGTACAATTTAGGCATTTAGCAGGTCTACACTATTCAGTGCAACAGTAAGCAAGGTAAAGACATACTGCACTACACATGCAGAGAGTAATTTAAGATTATACTGTAGGTAAACCTAGCGTCACGGAAAAAAATAAAACAATATTGTCCATTGAGTTGATGAATGCATCAGTCACAGACTACAGATCAAAGTCTCTTCACCAAAAGGAGCAGATCTACAAGCCCACTTGTTGCGAGCTTGTAGATCTGCTATTTTTGGTCAATATTCCCCCCAGAATAGGGATGCTGGGTTTCAAGTGGTTTAAAGTATGAAGTTAAACAGATATTCTCTCTAGTTTTCCTTGTGACATACTGTCTTAAGAGGAAAATACTGGTATTTACTTTTGATAATGTGATAAGGGGTGTTAAAAATATAATTATAGAAATAACCTGAGCCAATAAAAGTTTGAAACAATTTAATATCTTCTGTACCTAACCTCACAACACATCTGTCTTAACATGCAATTTGCAATACAGTTCATCCTTTGCATAAGACTGCATGATGTAAACACAAATAGCTTATCAAAGAGCTAATTATATAGTTATTATATATATATATAGGCCTATACATTTGAAATAGGTAGAAGCTAGGTTTATCCTGTCCGTGCCCCCATATTATGAGTTTGCTAATAGTTAAAAGTAATTAAAAACAGACACATGTATCAGTCATCTATGCTATTCTAGCCTATACCAGTTTTCAGAACAGAACTTGGATCTAAATTGAATCATAGACGTGACTACTGTATTCGTTTATGCAACAGCTGACCAGTTAAAACCAGTGGTATAAAGTAGCTAAGTACATTTACTTTAGTATTGTACTTATAGCTGCCTTGCTGATGGAGTTCTGTGCATCATATTTTGTGATGGAACAATGGCAAATCCATCCTGTAAAAGCACATCACACTAACTTGCATACACAGAAAAACAATATGGTGCACTTTGAGGGAAATTGTTATTTAATTTTGTGTGTGATTTTGTTATGTGATCTTATTTGTCACTTTTATTCGTAAATAGTCTTATTTGCTCATTTAAACACCCATTTAAAGTCCCCCTTTAAAGTTAAATGGGGGTGTTTACTTATATTTATCACGAGTATGTCTTTTTCTATAAACAAAACAAACTATTATGAAAAAATAAAATAAAAGTGCTAGTAAAGACAAAAACGTTTTTGAAAAATGGCATTGATATTGATATTTCAAAGACAAGATGATCCTTAATGGTCAAAACAATACCAGAAATGAATTATACATGTAAGAATTAGTTGATTTAGACCGCACCTGTTTTTACTCCTAACAATGGCCAAGTTGTGGCCATGGTCTTCGGAATTACAAAATGACCTTGACTATGACCTTTCAAGGTCCAAATCACCCAAAATGGTCAAAACAATATCAGAAATGAATTCCCCGCACCCAAATTAGTCAGAATGGAGGTATTGCTTGTGCATATACACAAACGTTGGATTTTCATTATAGCCGATGGCGGCCATATTTGATTTGGCCATTGCGCCATTCGTGGCACTATGGCGGACGAGCACCTCAGTGATTTTTCATGTCTAGGGACCCACTGACTCAGTTCAGGTGAGAAACTCCCCTCACACAAAATTGCGAACAGGAGTATAGGCCAGATACTGGAGTATGGAGGGTAATTTTCAATTCCCCCCCCCCCCCCCCCCTCCTCACTTTTCTTCTCAGAGTTCGTGGGGACCAGTGTTGCAGTGGTATTGGGTCGCGCGCCCCCGACGACCCAAACCTTTTCTGAGCCGGGGTCTCGCACCCCCGAAGTTCACACCTCGACAACTGTTTAACAAAGAAACTAGCCTATTTGCATATCAATAGACCTGTATAGTAGGTGTCGAGCGACGTCCGCGACCCCCCAAACATTGAATCACCACTGCACCACTGGTGGGGACCAAGGTGTTGAGAATGTTCATGTGGCAAGGCTTATGTTCACACTCCGAGGTACCAATTCGGGAAGCTTCATTGCCGGCAAGAGTGTCCACAATCAGCGGTAAGTATAGATTATACACGCAAAGTCAAATTTCACATAGAGCTGCCGAGCCGCTGGCCGCCGCGTCCACGTCCATGGACGCGGCCGTGGACGCGGCCGCGGAAAAAACGGCCGTGGACGCGAGGCCTCGTCCACGGACGCAAACGGCCGGCCGTCCCGGCCGTGGACGCGGCCGTGGACGCAGACGGCCGGGGACGCGGCCGTGGACGAGGCCGTGGACGAGGCCGCGGCCGTGGACGCAAACGGCCGGCCGTGGACGCGTCCATGGACGAGGCCGCGAAAAAAAGGCAGCGAAAAAGAAAAAAAAAGGTGTCTATTGTATGTATTTTTTGATGGAGAATTCAAATATGAATTCTTTTTTGCATAGGACAACTCTAACCTGCATCAATTGGTATTTTATAATTGCCAATTGTACCCTATCCATCTAAAAAACAAATTGGATGTCTATTGCATGTATTTTTTGATGGAGAATTCAAATATTACCTTCTTTTTGGGATAGGACAACTCTAACCTGCATCAATTGGTATTTTATAATTGCCAATTGTACCCTATCCATCTCAAAAACAAATTGGATGTCTATTGTATGTATTTTTTGATGGGGAATTCAAATGTTACCTTCTTTTTTAGATAGGACAACTCTAACCTGCATCAATTGGTGCATCAACCTACTATCTATCTATCTATCTATCTATCTATCTATCTATCTATTTATCTACATTTATATAAAGCTGTTCTTGCATTTGAATTCAAGTCTGACACAAGTTAAGGTTAACTTAGGTAGTATTTCATTTTGCTGGCTTTTAGGGTCTGTGTGTGAGTGTGTAGGCTCACACATTATTATAATTGTCATTAAGTGACTGACTATCTATCTATCTATCTATCTATCTATCTATCTATCTATCTATCCATCTATCCATCTATCTATCCATCTATTTATGTATACTTCACCTTTAGTCCAGAAGAGAGTTCAGCCTCAGGAACTTGCACACATGGAACTGTGTCATGACTGTGTCATGGAGCTAAAACAGAGCTATGTTAAATACTCACAATGACTCTGATGGACCAATCAGGGTGGTGGTGGGGGGGGAGGGATCAACAATAGACAGAAACTGGATAATGCTTTGTTAACTGTCCCACCTAAGTCCCTGCTAGTCTGAACAAACATCACCTTCCCTCTCATAACACTACTACTACTACATTTATATAAAGCTGCTCTTGCATTTGAATTCAAGTCTGACACAAGTTAAGGTTAACTTAGGTAGTATTTCATTTTGCTGGCTTTTAGGGTCTGTGTGTGAGTGTGTAGGCTCACAGATTATTATAATTGTCATTAAGTGACTCTATCTATCTATCTATCCATCCATCCATCCATCCATCCATCCATCTATCCATCTATCCATCTATTTATTTATACTTACTCTTTACATTTTCTATAAATATTTATTTCTATATAAAACTCAGTTGTTGGAGTTATTGTGTGCCTTTTCTTGTAGCTAAAGAGTCCATTTGTTCACTAGACATTATAAGTCAAGGTTACTATTTTGAGTTGAAGCTAAGTGTTTTATTGCTTTGTGGTTTAACATGATTTAAAAGGCAAATTCATTGTTATGGTTACTTTAGAAGACTGCTTTTGCATTCATGAGTTAAAAAGAGAGCCAAGCGAATTCAAAGAGTTAGGTTAAAGGAACACAAAACATGACCTAACTCACAGCTGCCATTGGACAGACAGTTACAACATACTCTTATCTTTCACAGAACAGACAATTATCATTTATTTTATCTATTTGAGACTATGTAGCTGCTCTAGGGGAAATAGAGCATTATATCAGCCTATTCAATTGATAATGACCAATGGCAAAAAAGGTCTTTATCTGATCACATGCAATCAGACACTCACACTGCACAGCAATACTTTATTACAGGCTCAAGGCCCACAGGGTAAGAAGACCATACATTACAAAGATAATAATAAAAAAAAAAAAAACAGAGTACATTCTCCAAGCCCCACCGGAGCTAAAGAGGCACTCATGCCAGTGGCCTCTAACGGTAGACGTGTACCTGACAGAGTTTTCCCCACATTGGTTACAGATATAAGGTTTCTCTCCGGTGTGAATTTGTTGGTGTATTTTGATATGTTCCAGTCTAGGAAAGCTCTTTCCACACTGGTCACAGCAATAAGGTTTCTTTCCAGTGTGATTTTTCTGGTGTGCTTTGAGATGATGCATATCACTGAACCTTTTCTCACACTGGACACAGCAGTATATGGCTTCTCACCAGTGTGGATTTTCAGGTGTCTTTTCAGAGCCGTCTTCAGAGTGAACCTTTTCCCACATTGGTGACAGCAGTAAGGTCTCTCTCAAGTGTGAATCTTCTTGTGTTGTACGAGGCTAGATTTTACAGTGAAACGTTTGCCACAGTGTTCACAGCAGTAAGGCTTTTCTTCGGTGTGAAATCTCTGGTGTACTTTCAGAGCAGCCGTTAAACTGAACTTTTCCCCACATTGGACACAGCTGTATGGTTTCTCTCCTGTGTGAATTCGTTCATGTATTTTGAGATAAGACAATCGAGTAAAGCTTTTCCCACACTGGTCACAGCAATAGGGCTTCTCTCTAGTGTGAATTCTCTGGTGTTCTCTTAAAATCCCCTTTTGAACAAATCTTTTCCCACACTGGTCACAACAATCTCTCCAGTATGTGAACGCTTATGATCTTTTAATTGTCCAGACGAGCAAAATACTTCCCACATTGTTCACAGCTGAATGGGTTCACTCCGGTATGAATTCTCTGGTCTACTTTGAGATAATAAATTGAGCTGAAGGCTTTTTCCACATTGGTTACAACAGCACTGTCTTGGTTTAACTGAGGACAGCACAGGACAGGGAGAGAAAACACACATCTGATAAGAGCCAGATTCACACATTGATCAGCATTTAAGTAACATCATCATTATTATTGTTGAGTCTGAAAAGAACAATACAATGTGATAGATCTTTACACATCTGACCCATAACATTATTAGCAATTCACATGGTTACTATAATAGGTGAGTCTTCTAGCTTTTTAAAAAAAATAATATTTCATTAATTCTTTCTCTTACTAAGTGGAACATCCCACTTCTTAATTGTATATTATTTGGAAAGGGTTGAGTAGCAAAATGTTTGCCATAAATTCAATGCTGAGTTGCATTTGTTTTTCTACATTTCCCCTTCAATGTATTATTACAATGTATTTACTATTTCTTACTTAGGTCTACTTAACTTTGTATTTTTACATTATTATATTGATCAACATTAACACATAGTGTGCGTTAGGTTAGGTTAGTTGCAGAGTGTCAACAACTGTCCAGAATACACTGTACATCATTTCAAGACTCCAGACTTCAAGTGAAGATGAAATCTCTAGACGGCACCAGCGGCAATTCTGATGAACAGGTGGAACCCAAAGACCATCAAGATCTCTGTAAGTCACAGACTGAGTAAGTCTCCAGATAAACTCACACACATCAAAGTGTTTAAACATTACTTTTATCATTCATGACATAATATCATGTTACTGTTACCTACATGCCTTTATATGGGGAGAACCAAGCAACAACTTTGACCCGGTGATGATTTTGCTTTTAATAGAAAGGAATCCCGTACATTGTTGTATGTTAAATTACTTTCTGATCTGTTTGTGTTCATTATAACAGCCACAGGAAAGATACATTGTTTCAGATTGTTCCAGAGACTGATGACAGACCCTGGATGTAGCTCTGTCAGGTACACGTCTACCATTAGTGGACACTGGCATGAGTGGCATGAGTGCCTATTTAGCTCCGGTGGGGCTCGGTGAATGTACTCTCTGTTGTTGTTTTTTTAAATTATTATCTTTGTAATGTATTGTCTTCTTACCCTGTGGGCCTTGAGCCTGTAATAAAGTTTATATATTGCTGTGCAGTGTGAGTGTCTGATTGCATGTGATCAGATAAAGACACAACAGAGGCCTTTTTTGCTCTGTCCTGTTATTTTACTATTTATAATGAATGTCACTAATACAATACAGGAGAAGGCAGATTTCTGTATGTATGTAATGTATTTATTTTTAATTGGACATGATAGAAGCAATGCATCCAAACTAATCATTGTAGTATCTAGGACCACAATAACAAGGAGTAGTCAGGACTTTATGTTATCATTCTAGCCTAGATGTGATTGTACATTTGTGCACATTTGTGTTACATTTTTGTCTCATAAATTATTATACTTGAACCAAACTAACCTGACATGATTTAACATAGGTAATCCACTAAGCCTACTAGGTTTTATACTGTGTGATGTGGTGGACATTTCTGTAGATTACGAGTTGATTGGGCAATATCCATGTCTAGGCCACATATATTGTTATGTTAATATGCTTTAACTACTTAGAAACTGGCACCCATTGGTCATTATCAATTGAATAGGCTGATATAATGCTCTATTTCCCCTAGAGCAGCTACATAGTCTCAAATAGATAAAATAAATGATAATTGTCTGTTCTGTGAAAGATAAGAGTATGTTGTAACTGTCTGTCCAATGGCAGCTGTGAGTTAGGTCATGTTTTGTGTTCCTTTAACTTAACTCTTTGAATTAGCTTGGCTCTCTTTTTAACTCATGAATGCAAAAGCAGTCTTCTAAAGTAACCATAACAATGAATTTGCCTTTTAAATCATGTTAAACCACAAAGCAATAAAACACTTAGCTTCAACTCAAAATAGTAACCTTGACTTAATGTCTAGTGAACAAATGGACTCTTTAGCTACAAGAAAAGGCACACAATAACTCCACACAACTGAGTTTTATATAGAAATAAATATTTATAGAAAATGTAAACAGTAAGTATAAATAAATAGATGGATAGATTGATGGATAGATAGATAGATAGATAGATAGATAGATAGATAGATAGATAGATAGATAGATAGATAGAGTCACTTAATGACAATTATAATAATTTGTGAGCCTACACACTCACACACAGACCCTAAAAGCCAGCAAAATGAAATACTACCTAAGTTAACCTTAACTTGTGTCAGACTTGCATTCAAATGCAAGAGCAGCTTTATATAAATGTAGTAGTAGTAGTAGTAGTAGTAGTAGTATTATGAGAGGGAAGGTGATGTTTGTTCAGACTAGCAGGGACTTAGGTGGGACAGTTAACAAAGCATTACCCAGTTTCTGTCTATTGTTGATCCCTCCCCCCACCACCACTCTGATTGGTCCATCAGACTCATTGTGAGTATTTAACATAGCCCTGTTTAGCTCCATGACACAGTCATGACACAGTTCCATGTGTGCAAGTTCCTGAGGCTGAACTCTCTTCTGGACTAAAGGTGAAGTATAAATAAATAGATAGATAGATAGATAGATAGATAGATAGATAGATAGATAGATAGATAGTAAGTAGGTTGATGCACCAATTGATGCAGGTTAGAGTTGTCCTATCTAAAAAAGAAGGTACCATTTGAATTCCCCATCAAAAAATACATACAATAGACATCCAATTTGTTTTTGAGATGGATAGGGTACAATTGGCAATTATAAAATACCAATTGATGCCGGTTAGAGTTGTCCTATCCCAAAAAGAAGGTAATATTTGAATTCTCCATCAAAAAATACATACAATAGACATCCAATTTGTTTTTTAGATGGATAGGGTACAATTGGCAATTATAAAATACCAATTGATGCAGGTTAGAGTTGTCCTATGCAAAAAAGAATCAAAAAATACATACAATAGACACCCTTTTTTTTTTCTTTTTCACTGCCTTTTTTTCGCGGCCTCGCCGTGCATTGAAAGGTTGTGGCGAGATGTCTGGATGGCAGTCACCCACACATTCTATGATGCCTTGCACACCTTGGAGGAGGACGGACACCTGGCCCTCAATAACAGCTGCCACCTATTCTGCTGCCACTATGTCTTCCTTCCTCGTCTCCAAGCATCCCTTGATGTGTTCCATGCTGGTTGGGATAATCATCCATTGAGATCCGAAGGAAACATGACACCCAATCAACTGTGGGAGATTGGACAAATGCAGCATCCTGTCTCTGATCCAGACAACCTAGAGGTTATTCAGTTCTTATTTTTACACAAATGGAAAGGCTTACAATTTAAAACCCTGTCTATCATTGTGTGCAAGGAAATGTATTTTACACAACCACTTTCTAGAAGAATAACATTGAAATCTCATCTGCTATTTTCAGAGATGGGAGGTAACGAAGTACAAATACTTCGTTACTGTAACGAAGTACGTTTTTCAGTACTTTGTACTTTACTGAGTAGTTATTTGTCTGAGTACTTTTTACTTTTATCCGTTACATTTTAACACAAGTATCTGTACTTTTACTCCGCTACATTTTCAAAACAGGCTCGTTACTTTTGTTTTAATGGTATATAGTCTATTAATGTTGCGCCGGAGCATATCTGAATTATCTGATGCGCATCTGATAGGCACACACAGTCGCACGCACGCACACACACACAGCCACACGCAGAGCCCCTCCCAGCAGCAGCAGCAGCAGCAGCAGCAAGCAAGTTCTCTGCTTTCCTCTTACCTGCAGCCAGGACATCCTCGACATGTTCCCAAACAAATAAGTCCTTATTTAAACAGTACACAGCTTCCAATTCCAAACACAGCCTTTGTGATCATTAATCCACCCGTACCGCTGGATTAAGGCCCCGGCTACACGGAGCTGGATTGTTGCTGGATTGTTGATATCTAGACACTTTTTTGTGCTGTTGGGGCATGTAGCCACACGAAGCTGGATAGTTTGGCAGTGAATCTGGATAGTTTTCAATCCGGATAAATAAGTGGAGACACTGAAAACTATCCGCTTCACTGGATCCGTGTAGTCAAGATAGGCGGATATTTCTGAAGACAATGACATCACCGTAATCTTCGCGCATGCCCATTGATTCTTTTGGCATGTAACACGAATCCCAGTCAACACTCTCTTGTGCTCTCATGGCCTTGTATTGTACGGCGATATTAAGCAGCAACTCAACCTCATCGTCGGTCCATATAAAAATTTTATCACTTTTTTCACTTTTATCTTTTTTCTTCTTGCTCTCCATGACTTCACTCACGTGTTTTCAGTAGCTGTTTGTTTTTGTTTTTGATTCACTGCCGGTGTTCCGGCTTAGTACTGCGCATGCTGAGATGCTGAGCCTATTCTTCTATGGTAGAGCACTCTGGGTATTACTTATCCCTTACCACCACGGCGCCACCTACTGGCCTGGCATGCTTGTTGGAGCCTATAATTATAGACCTCCCTCCATGCCTCCCTCTAGTGGAGGTCTGGGGACTCATATTTTAGACCTAGATATCCAGCTCCGTGTGGACCTAGATAGTTTTCTATCTGGATATCAACAATCTATCTGGATATCAACAATCCAGCTCCGTGTAGCCGGGGCCTAAGAATTGACGTCTTTTCTCTTTTTGTCTTTCCAGGTGTAGCCTATTACAACTCGTTAAGCCTCGTCAGAACGTTTTAAAGTGCACTGATCAATAGAGAGAAGTCTCTGTAGAGAGGTTAAAACGAATCAAAACAACTTGAAGCAGTAACATGGGGTATTTTTTTGCTTTGCATATACTTGAAGGCATCAGACTAATGACATAAGGTACATTTCTCACCTTAAATAATGAAATGCAGACATGCACGTGCTGCTATGTGTTTGAATAGGGAAACCTTATTTATTTATTTTAGCTTTTAGAAAAGAAATATTAAAATAAGATTTTGTTTGATAATATAAGTTTTGCCATAATCATGCAGATGTATTACAATGACACAGCTATAACAGCAATGTTTAAAAATGTTATATATTACAGTAGTAGACCTATAATCTATAATTCTTTTTTAATTCATATTATTTTTGTATCCATATCATGATATTAGACTGGATAATTATCGTCTGTGATTTGGGATATTGTACTACATATACCAAGTCTTATTTGTCCTTTTTTTTTATAAAACAAAACGGACTCGAACCCCCTGACTTGGACTTGACTTGGACGCTTTAGGTGGACTCGACTACAACACTATAGCACATTCTCACAATTACATCATAAACATATTAACTAGTATTGTAAGATTACTTTTTAAAGTGACAGTACCCCTTTAGATGACAGTCCTACTTCAATTTAATATCCTTCAAATTCTATTGGCTTTGCACAGAAACATACGGTAAAAATACTTTTACTTTTACTTCAAAAGTACTTTTCAAATCCGGTACTTTTTACTTTTTACTTGAGTAAAGTTTTTAGTTGAGTACTTTTACTTTTACCAAAGTAGTTTTTTTCACAAGTACTTGTACTTTTACTTGAGTACAGAATGTGAGTACTTTTCCCATCTCTAGCTATTTTAGGAACTCCATATTCCCCACATCGACTGGGAAGACAGCCTGCTTCCGGAGGAGAGAACCGGAGTAATTGTACCGCAACTTGACAGTCCACTTACTGAAGAGCAAATGGGTAAACTGAGAGCAACCATTGATCCCATGGGACCCTCAGACACATTCGGAACAGACATTTATCTACAGTTTGTCGAGTCACTCACATTACAGTGGTCCTAATGTGTAACAAATGAAAAATGCCATCAGAGACTTGTGAAGTTATTAGTCATTTTCTTCCAATGGGAAGGACCAAAAACCCAAGAAAGAACACAAGTTTTAACATTAAGTGCAACATTTCAAACATTGCCTTTAAAGAGGCTTTTAGAGTTAACTATATAGACAACATTCCTGGCCGATTGCAGGAGGGAGGCCCCGCCCCCAAGTCGAAAGGGAACTTCCGGGTTCTGTCAGGCATGCATATAAACAAGAGGCAGTCACACACTCACACTCACGATAACATAACAACCTGGACTCACACTACTACTTTGCTTTCGTTATCTTTGATTACCTTCTGCTACAATGCCAACACATTGTGCAGTGCGTGGCTGTTCTAAGACTTCTGACCATCTGAAAGCTTGGCTTAATCAAGAGTGTGTGATCCATCTACCTAAGACCAAACAAAATTGTCCATGTCCTCCTATGTATGCATTCCATCAAATACCAAAAGATGATGTTGCATCTCGGATGTGGCTGAAGAATTTGAATTTGAAGAAACCACCGAAAAGGGTCTTTGTTTGTAGTTTTCACTTTGTTGACAAAAAGCCAACTACTGCAAACCCATACCCTGAGCTGTATTTGGGTTATGAACGAGAACCGAAGAAAACGAGACGACAGCTAAACCGAGTTGATCGCCAGACTGACCATGGATCTGAAGGTAAGAAAGCTGAAAATGGATTAATTTAATAGCTTAAGTAATTGTTTTGTGATGCTCTCTTTTGAGGTTAGCACTATGCTATATGTTAGCGGCTAACGTGGGCTTATACATAATTACCCCTTTGTGTTGACATGACCACACTGATACGACATAAACAGGCATCTTTTAAAACATGAATAAGCCACTTTAGTAGGGTGGGGGGATAATCATCAAGTTCAAAATTTGAACACACCCATTTGGGACATGATTAACACTATCAATACAAGACTTTTGACACCAAAAGTAACTCTGTATCTTGAAAATAACCCCCCACCCCTTGAAAATCAAAAAATACCCAAAAAGGGGCATTTTCTGCCAATTCCGCCTGGTAAGCATGAGCTATTCTTAATGTTTGCCTATATAGTGTTGAATAAATACTTTAAAACTCATTTGGGAATTAATAAACACAATAAATAGAAGAACTGTTACACCTCAAAGTAACACTGTACCTTGAAAATAATCCCTCATCCCGCTTTAAAATGAAAGATAACACGAAATAATTTAGTTTTCTGGCTTTTCCACGCATACGCAGTCCACGTATGCTGAACACGTCAACACGTACATCGCACTGGGCGCACCCACCTTCCCCACTGGGTCTGAGTCGCCGTTTTACCCGTGCTCTGTTGGACTTCCTCACGTGGATGTCCCTGCAGTAGCTTCCTTGGCCTCCTGTGAGGACGGCCAGGCCTGCAAGAACCCCCAATTACTGGGGCACCCGGCGATTCTCATGAGACCGCAGCCGACACCTTGAGTCCTTGAGGGCTACTGAGAGTACTGGGTGAGACTCTGGTGTCTATGGGTGCCCCGTCACTGGACAGGGTTCTCCTCCCGCCCTTGTTGCGACTGTCGAACTCCTCCTGCCCCCAGTGCGTCCTGACCACGTTGTGCTGCCCGGGCAGGGACTGGCCCTCGTACAGCGGGCGCAAGGGGTTGGCGGCAATTTTGGCTACCCACCAGACCTGTCTTGAAACACGGACCAAGGAGTCTAACTCGTGTGTGAGTCGTAGGGCTCACTCGAAAGTCGAAAACCTGTGGCGCAATTAAAGTGAAGGATGGCCCAGGCTGCCCCAGGTGGGATTGTGCACGCTCCACACGATGGGACCCGAAAGATTGTGAACTATGGCTGGCTGGGCAAAGCCAGAGGAAACTTTGGTGGAGTCCTGACGTGCAACTCGGTCGTCCGACCTGAGTATAGGGGCAAAAGATGAATCAAACTCTCTAACTAATCGCTCATCACACCCCATTAAAGGTGTTGGTTGCTATAAAGAGCAGGACCGTGGCCATGGAAGTTGGAATCCGTTAAGGAGTGTAACAACCTGCCGAATCAACTAGCCCTGAAAATGGATGGCGCTGGAGCGATGGACCCGGCCGTCGTTGGCCACGAAATGCCACTATGATGATACGCGATGAGTAGGAGGGCAGCCGCGGTGACACAGAAGCCGCGGGTGCAGATCTTGGTGGAAGTAGCACATGTTCAAAGGGTTCCATGTGAACCCAAGGCTCCCACTCGCACAACCTGTCGTGCCAATAGGGCTGAGTCAGATTGGCAGGGCTGTTGTGTGCTGGGTCGGCCCGGGTCTTGGCTGTACTAACTATGGGGGTTACAATCACCCCTCCCGAAGTGTGAAGCGCGTCTTCACGCTGCAGACCGCTGCACACAACGTCCCTCCATGTCCCTCGTGTCCCTCATGCAAGGATATCACAGGCACATGCAGAGAGGGGTGGGGTTGCTTGGGCACCTGCCCTTTTGCCTCAAAGTGCACTTTTGGATGCTAAAAACCTTTTGATTCTAAGTTATATATGTGCTATCTACTGTACATTTCTGGTGTGAAATGGCACAAGGGACCCCACAAAAAGACCACCCCCAAAATCGACACGTGCTGCGCACCCACAGAAGGGCCCATCTGTGTGGTTCGAACACCTGACCACTCAGTGCCCTCTGCACAGCCCTGCGTGCCACTGCCTATATGGCTGAGCCAATTGGCAGGGCTGTTTGTGCGCCGGATCTTGACTTTACTAACTATGGGGGCTACACTTGCAGTCTACCAGGAGCCATGCATTATGTAAATGTACTTTATAACATTATAACTTTGCAACATCTACCAGGTGAACCAAAGTTCTCTCTTAAGATTTTTTATATTTTTTTTAATGAAAATTGGGGGGAAAAAGTGGGAAAAAACATGTCCGATTTATTTTTTTGGGTGGGGTGGGGGGTTTATTTCATCCTAGGTACCAACTCCCAATACAAAATATCTCCCAAATGACCCAATGCACCATCACTGAAATGGGCGCAATCATTTTCCAAAGTTTTAAATTTTAGGCCATTTATCCCCCCACCCTAACTTTAGCCCTATGTTATGGCTGGGTTATTTGAAAATAGCCGATCTACAATGACATACATACAGCAAGCTACAAGCTCACAACGCGTCGCGTTGTGAAAAGTATCAATACTATGTATTGATACTTTTACTTAAGTAGAAATGCGAGTACTTTTTCCACCACTGTGGCACACTAACCTTCAAAAGTATTCAATATGGCAGCTCACATGTTTATTTGCCAGTGCAAACTGTGGTACATGTGTTTACCTCTGCCATATGTATTACCCTGTTCATAAATGTTTGGCTAAATCCTTGTGTTCTCTCTGCCCCATTGTAGAAACATCCTCATGTGACCCAGAAACAGGTGCACCTGAACAACCAAATGCTCAGCCTGCACACGCTGATGGTAAGCAAGCTATTTGTTTTTTTTTTTTTAAATGTTTTTGTCTAACTTTAGTCAACTGTTGCAACATCAACATAGTTTTGTCCACATGTTTCACACTAGTGAATTATGGTCTATGCATTTATTTAGCATTCCCATACAAATGCAATGTAAAGATGCCAGGCACACCCTCCCATTCACACTGTGCATTGTTGTGCCAATGTCTTCATTTTGATTGCCAGGTAGACAATGGTGAGGCCATTTAATTTACACTCCCATACAAATGCAATGTGACGATGCCCGACACACCCTCCCATTCACACTTTGCATTGTTGTGCCAATGTCTTCATTTTGATTGCCAGGTAGACAATAGTGAGGCCATTACATTCAAATGCAATGTAATGATGGCAGACAATAATTAGTATCACATGCTCAATGCTGTAGAATTATTTGATTATAATGATATGTTTTTTTTCTTTCTCTGACCTGCTACCCTGACAGTTTGTCAGACATGTGCCACTAAGCCTACATACAGAGATGCTGGAACACAGTGGGAAGACCCCTCGCTGCTTGATCATGCCTACAGTTCATCAACCACCAAAACAACAAACAAAGCTACACAGTGTGATGCAGGCACAGTGGCTGATCAGGCGAGCACCATGCTTCTTGGCGATAACGAATCTCTGTTGTTCACTGGATTAGTTCTGGAGCACTTTTACCTTTTGGTGACCGTGTTGACTCCTTTCAGAAAAAATACTTTCACCCTTCCAGTTGTCGACCAAATTCTGATGACACTTATGAAGTTAAAACTGAACCATGTATTAGCAGATATCGCTCAGCGTTTCAATGTCTCTCAGAGTATGGCAAGCAGGGTCATTGCATACTGGATCGATTGTATGGATGAGGAAATCTCACCGCTTGTCTCCTGGCTACCCAGAGACACACTCAAAGATAACATGCCATTGCCATTTCATAAGCATTACGCACAAACAACCTGCATCATTGACTGTGCGGAAACTTCTCTGCAGAGGGCCACAAACCTTGACTGCAGGAGTGCCACATTTAGTCACTACAAAGGCACCAACACAATAAAGTATCTGATCGCTGTTTCTCCGTCTGGCATGATCATGTTTATTTCAGATGCATATGCTGGTAAAAGCAGTGATAAGTACATCACAAGGAATTCTGGATTCCTGGATCACCTAATGCCTGGTGATGAGGTCATGGCAGACCGCGGCTTCACTATCCAGGGCTTGTTACGAGAAAGACTAGTTAGATTGAATATTCCTGCATTTACTCGCAGGCGTGCACAGCTGACTAATGAGGAGGTCACACGCACCAGGCGTGTTGCAAATGTGCGCATTCATGTTGAACGGGCCATCAGAAGGCTCAAAGTGTTTAGGATTTTATCACAAACTTTCCCCATCAGTTTGATACCAAAAGTGGACAAAATCCTGAGAATATGTGCTGCCCTAGTTAACCTGAGGCATGCACTGATCAAAAACGTGTCTCCTGAGACTTGAGTGGGTGTTTCAGTTTCAGAGTTGATTTGCTGTTTTGCTTTGTTTTGATCTCATGTACAGTATGGATTTTTTTCCTCATGTATGATTTTCCAAATAAAGTCTTTTAAAATATGAATTGGTGTTATTTCTTTACAGCTTGAATGCCCATGGTGTTTCCCAACATTTTAGCTTGTGACCACAAAGAGAAATTACATGTTTGCCTGGGAACTAAACGAGTGAAAATAGCAGATCTACAAGCTTGTCGCTTTGCAGTGAGCTGGTGGATTGGCTATTTTCACTACCTCTTAAACATTTGCATTCTAATTTATTCACAGGATTTTTAGTTATCTAATTTCTTTAACTGAAATTACTCAGGTAATTGCATTTTTATTTTAGCTTTTTGGGTAATGTTTTGAACTAAATGATCACTGTAATAAACCCAACACAGTAATGACTGTCAAGTGAGGTTTCTGTCAACTGTTGTGACTTTGCAACATCAACATTTTGTCCAGATGTTTCACACTAGTGAATTATGGTCTATGCATTTATTTAGCATTCCCATACAAATGCAATGTAAAGATGCCAGGCACACCCTCCCATTCACACTGTGCATTGTTGTGCCAATGTCTTCATTTTGATTGCCAGGTAGACTATGGTGAGGCCATTTAATTTACACTCCCATACAAATGCAATGTGACGATGCCCGACACACCCTCCCAGTCAAGTTTTGTCAGTTTGCATGTTTGCCTGGGAACAAAACTAGTGAAAATAGCAGATCTACAAGCGTGTCGCTTCACACTTGAGCTGGTAGATTGGCTATTTTCACTACTTCTTAAATATTTGTATTCTAATTTTCACATGTGATTTCAAGTTTAATGATGCTTGCTTTCAGTTCATTTAAGCTGATCACTGTAATAAAACCAACACACAGTAATGACTCTCAATCAAGTTTTATTTGTCAGTATTCAAGTGACAAGTTTCAAATTTCAAGAAAAACAACAACACTGCAACCAGTCTATGCTAAATAACACTGCACACACAAATAGCAAATGAACAACTTCAGGGTGATTTCACAATTGTGCGATATGCAGGACAAAACTCTAAGTCTCCCTGCAAAAACTCATCCACAATTCTTGGGAGCATGTGGGCAAAATAGAAGCTACGCAAACGTGCAACCTGCTGCTGGGCAACGACAGTGTCAAATGGTACTGGGATTTCTACGTTATCAGAACTGCTCCACAACAACAACAATGCTTTACTAAGTCCTGTGCAGTGCATTCCGATTTGCACCTGCATGTAGTAACCCCTTGACCCCTTTTGGCACACCTGGTATTCTGCATTGACCACGTCTATGTCACTGATGCGTGCCACTTCACCTCTGAAAGTCTTGTTTTTTCGCACCACTGGTGACTTTATCTCCAAAAGTGTATCCGTGTCGATGATCCCATCAGGACTTGCTGCCAACCACGGCTCTCCTGGGCACAACACCAGACCTTTGCTTTCAATGCTGAGGCCCTGGTCCTGTAAAGACTGTCTGGCAACCTCTTCACTTTCTGTTCCGTGACGTGTTGCTGTGTTGCCAAGAAAAGTTGGGTGGAGATGCCCTGACAAAAACGTGTCAGGTTTTGTGGTAAGACGAACTGGGACCTTTTTTGCTGTGCTGGCAGTAATGCGTACCTTACGCATATCATGCCACAGTTGCTCTTTGCTCTGTCCTTTTGTGTGCTGTTCGATGGCCATCAACTGGGTTGCAGACATGTTGATGTAGTCATCGTAAAATGTTTTGCATTTCACACAGGCCAACGGTGTTTCATGGTTGTCATGGACCAGTGAAGCTGGCAGGACTTCCACAGGTTGAACAGGCTTAGCAGAGGGTTTAGAGTGGAAGTGGGTGGAGACGAGGCTGTTATCAATGCGAGTGTAGAACGGTGCCACTGTCAGGCGAAGCCTACTCTGTTTCCAATCTTCATGACTGAATTCAAATATTACCTTCTTTTTGGGATAGGACAACTCTAACCTGCATCAATTGGTATTTTATAATTGCCAATTGTACCCTATCCATCTCAAAAACAAATTGGATGTCTATTGTATGTATTTTTTGATGGGGAATTCAAATGTTACCTTCTTTTTTAGATAGGACAACTCTAACCTGCATCAATTGGTGCATCAACCTACTATCTATCTATCTATCTATCTATCTATCTATCTATCTATCTATCTATCTATCTATCTATCTATCTACATGTATATAAAGCTGTTCTTGCATTTGAATTCAAGTCTGACACAAGTTAAGGTTAACTTAGGTAGTATTTCATTTTGCTGGCTTTTAGGGTCTGTGTGTGAGTGTGTAGGCTCACACATTATTATAATTGTCATTAAGTGACTGACTATCTATCTATCTATCTATCTATCTATCTATCTATCTATCTATCTATCTATCCATCTATCCATCTATCTATCCATCTATTTATGTATACTTCACCTTTAGTCCAGAAGAGAGTTCAGCCTCAGGAACTTGCACACATGGAACTGTGTCATGACTGTGTCATGGAGCTAAAACAGAGCTATGTTAAATACTCACAATGACTCTGATGGACCAATCAGGGTGGTGGTGGGGGGGGGGAGGGATCAACAATAGACAGAAACTGGATAATGCTTTGTTAACTGTCCCACCTAAGTCCCTGCTAGTCTGAACAAACATCACCTTCCCTCTCATAACACTACTACTACTACATTTATATAAAGCTGCTCTTGCATTTGAATTCAAGTCTGACACAAGTTAAGGTTAACTTAGGTAGTATTTCATTTTGCTGGCTTTTAGGGTCTGTGTGTGAGTGTGTAGGCTCACAGATTATTATAATTGTCATTAAGTGACTCTATCTATCTATCTATCCATCCATCCATCCATCCATCCATCCATCCATCCATCTATCCATCTATCCATCTATTTATTTATACTTACTCTTTACATTTTCTATAAATATTTATTTCTATATAAAACTCAGTTGTTGGAGTTATTGTGTGCCTTTTCTTGTAGCTAAAGAGTCCATTTGTTCACTAGACATTATAAGTCAAGGTTACTATTTTGAGTTGAAGCTAAGTGTTTTATTGCTTTGTGGTTTAACATGATTTAAAAGGCAAATTCATTGTTATGGTTACTTTAGAAGACTGCTTTTGCATTCATGAGTTAAAAAGAGAGCCAAGCGAATTCAAAGAGTTAGGTTAAAGGAACACAAAACATGACCTAACTCACAGCTGCCATTGGACAGACAGTTACAACATACTCTTATCTTTCACAGAACAGACAATTATCATTTATTTTATCTATTTGAGACTATGTAGCTGCTCTAGGGGAAATAGAGCATTATATCAGCCTATTCAATTGATAATGACCAATGGGTGCCAGTTTCCAAGTAGTTAAAGCATATTAACATAACAATATATGTGGCCTAGACATGGACATTGCCCAATCAACTCGTAATCTACAGAAATGTCCACCACATCACACAGTATAAAACCTAGTAGGCTTAGTGGATTACCTATGTTAAATCATGTCAGGTTAGTTTGGTTCAAGGTTCAAGTATAATAATTTATGAGACAAAAATGTAAACAGCACAAATGTACAATCACATCTAGGCTAGAATGATAACATAAAGTCCTGACTACTCCTTGTTATTGTGGTCCTAAATACTACAATGATTAGTTTGGATGCATTGCTTCTATCATGTCCAATTAAAAATAAATACATTACATACATACATAAATCTGCCTTCTCCTGTATTGTATTAGTGACATTCATTATCAATAGTAAAATAACAGGACAGAGCAAAAAAGGTCTTTATCTGATCACATGCAATCAGACACTCACACTGCACAGCAATACTTTATTACAGGCTCAAGGCCCACAGGGTAAGAAGACCATACATTACAAAGATAATAATAAAAAAAAAAACAACAGAGTACATTCTCCAAGCCCCACCGGAGCTAAAGAGGCACTCATGCCAGTGGCCTCTAACGGTAGACGTGTACCTGACAGAGTTTTCCCCACATTGGTTACAGATATAAGGTTTCTCTCTGGTGTGAATTTGTTGGTGTATTTTGATATGTTCCAGTCTAGGAAAGCTCTTTCCACACTGGTCACAGCAATAAGGTTTCTTTCCAGTGTGATTTTTCTGGTGTGCTTTGAGATGATGCATATCACTGAACCTTTTCTCACACTGGACACAGCAGTATATGGCTTCTCACCAGTGTGGATTTTCAGGTGTCTTTTCAGAGCCGTCTTCAGAGTGAACCTTTTCCCACATTGGTGACAGCAGTAAGGTCTCTCTCAAGTGTGAATCTTCTTGTGTTGTACGAGGCTAGATTTTACAGTGAAACGTTTGCCACAGTGTTCACAGCAGTAAGGCTTTTCTTCGGTGTGAAATCTCTGGTGTACTTTCAGAGCAGCCGTTAAACTGAACTTTTCCCCACATTGGACACAGCTGTATGGTTTCTCTCCTGTGTGAATTCGTTCATGTATTTTGAGATAAGACAATCGAGTAAAGCTTTTCCCACACTGGTCACAGCAATAGGGCTTCTCTCTAGTGTGAATTCTCTGGTGTTCTCTTAAAATCCCCTTTTGAACAAATCTTTTCCCACACTGGTCACAACAATCTCTCCAGTATGTGAACGCTTATGATCTTTTAATTGTCCAGACGAGCAAAATACTTCCCACATTGTTCACAGCTGAATGGGTTCACTCCGGTATGAATTCTCTGGTCTACTTTGAGATAATAAATTGAGCTGAAGGCTTTTTCCACATTGGTTACAACAGCACTGTCTTGGTTTAACTGAGGACAGCACAGGACAGGGAGAGAAAACACACATCTGATAAGAGCCAGATTCACACATTGATCAGCATTTAAGTAACATCATCATTATTATTGTTGAGTCTGAAAAGAACAATACAATGTGATAGATCTTTACACATCTGACCCATAACATTATTAGCAATTCACATGGTTACTATAATAGGTGAGTCTTCTAGCTTTTAAAAAAAATAATATTTCATTAATTCTTTCTCTTACTAAGTGGAACATCCCACTTCTTAATTGTATATTATTTGGAAAGGGTTGAGTAGCAAAATGTTTGCCATAAATTCAATGCTGAGTTGCATTTGTTTTTCTACATTTCCCCTTCAATGTATTATTACAATGTATTTACTATTTCTTACTTAGGTCTACTTAACTTTGTATTTTTACATTATTATATTGATCAACATTAACACATAGTGTGCGTTAGGTTAGGTTAGTTGCAGAGTGTCCACAACTGTCCAGAATACACTGTACATCATTTCAAGACTCCAGACTTCAAGTGAAGATGAAATCTCTAGACGGCACCAGCGGCAATTCTGATGAACAGGTGGAACCCAAAGACCATCAAGATCTCTGTAAGTCACAGACTGAGTAAGTCTCCAGATAAACTCACACACATCAAAGTGTTTAAACATTACTTTTATCATTCATGACATAATATCATGTTACTGTTACCTACATGCCTTTATATGGGGAGAACCAAGCAACAACTTTGACCCGGTGATGATTTTGCTTTTAATAGAAAGGAATCCCGTACATTGTTGTATGTTAAATTACTTTCTGATCTGTTTGTGTTCATTATAACAGCCACAGGAAAGATACATTGTTTCAGATTGTTCCAGAGACTGATGACAGACCCTGGATGTAGCTCTGTCAGGTACACGTCTACCATTAGTGGACACTGGCATGAGTGGCATGAGTGCCTATTTAGCTCCGGTGGGGCTCGGTGAATGTACTCTCTGTTGTTGTTTTTTTAAATTATTATCTTTGTAATGTATTGTCTTCTTACCCTGTGGGCCTTGAGCCTGTAATAAAGTTTATATATTGCTGTGCAGTGTGAGTGTCTGATTGCATGTGATCAGATAAAGACACAACAGAGGCCTTTTTTGCTCTGTCCTGTTATTTTACTATTTATAATGAATGTCACTAATACAATACAGGAGAAGGCAGATTTCTGTATGTATGTAATGTATTTATTTTTAATTGGACATGATAGAAGCAATGCATCCAAACTAATCATTGTAGTATCTAGGACCACAATAACAAGGAGTAGTCAGGACTTTATGTTATCATTCTAGCCTAGATGTGATTGTACATTTGTGCACATTTGTGTTACATTTTTGTCTCATAAATTATTATACTTGAACCAAACTAACCTGACATGATTTAACATAGGTAATCCACTAAGCCTACTAGGTTTTATACTGTGTGATGTGGTGGACATTTCTGTAGATTACGAGTTGATTGGGCAATATCCATGTCTAGGCCACATATATTGTTATGTTAATATGCTTTAACTACTTAGAAACTGGCACCCATTGGTCATTATCAATTGAATAGGCTGATATAATGCTCTATTTCCCCTAGAGCAGCTACATAGTCTCAAATAGATAAAATAAATGATAATTGTCTGTTCTGTGAAAGATAAGAGTATGTTGTAACTGTCTGTCCAATGGCAGCTGTGAGTTAGGTCATGTTTTGTGTTCCTTTAACTTAACTCTTTGAATTAGCTTGGCTCTCTTTTTAACTCATGAATGCAAAAGCAGTCTTCTAAAGTAACCATAACAATGAATTTGCCTTTTAAATCATGTTAAACCACAAAGCAATAAAACACTTAGCTTCAACTCAAAATAGTAACCTTGACTTAATGTCTAGTGAACAAATGGACTCTTTAGCTACAAGAAAAGGCACACAATAACTCCACACAACTGAGTTTTATATAGAAATAAATATTTATAGAAAATGTAAACAGTAAGTATAAATAAATAGATGGATAGATTGATGGATAGATAGATAGATAGATAGATAGATAGATAGATAGATAGATAGATAGATAGAGTCACTTAATGACAATTATAATAATTTGTGAGCCTACACACTCACACACAGACCCTAAAAGCCAGCAAAATGAAATACTACCTAAGTTAACCTTAACTTGTGTCAGACTTGCATTCAAATGCAAGAGCAGCTTTATATAAATGTAGTAGTAGTAGTAGTAGTAGTAGTATTATGAGAGGGAAGGTGATGTTTGTTCAGACTAGCAGGGACTTAGGTGGGACAGTTAACAAAGCATTACCCAGTTTCTGTCTATTGTTGATCCCTCCCCCCACCACCACTCTGATTGGTCCATCAGACTCATTGTGAGTATTTAACATAGCCCTGTTTAGCTCCATGACACAGTCATGACACAGTTCCATGTGTGCAAGTTCCTGAGGCTGAACTCTCTTCTGGACTAAAGGTGAAGTATAAATAAATAGATAGATAGATAGATAGATAGATAGATAGATAGATAGATAGATAGATAGTAAGTAGGTTGATGCACCAATTGATGCAGGTTAGAGTTGTCCTATCTAAAAAAGAAGGTAACATTTGAATTCCCCATCAAAAAATACATACAATAGACATCCAATTTGTTTTTGAGATGGATAGGGTACAATTGGCAATTATAAAATACCAATTGATGCCGGTTAGAGTTGTCCTATCCCAAAAAGAAGGTAATATTTGAATTCTCCATCAAAAAATACATACAATAGACATCCAATTTGTTTTTTAGATGGATAGGGTACAATTGGCAATTATAAAATACCAATTGATGCAGGTTAGAGTTGTCCTATGCAAAAAAGAATCAAAAAATACATACAATAGACACCCTTTTTTTTTTCTTTTTCACTGCCTTTTTTTCGCGGCCTCGCCGTGCATTGAAAGGTTGTGGCGAGATGTCTGGATGGCAGTCACCCACACATTCTATGATGCCTTGCACACCTTGGAGGAGGACGGACACCTGGCCCTCAATAACAGCTGCCACCTATTCTGCTGCCACTATGTCTTCCTTCCTCGTCTCCAAGCAAGTAGTAACTGCTGCAACCTGCGGGAAGGCGTCTGCGAGACCTGGGTCTGCAAACAGGTCTGCAGTGCAGACCTGTTTGCAGACCCAGCACTGCAGACCCAGGTCAACCTCTCTACTGCTCCCAGTGGCAGCCTTAGCTCCAGGCGGAGCCGCTCGATTGTCCACGACATTGCAGGGTAAGAAGACCATACATTACAAAGATAATAATAAAAAAAAAAACAACAGAGTACATTCTCCAAGCCCCACCGGAGCTAAAGAGGCACTCATGCCAGTGGCCTCTAACGGTAGACGTGTACCTGACAGAGTTTTCCCCACATTGGTTACAGATATAAGGTTTCTCTCTGGTGTGAATTTGTTGGTGTATTTTGATATGTTCCAGTCTAGGAAAGCTCTTTCCACACTGGTCACAGCAATAAGGTTTCTTTCCAGTGTGATTTTTCTGGTGTGCTTTGAGATGATGCATATCACTGAACCTTTTCTCACACTGGACACAGCAGTATATGGCTTCTCACCAGTGTGGATTTTCAGGTGTCTTTTCAGAGCCGTCTTCAGAGTGAACCTTTTCCCACATTGGTGACAGCAGTAAGGTCTCTCTCAAGTGTGAATCTTCTTGTGTTGTACGAGGCTAGATTTTACAGTGAAACGTTTGCCACAGTGTTCACAGCAGTAAGGCTTTTCTTCGGTGTGAAATCTCTGGTGTACTTTCAGAGCAGCCGTTAAACTGAACTTTTCCCCACATTGGACACAGCTGTATGGTTTCTCTCCTGTGTGAATTCGTTCATGTATTTTGAGATAAGACAATCGAGTAAAGCTTTTCCCACACTGGTCACAGCAATAGGGCTTCTCTCTAGTGTGAATTCTCTGGTGTTCTCTTAAAATCCCCTTTTGAACAAATCTTTTCCCACACTGGTCACAACAATCTCTCCAGTATGTGAACGCTTATGATCTTTTAATTGTCCAGACGAGCAAAATACTTCCCACATTGTTCACAGCTGAATGGGTTCACTCCGGTATGAATTCTCTGGTCTACTTTGAGATAATAAATTGAGCTGAAGGCTTTTTCCACATTGGTTACAACAGCACTGTCTTGGTTTAACTGAGGACAGCACAGGACAGGGAGAGAAAACACACATCTGATAAGAGCCAGATTCACACATTGATCAGCATTTAAGTAACATCATCATTATTATTGTTGAGTCTGAAAAGAACAATACAATGTGATAGATCTTTACACATCTGACCCATAACATTATTAGCAATTCACATGGTTACTATAATAGGTGACTCTTCTAGCTTTTTAAAAAAATAATATTTCATTAATTCTTTCTCTTACTAAGTGGAACATCCCACTTCTTAATTGTATATTATTTGGAAAGGGTTGAGTAGCAAAATGTTTGCCATAAATTCAATGCTGAGTTGCATTTGTTTTTCTACATTTCCCCTTCAATGTATTATTACAATGTATTTACTATTTCTTACTTAGGTCTACTTAACTTTGTATTTTTACATTATTATATTGATCAACATTAACACATAATGTGCGTTAGGTTAGGTTAGTTGCAGAGTGTCCACAACTGTCCAGAATACACTGTACATCATTTCAAGACTCCAGACTTCAAGTGAAGATGAAATCTCTAGACGGCACCAGCGGCAATTCTGATGAACAGGTGGAACCCAAAGACCATCAAGATCTCTGTAAGTCACAGACTGAGTAAGTCTCCAGATAAACTCACACACATCAAAGTGTTTAAACATTACTTTTATCATTCATGACATAATATCATGTTACTGTTACCTACATGCCTTTATATGGGGAGAACCAAGCAACAACTTTGACCCGGTGATGATTTTGCTTTTAATAGAAAGGAATCCCGTACATTGTTGTATGTTAAATTACTTTCTGATCTGTTTGTGTTCATTATAACAGCCACAGGAAAGATACATTGTTTCAGATTGTTCCAGAGACTGATGACAGACCCTGGATGTAGCTCTGTCAGGTACACGTCTACCATTAGTGGACACTGGCATGAGTGGCATGAGTGCCTATTTAGCTCCGGTGGGGCTCGGTGAATGTACTCTCTGTTGTTGTTTTTTTAAATTATTATCTTTGTAATGTATTGTCTTCTTACCCTGTGGGCCTTGAGCCTGTAATAAAGTTTATATATTGCTGTGCAGTGTGAGTGTCTGATTGCATGTGATCAGATAAAGACACAACAGAGGCCTTTTTTGCTCTGTCCTGTTATTTTACTATTTATAATGAATGTCACTAATACAATACAGGAGAAGGCAGATTTCTGTATGTATGTAATGTATTTATTTTTAATTGGACATGATAGAAGCAATGCATCCAAACTAATCATTGTAGTATCTAGGACCACAATAACAAGGAGTAGTCAGGACTTTATGTTATCATTCTAGCCTAGATGTGATTGTACATTTGTGCACATTTGTGTTACATTTTTGTCTCATAAATTATTATACTTGAACCAAACTAACCTGACATGATTTAACATAGGTAATCCACTAAGCCTACTAGGTTTTATACTGTGTGATGTGGTGGACATTTCTGTAGATTACGAGTTGATTGGGCAATATCCATGTCTAGGCCACATATATTGTTATGTTAATATGCTTTAACTACTTAGAAACTGGCACCCATTGGTCATTATCAATTGAATAGGCTGATATAATGCTCTATTTCCCCTAGAGCAGCTACATAGTCTCAAATAGATAAAATAAATGATAATTGTCTGTTCTGTGAAAGATAAGAGTATGTTGTAACTGTCTGTCCAATGGCAGCTGTGAGTTAGGTCATGTTTTGTGTTCCTTTAACTTAACTCTTTGAATTAGCTTGGCTCTCTTTTTAACTCATGAATGCAAAAGCAGTCTTCTAAAGTAACCATAACAATGAATTTGCCTTTTAAATCATGTTAAACCACAAAGCAATAAAACACTTAGCTTCAACTCAAAATAGTAACCTTGACTTAATGTCTAGTGAACAAATGGACTCTTTAGCTACAAGAAAAGGCACACAATAACTCCACACAACTGAGTTTTATATAGAAATAAATATTTATAGAAAATGTAAACAGTAAGTATAAATAAATAGATGGATAGATTGATGGATAGATAGATAGATAGATAGATAGATAGATAGATAGATAGATAGATAGATAGATAGATAGATAGAGTCACTTAATGACAATTATAATAATTTGTGAGCCTACACACTCACACACAGACCCTAAAAGCCAGCAAAATGAAATACTACCTAAGTTAACCTTAACTTGTGTCAGACTTGCATTCAAATGCAAGAGCAGCTTTATATAAATGTAGTAGTAGTAGTAGTAGTAGTAGTAGTATTATGAGAGGGAAGGTGATGTTTGTTCAGACTAGCAGGGACTTAGGTGGGACAGTTAACAAAGCATTACCCAGTTTCTGTCTATTGTTGATCCCTCCCCCCACCACCACTCTGATTGGTCCATCAGACTCATTGTGAGTATTTAACATAGCCCTGTTTAGCTCCATGACACAGTCATGACACAGTTCCATGTGTGCAAGTTCCTGAGGCTGAACTCTCTTCTGGACTAAAGGTGAAGTATAAATAAATAGATAGATAGATAGATAGATAGATAGATAGATAGATAGATAGATAGATAGATAGTAAGTAGGTTGATGCACCAATTGATGCAGGTTAGAGTTGTCCTATCTAAAAAAGAAGGTAACATTTGAATTCCCCATCAAAAAATACATACAATAGACATCCAATTTGTTTTTGAGATGGATAGGGTACAATTGGCAATTATAAAATACCAATTGATGCCGGTTAGAGTTGTCCTATCCCAAAAAGAAGGTAATATTTGAATTCTCCATCAAAAAATACATACAATAGACATCCAATTTGTTTTTTAGATGGATAGGGTACAATTGGCAATTATAAAATACCAATTGATGCAGGTTAGAGTTGTCCTATGCAAAAAAGAATCAAAAAATACATACAATAGACACCCTTTTTTTTTTCTTTTTCACTGCCTTTTTTTCGCGGCCTCGCCGTGCATTGAAAGGTTGTGGCGAGATGTCTGGATGGCAGTCACCCACACATTCTATGATGCCTTGCACACCTTGGAGGAGGACGGACACCTGGCCCTCAATAACAGCTGCCACCTATTCTGCTGCCACTATGTCTTCCTTCCTCGTCTCCAAGCAAGTAGTAACTGCTGCAACCTGCGGGAAGGCGTCTGCGAGACCTGGGTCTGCAAACAGGTCTGCAGTGCAGACCTGTTTGCAGACCCAGCACTGCAGACCCAGGTCAACCTCTCTACTGCTCCCAGTGGCAGCCTTAGCTCCAGGCGGAGTCGCTCGATTGTCCACGACATTGCAAGCGGCGCGAAGGCCAGCGGACCTTGGTCCTGCTCTTCGCCCCCGAGCGCCGCAGGCGCGAGTGGCCGCGAAGAGCGGGCCAGGGCCGCGCGGCCGGCGGAGCGCCGCGCGAGTTACGAAGCCGTGGTGAATGCAATCGTTCTATTTATGCCCAGGCCGTAAGGCCTGGGCAAGCCCACGATAAACGCCCTGTCCAAGTGACTACAATGTCTGCACAGTCACCGAAGCACTAGGGGCAGTAAAGTCAAGTAGTATGGGGTCTGCAAACCCGGGTCTTCAGACCCACGTCTGCAGACATGCTGCAGACTTCCCGCAGGCTGCAGCGGTTAGCTTCTCTCTCCAAGCATCCCTTGATGTGTTCCATGCTGGTTGGGATAATCATCCATTGAGATCCGAAGGAAACATGACACCCAATCAACTGTGGGAGATTGGACAAATGCAGCATCCTGTCTCTGATCCAGACAACCTAGAGGTTATTCAGTTCTTATTTTTACACAAATGGAAAGGCTTACAATTTAAAACCCTGTCTATCATTGTGTGCAAGGAAATGTATTTTACACAACCACTTTCTAGAAGAATAACATTGAAATCTCATCTGCTATTTTCAGAGATGGGAGGTAACGAAGTACAAATACTTCGTTACTGTAACGAAGTACGTTTTTCAGTACTTTGTACTTTACTGAGTAGTTATTTGTCTGAGTACTTTTTACTTTTATCCGTTACATTTTAACACAAGTATCTGTACTTTTACTCCGCTACATTTTCAAAACAGGCTCGTTACTTTTGTTTTAATGGTATATAGTCTATTAATGTTGCGCCGGAGCATATCTGAATTATCTGAAGCGCATCTGATAGGCACACACAGTCGCACGCACGCACACACACACAGCCACACGCAGAGCCCCTCCCAGCAGCAGCAGCAGCAGCAGCAGCAAGCAAGTTCTCTGCTTTCCTCTTACCTGCAGCCAGGACATCCTCGACATGTTCCCAAACAAATAAGTCCTTATTTAAACAGTACACAGCTTCCAATTCCAAACACAGCCTTTGTGATCATTAATCCACCCGTACCGCTGGATTAAGAATTGACGTCTTTTCTCTTTTTGTCTTTCCAGGTGTAGCCTATTACAACTCGTTAAGCCTCGTCAGAACGTTTTAAAGTGCACTGATCAATAGAGAGAAGTCTCTGTAGAGAGGTTAAAACGAATCAAAACAACTTGAAGCAGTAACATGGGGTATTTTTTTGCTTTGCATATACTTGAAGGCATCAGACTAATGACATAAGGTACATTTCTCACCTTAAATAATGAAATGCAGACATGCACGTGCTGCTATGTGTTTGAATAGGGAAACCTTATTTATTTATTTTAGCTTTTAGAAAAGAAATATTAAAATAAGATTTTGTTTGATAATATAAGTTTTGCCATAATCATGCAGATGTATTACAATGACACAGCTATAACAGCAATGTTTAAAAATGTTATATATTACAGTAGTAGACCTATAATCTATAATTCTTTTTTAATTCATATTATTTTTGTATCCATATCATGATATTAGACTGGATAATTATCGTCTGTGATTTGGGATATTGTACTACATATACCAAGTCTTATTTGTCCTTTTTTTTTATAAAACAAAACGGACTCGAACCCCCTGACTTGGACTTGACTTGGACGCTTTAGGTGGACTCGACTACAACACTATAGCACATTCTCACAATTACATCATAAACATATTAACTAGTATTGTAAGATTACTTTTTAAAGTGACAGTACCCCTTTAGATGACAGTCCTACTTCAATTTAATATCCTTCAAATTCTATTGGCTTTGCACAGAAACATACGGTAAAAATACTTTTACTTTTACTTCAAAAGTACTTTTCAAATCCGGTACTTTTTACTTTTTACTTGAGTAAAGTTTTTAGTTGAGTACTTTTACTTTTACCAAAGTAGTTTTTTTCACAAGTACTTGTACTTTTACTTGAGTACAGAATGTGAGTACTTTTCCCATCTCTAGCTATTTTAGGAACTCCATATTCCCCACATCGACTGGGAAGACAGCCTGCTTCCGGAGGAGAGAACCGGAGTAATTGTACCGCAACTTGACAGTCCACTTACTGAAGAGCAAATGGGTAAACTGAGAGCAACCATTGATCCCATGGGACCCTCAGACACATTCGGAACAGACATTTATCTACAGTTTGTCGAGTCACTCACATTACAGTGGTCCTAATGTGTAACAAATGAAAAATGCCATCAGAGACTTGTGAAGTTATTAGTCATTTTCTTCCAATGGGAAGGACCAAAAACCCAAGAAAGAACACAAGTTTTAACATTAAGTGCAACATTTCAAACATTGCCTTTAAAGAGGCTTTTAGAGTTAACTATATAGACAACATTCCTGGCCCCGCCCCCAAGTCGAAAGGGAACTTCCGGGTTCTGTCAGGCATGCATATAAACAAGAGGCAGTCACACACTCACACTCACGATAACATAACAACCTGGACTCACACTACTACTTTGCTTTCGTTATCTTTGATTACCTTCTGCTACAATGCCAACACATTGTGCAGTGCGTGGCTGTTCTAAGACTTCTGACCATCTGAAAGCTTGGCTTAATCAAGAGTGTGTGATCCATCTACCTAAGACCAAACAAAATTGTCCATGTCCTCCTATGTATGCATTCCATCAAATACCAAAAGATGATGTTGCATCTCGGATGTGGCTGAAGAATTTGAATTTGAAGAAACCACCGAAAAGGGTCTTTGTTTGTAGTTTTCACTTTGTTGACAAAAAGCCAACTACTGCAAACCCATACCCTGAGCTGTATTTGGGTTATGAACGAGAACCGAAGAAAACGAGACGACAGCTAAACCGAGTTGATCGCCAGACTGACCATGGATCTGAAGGTAAGAAAGCTGAAAATGGATTAATTTAATAGCTTAAGTAATTGTTTTGTGATGCTCTCTTTTGAGGTTAGCACTATGCTATATGTTAGCGGCTAACGTGGGCTTATACATAATTACCCCTTTGTGTTGACATGACCACACTGATACGACATAAACAGGCATCTTTTAAAACATGAATAAGCCACTTGTCTTTAGCCCTATGTTATGGCTGGGTTATTTGAAAATAGCCGATCTACAATGACATACATACAGCAAGCTACAAGCTCACAACGCGTCGCGTTGTGAAAAGTATCAATACTATGTATTGATACTTTTACTTAAGTAGAAATGCGAGTACTTTTTCCACCACTGTGGCACACTAACCTTCAAAAGTATTCAATATGGCAGCTCACATGTTTATTTGCCAGTGCAAACTGTGGTACATGTGTTTACCTCTGCCATATGTATTACCCTGTTCATAAATGTTTGGCTAAATCCTTGTGTTCTCTCTGCCCCATTGTAGAAACATCCTCATGTGACCCAGAAACAGGTGCACCTGAACAACCAAATGCTCAGCCTGCACACGCTGATGGTAAGCAAGCTATTTTTTTATTTTTTTTTTAAATGTTTTTTGTCTAACTTTAGTCAACTGTTGCAACATCAACATAGTTTTGTCCACATGTTTCACACTAGTGAATTATGGTCTATGCATTTATTTAGCATTCCCATACAAATGCAATGTAAAGATGCCAGGCACACCCTCCCATTCACACTGTGCATTGTTGTGCCAATGTCTTCATTTTGATTGCCAGGTAGACAATGGTGAGGCCATTTAATTTACACTCCCATACAAATGCAATGTGACGATGCCCGACACACCCTCCCATTCACACTGTGCATTGTTGTGCCAATGTCTTCATTTTGATTGCCAGGTAGACAATAGTGAGGCCATTACATTCAAATGCAATGTAATGATGGCAGACAATAATTAGTATCACATGCTCAATGCTGTAGAATTATTTGATTATAATGATATGTTTTTTTTTCTTTCTCTGACCTGCTACCCTGACAGTTTGTCAGACATGTGCCACTAAGCCTACATACAGAGATGCTGGAACACAGTGGGAAGACCCCTCGCTGCTTGATCATGCCTACAGTTCATCAACCACCAAAACAACAAACAAAGCTACACAGTGTGATGCAGGCACAGTGGCTGATCAGGCGAGCACCATGCTTCTTGGCGATAACGAATCTCTGTTGTTCACTGGATTAGTTCTGGAGCACTTTTACCTTTTGGTGACCGTGTTGACTCCTTTCAGAAAAAATACTTTCACCCTTCCAGTTGTCGACCAAATTCTGATGACACTTATGAAGTTAAAACTGAACCATGTATTAGCAGATATCGCTCAGCGTTTCAATGTCTCTCAGAGTATGGCAAGCAGGGTCATTGCATACTGGATCGATTGTATGGATGAGGAAATCTCACCGCTTGTCTCCTGGCTACCCAGAGACACACTCAAAGATAACATGCCATTGCCATTTCATAAGCATTACGCACAAACAACCTGCATCATTGACTGTGCGGAAACTTCTCTGCAGAGGGCCACAAACCTTGACTGCAGGAGTGCCACATTTAGTCACTACAAAGGCACCAACACAATAAAGTATCTGGTCGCTGTTTCTCCGTCTGGCATGATCATGTTTATTTCAGATGCATATGCTGGTAAAAGCAGTGATAAGTACATCACAAGGAATTCTGGATTCCTGGATCACCTAATGCCTGGTGATGAGGTCATGGCAGACCGCGGCTTCACTATCCAGGGCTTGTTACGAGAAAGACTAGTTAGATTGAATATTCCTGCATTTACTCGCAGGCGTGCACAGCTGACTAATGAGGAGGTCACACGCACCAGGCGTGTTGCAAATGTGCGCATTCATGTTGAACGGGCCATCAGAAGGCTCAAAGTGTTTAGGATTTTATCACAAACTTTCCCCATCAGTTTGATACCAAAAGTGGACAAAATCCTGAGAATATGTGCTGCCCTAGTTAACCTGAGGCATGCACTGATCAAAAACGTGTCTCCTGAGACTTGAGTGGGTGTTTCAGTTTCAGAGTTGATTTGCTGTTTTGCTTTGTTTTGATCTCATGTACAGTATGGATTTTTTTCCTCATGTATGATTTTCCCAATAAAGTCTTTTAAAATATGAATTGGTGTTATTTCTTTACAGCTTGAATGCCCATGGTGTTTCCCAACATTTTAGCTTGTGACCACAAAGAGAAATTACATGTTTGCCTGGGAACTAAACGAGTGAAAATAGCAGATCTACAAGCTTGTCGCTTTGCAGTGAGCTGGTGGATTGGCTATTTTCACTACCTCTTAAACATTTGCATTCTAATTTATTCACAGGATTTTTAGTTATCTAATTTCTTTAACTGAAATTACTCAGGTAATTGCATTTTTATTTTAGCTTTTTGGGTAATGTTTTGAACTAAATGATCACTGTAATAAACCCAACACAGTAATGACTGTCAAGTGAGGTTTCTGTCAACTGTTGTGACTTTGCAACATCAACATTTTGTCCAGATGTTTCACACTAGTGACTTATGGTCTATGCATTTATTTAGCATTCCCATACAAATGCAATGTAAAGATGCCAGGCACACCCTCCCATTCACACTGTGCATTGTTGTGCCAATGTCTTCATTTTGATTGCCAGGTAGACTATGGTGAGGCCATTTAATTTACACTCCCATACAAATGCAATGTGACGATGCCCGACACACCCTCCCAGTCAAGTTTTGTCAGTTTGCATGTTTGCCTGGGAACAAAACTAGTGAAAATAGCAGATCTACAAGCGTGTCGCTTCACACTTGAGCTGGTAGATTGGCTATTTTCACTACTTCTTAAATATTTGTATTCTAATTTTCACATGTGATTTCAAGTTTAATGATGCTTGCTTTCAGTTCATTTAAGCTGATCACTGTAATAAAACCAACACACAGTAATGACTCTCAATCAAGTTTTATTTGTCAGTATTCAAGTGACAAGTTTCAAATTTCAAGAAAAACAACAACACTGCAACCAGTCTATGCTAAATAACACTGCACACACAAATAGCAAATGAACAACTTCAGGGTGATTTCACAATTGTGCGATATGCAGGACAAAACTCTAAGTCTCCCTGCAAAAACTCATCCACAATTCTTGGGAGCATGTGGGCAAAATAGAAGCTACGCAAACGTGCAACCTGCTGCTGGGCAAAGACAGTGTCAAATGGTACTGGGATTTCTACGTTATCAGAACTGCTCCACAACAACAACAATGCTTTACTAAGTCCTGTGCAGTGCATTCCGATTTGCACCTGCATGTAGTAACCCCTTGACCCCTTTTGGCACACCTGGTATTCTGCATTGACCACGTCTATGTCACTGATGCGTGCCACTTCACCTCTGAAAGTCTTGTTTTTTCGCACCACTGGTGACTTTATCTCCAAAAGTGTATCCGTGTCGATGATCCCATCAGGACTTGCTGCCAACCACGGCTCTCCTGGGCACAACACCAGACCTTTGCTTTCAATGCTGAGGCCCTGGTCCTGTAAAGACTGTCTGGCAACCTCTTCACTTTCTGTTCCGTGACGTGTTGCTGTGTTGCCAAGAAAAGTTGGGTGGAGATGCCCTGACAAAAACGTGTCAGGTTTTGTGGTAAGACGAACTGGGACCTTTTTTGCTGTGCTGGCAGTAATGCGTACCTTACGCATATCATGCCACAGTTGCTCTTTGCTCTGTCCTTTTGTGTGCTGTTCGATGGCCATCAACTGGGTTGCAGACATGTTGATGTAGTCATCGTAAAATGTTTTGCATTTCACACAGGCCAACGGTGTTTCATGGTTGTCATGGACCAGTGAAGCTGGCAGGACTTCCACAGGTTGAACAGGCTTAGCAGAGGGTTTAGAGTGGAAGTGGGTGGAGACGAGGCTGTTATCAATGCGAGTGTAGAACGGTGCCACTGTCAGGCGAAGCCTACTCTGTTTCCAATCTTCATGACAGGTGTAGTGTACAACAGGCTTGGAGGGTCCAGCTGGCCGATCTTGAGATGGCAGGAAGAGTTTCTCTCTGCTGTGGCGTTTGAATCTGATGTCACTCATTTTGCTCTGCCCACAGTTCTTTTTGGACCCGGCATTCCACTGATTCTGTCCATCTGTGCAGGCATGTCCAGTCTTCCCCTGTCTCACAGCATTTTCCACCTAGAAAATATGAAGACATAAGGACATTAAGCATAATACAAAAACACCCATGCAATTATACAAATAAATAGAAAGGGGTAGGGAGTGACACCACCTTTTAACCAGTGGTGTGATATGGATTTTAGAAGTGTGGGTCCTCTAAATTCATGACATCATGCTCTGTTTTTATTGTTAATTAGTGTGCATATGAGGCGCGCGTGCGTGCAGCATAATAAGTTACATTAACACACACACACACACACACACACACACACACACACACACACACACACACACACACACACACACACACACACACACACACACACACACATACATATATATTATATTTGACTCCTGTCCTGCGGGAATCCCACGGGACCCACAGGAATTATTGTCATCCTCTACCAGACAGCATGGGTGCGTTTGCTCATTGGGAAGCTGCATTTGCGATGTAGCCAGCCAATTTATTTAGCGCATCTCTCGCGCAGCATCAGCAAAACAACGTAGCAAATTCATCTTACCAATGAGCCAATGCTACATACATACAGAAATACATCTCATTTTCGTATTGTACATACCTTAAACATGATTGCTGCTGCATGACTGCAAACACGCCCAGGTCCAGCGACACAAGTGCATCCAGCTGTCTCAATGAAGCCTTCGTCGGTTACCAAAACCCACGGACCGTGGGCGTCGTTATTGAGACACTGGCTCGGTTCAACACTGGCCTTAAAAAAAATAAAGCCGTCCAGTTGATGGCTTAACACAACACCAACTTTTTCGCCGTGGAGATACTGATATGCCATCGTACTTTTAACAGCGTCCTGCTGAACGTCATCGACAGCCGTTGATGTCATCAAGTAAAATATCATTTTGTCTAACGTTATGTCCGGCCATGTCGTCATGTCGTCCTTCCAAGTATGGACTGTAGATGGGTGTGGAATCGTCAAAACCCCGTCTCGTATCAGCTGAGTGGATGAATGTTGCCATTTCAGTGGCATCGTGGCAAGTAAAAAACAGAAAGTAGTAAAAACAAGCACGTCCAAGCGGTCCGATCAGCTGGTGGGAGAGTGAGCTGTGACGAAAGCAGGAAGTCTATTTACGACTGAGCCCAAAAAAGGGCTTCCGGTCGGAAGTAGGGGGCGTGGCCAGGCATGTTGTCTATAGACAGCAGGTATTCTATCTTTCAGAACAGTACCTTCATTAACAACAGTGCACTTGTTTCTGTGAAGTATACACAACATTCATGTGAAATTCTTTGTTAACATTCCTTTGTAAAACATCTGTATCAAGACCATACAGTGGCCTTGTAAACATCTGTAAGTCAACACAATAGCTACATAAAAGGACACTTTCTGTTGATATACCCGTATTTGCCCAAATATAGGACATTCTATTCTAGAAAGCATATCCTCAAAATATGAGGTCTTATAATCGAGTTCTAGAAAATAAGACAAATAGGGGAAAAAACACTTATTCTCATGTTAAGAACCATATATAATAGTCTCATTGTTGTTTTGCTGCAGTCTATTAGTTTTTCAGTCTGAATCTGAAAGTGAATGTTGTTCTTTAGAACCGTGACTTTGGTGGTTAATGCAATGCAATACAGCAGAATCTCTGTATGAGCTTTTCTATATTTGAAAATGTGTTATTTTGTCATTTCAGAGGTATTAAAAAGTCCTTAAATTGTCACTTAAGAAATGTGCTATACACTTAAACCTTATGTTGGTTTCTTTACTGTTGAGTGATAAAACAGTGTTCCTCATTAAGTTAATCATCTGGTCCCGACCCACAGGCTGAGAGCCACAACCACCACGGGTGTAATTTTAGAAAGAAATAGGTAATAAAAGTTACCATAGCCTGATAGCCCCATTTTGTTGAGAGTGTGTAGATCAACTATTTTCACTATTTGTTTGTGGGGAAAAAAGAGAAAATGTTCCCCAATAATGACATTCCAGAATAGGGATGTCACATTGAAAGTGGTTGATAAGTGAATGGTTGTACACAATAAAAAGCTTGTCTAAATAACGTGTCACATGTGGAAATCAGATCAATCTGATAAAACAATTTAGAATGTGGGACAACATGCATAAAATAACTGAATTTGAGGTTTAAATGTGAACACTAGGGGGTGTCAATTACCACCCCTGTGACCCAAACAAGACAGAAAAGCTAATTCACCCAGGTCTCCTCTCTGGTGTCCAAGCTGTGGGGCCAGGTCCTGGCCATGCCCCGCTGCCTGCTGTCACACACCATCCTGACTGAGAAGAACTGGTAACATTTAAAGCTTTTATTATTAAGAACTGATAACATTTAAACCTTTTTTTAAGAACTGGTAACATTTAAACCTTTTTTTAAGAACTGGTAACATTTAAACCTTTTATTACTGTCCCACACCAGCCTGAGAAGAACTGGTAATGTAATCTTTTATTTTACTGTAAAACTAAAGAACACTCCCACACATTGTTGTTGCATTTAGCAGACTCTTTATCCAAGGTAAACATGTACAATACAGAGAGCAGAGAGACAGTGACTTTTGGTCATTTCATCGTTTAATCAGGCTTTTGATTTTATCAGGGCCCGAGGAGGAAGACCAAGCACAACCCTAATTAGTTTGTTCTGGGCTGTTTGGAGTTTTAACTTTACGGCAGTTGGGGCATCGCGATACCAGACAAGGACTCCGTAATCAATGAGGGGGCCAATAAGAGCACCTCCTGAAAAGACCTGGTACTTAATCCAACCCATACCAATGATCCACAGAGTTGAGGCAGGTTCGCAGATCTGTCTGAAAGGAGTGGAAATCGTTGTAATGTCCAGGAAGGCGCAATAGTTGGGTCAAAAGGGGCAGTTCCGTGACCGTGGAGAGCGAAGGTCCGTTTCTCAATGGATTTGTCATCTAAGAGGGTTATTAAACAAATTTGGCCGGGGTGTATTTTTTAAAATGGTTGGGAAAATGTTTGACAGCTAGGGTAATTTTCAGTCTCATTCACCTACACTATAAAGGAAAAAATGCCTACCCAAAAATCTGCTTTAAGTGGGATGTGAGGGGTCAAACTAGGGGTTTTTAATTATTCTGAATCCATTGCAAGTATTTGTTTTGCATGAAAAACATTCCTTGGGCTAAAAACGGTCCCTAAAAGACTGTGAAAATTGATGACTCATCACTAAACCATAGTTTTGTTGGCCGTTTTTTAGCCCAAGGAATGTTTTTCATGCAAAACAAATGCTTGCAATAGATTCAGAATAATTAAAAACCCCTAGTTTGACCCCTCACATCCCACTTAAAGCAGATTTTTGGGTAGGCATTTTTTCCTTTATAGTATAGGTGAATGAGACTGAAAATTACCCTAGCTGTCAAACATTTTCCCAACCATTTTAAAAAATACACCCCGGACAAATTTGTTTAATAACCCTCTTAGATGACAAATCCATTGAGAAACGGACCTTCGCTCTCCACGGTCACGGAACTGCCCCTTTTGACCCAACTACAAGGTCTCAAAGCAGGTTGATGATTTAGGCAAGCAACCGTCAATGAACTCCAGCTGCAGCTCCTTTGGAGGTATTTCCCAGCCCACCCAGAATCTGACGAGGTCTGTCAGTTCCTTGGTTGTTGCTGTGATGAGAAAAACATAGATAGGTTAGTACTCCTGTTGGGCATCAGAATATAATGCTTTATCCGTTGGTAGCACTTTACAATAATGACCTGTTATAAAGCATTTATAAACATTTATAACACATTAATAAGCAGCTTGTAGATGAGTAATAATGAATGAATAAGCGGTTAATACATGTTTATTTAAACATTTATAACTATATTTAATAATCATTTATAAATTGTTAGTAACTAGTGAACTATTCATGAATAAGCCATTTATAAACAATTATAAATATATTTTAAATCATTTGTAACCAAAGTTATTTAGTATTTATAAGCTATTTAGAGATAAATAACTAATCATTTACAAGATATTCATATACATTGGTAAATGTTTAGTAAAACATTTATAACCCTTTTTATGCCTTTGTAAATGATTATTAAAACATTAATAACACAGTTATAAGTTATTTGTAGATAAGAAACTAATCATAGACAAGCTATTTATATACTAATTCATTGTTTACAACTGTCTATTTATGTGGCCTCCATTTTTGTTCATGTTTAACAAATGCTTTGTAAAGCATTCCTAAATTATCTATAAATCATTGCTAGATGTTATCAAGAGCCCTAATGTAAAGTGAGGACACTTCATAATCTACAACTGTCTGTTAATAACGTGGCCTCCATTTTTGTTCATGTTTAACAAATGCTTTGTAAAACATTCCTAAAATATCTATAAATCATTGGTAGTGTAAAGTGAAGACCACGTTAACAGACAGTTCATGTTTAACAAATGCTTTGTAAAACATTCCTAAAATATCTATAAATCATTGGTAGTGTAAAGTGAAGACCACGTTAACAGACAGTTGTAGATTATGAAGTGTCTTCACTTTACATTAGGGCTCTTGATAACATCTAGCAATGATTTATAGATAATTTAGGAATGCTTTACAAAGCATTTGTTAAACATGAACAAAAATGGAGGCCACATAATAGACAGTTGTAAATAATGAATTAGTATATAAATAGCTTGTCTATGATTAGTTTCTTATCTACAAATAACTTATAACTGTGTTATTAATGTTTTAATAATCATTTACAAAGGCATAAAAAGTGTTATAAATGTTTTACTAAACATTTACCAATGTATATGAATAGCTTGTAAATGATTAGTTATTTATCTCTAAATAGCTTATAAATACTAAATAACTTTGGTTACAAATGATTTAAAATATATTTATAATTGTTTATAAATGGCTTATTCATGAATAGTTCACAAGTTACTAACAATTTATAAATGATTATTAAATATAGTTATACATGTTTAAATAAACATTTATTAACCGCTTGCTCATTCATTATTACTCATCTACAAGCTGCTTATTAATGTGTTATAAATGTTTATAAATGCTTTATAACAGGTCATTATTGTAAAGTGCTACCTATCCGTTTAATAACCAGCTCATGGTTTAAACAAAAAATATCATATACCCATCATTTAACCCAGGGGGCTTCAAAGTTTTCAGGCCAGGGACCCCTTAGCTTAGAGAGAGATGAAGCAGGGACCCCCACTACATATTGTATAGAATTGTGTCACAGATTAAAAATGTTCATAGATTTCTTAGACAGCTTAGACTTGTTTGACAGAACTGTCATCATGTTGGAGTAATGTGTATTTTAACATGTAACCACTTGAACCGACAAATACTTAGTCTGCTCTTCTTTTCCCTCTACAAAACTATTTGCCAAAAATAGCCGATCTACAAGATCTGCTATTTTTGGCTAATGTTCCACTCAGAATAGGGATGTTGGTGTTCAAGTGGTTAATGTAAAAAAAACATGATCCTATCACAAAGATTTGGAGGCCCCCCCTGTATAAAAAAAGGAAAGCATCTGTCATTTTAGTGTTGGCTACTCAAAAACAGCAGATACACAAACTTTAAAAAAAAATGTTGAAAGTGAGAACTACCAATTCAGAAGGCATTGTAGAAGCGGCCTTTTTAGTTAATTTTAGATGGAACTGACTTAACATCAAAAATACAAAATACAATATTAAAGTCATACAAACCAGTGTTGATGAACTGGCGCAGATAGCCAGCAACGCGGCATCTGGTCTCTACATCAACATGGATATCAGCACTCTGTGGCCAGACTATGCGCTCCAACAGCATCTGTAGTAAAAGTGAAAGTCAATTAAGGACATACTGCAGGTCACTAGTTGAGTTTGAGCAATAGAAAAATAGTTTCTTTATTTACCTGAGCTGTGCAGACCTGTGGTGGAACAGCTCTGCCACAACATCTGGCCTGGTTTGGATGAGCGGCCATAAGCCAACCTCCTTCAGAGCTTTCCTTAGCTGTTTCCACTGGCGCATGGTCCGGACAATGACCTATAAACACAATTAAGAAACATTTGAATAGATAGATATTGCTAAGACAATTTACAGAAGTCCATAAAAAAAAATGATATAGCGACCGGAAGTACACTGCTCAAAAACATAAAGGGAACGCATAATCATTGCAATGTAACTCCAAGTCAATCACACTTTTGGGATATCAACCTGGCCAGTTAGGAAGCAACACTGATTATGAATCAGTTTCATCTGCTGTTGTGCAAATGGAAAAGACAACAGGTGAAAATGAGGCAATTTGAAAGACAACCCCTTAAAAAGGAATGGTTTTGCAGGTGGTGGCCACAGACCATTTGCCTGCCCTCATCCTTTATGGCAGATTTTTGGTTAGTTTTGGATTTTGCCAGTGCCCTGACCACTAGAGGTAGCATGAGGCGGTATCTGCAACCCACAGAAGTTGCTCAGGTAGTGCTGCTCATCCAGGATGGCACATCAATGTGCACTGTGGCAAGAAGGTTTGCTGTGTCTCCCAGCACAGTGTCCAGAGCATGGAGGCGATACCAGGAGACAGGCCAGTACACCAGGAGACGTGGAGGGGGCCGTAGGAGGACAACAACCCAGCCACAGGACCGCTATCTGGTCCTTTGTGCAAGGAGGAACAGGAGGAGCACTGCCAGAGCCCTACAAAACGACCTTCAGCAGGCCACTAATGTGAATGTTTCTGCTTCAAACTGTGAGAAACAGACTCCATGATGGTGGTATGAGGGCCCGACGTCCACAAGTGGGGCTTGTGCTCACAGCCCAACACCGTGCAGCCCAATTGACATTTGCCAGAGAACACATGGACTGGCAGGTCTCTGTTGGGTTTTTTCCCTTTATTTTTTTGAGCAGTGTAGAATGTCCGCATACACCATCTGAAAATATCTTGTGCCAGGGAACCCGATTCAAGATCAGTGTTGATAAAATGTTTCACAAAGTATTTTACCCCCCAACAACAGTGCTAATTTTGTCAATAAAGACTAAGACTAAAACAGTTTGAAAAGACTGAGACTATTATTTGTGTTATTCAAAAAACTAAGACTAAATCAAAATTTGCTGAAAAGATTAACACTGCCAGCCACCACCCTAAGAAGGGCCTAGAATAAAGTGCATAGCTTGAAGGACAATCCTTACCGCATGTTTAAGAAGACCTTCAAACAGCCACTTCCTGTTGCCTTCGATGACAGGGGGGACACTCCATGATAGACACAGCTCCAATATGCGAGCTCTGTCTGGCTCTGATATCGGGCCATCTCCCTGCAGCTTTGTATTGACAACAATTGTATGCCATAAGGATTCAATCAGAATTCTTTATAGTCTTGGTAAGGTTTCAGGGAGCTAATAATACTCACCAGCTGTATCACTTCACGGATGTCAAGATCGGGACAGTCCTCCAGCACTATCGTGGCTGTGTCCATTGTGCCCCCCACAATGACATGGACGACAGCTCGACTTAGGCCTGGCAAACCAGGACGTCCGTGGATAAAGCCATGTGCCACCATCCTACCGGCCATGAAGAAGAGGTCACTCTCAACTAAGGAGTCAGCTGTAGATGGAACGAGGTGACCAGGTTCACCCTCAAATATCTTTGTCACAGCCATGTTACCTGTATAAACAATCAACCATGCAACCAATGGAAGATATTTAAAAAAGGAATTTGATTAGTTTTCTTATAACTAGTCATTGAGCCCAGGGCACAGTATATGAGTGATTGAATGTAGGAGTCTCAGAAGTAATGTTGGAGTGGCCGTTGGGCAGATCTTAATGCCCATATATGGGTGTTCCTTGACCAGGCAAGTCTGTGATGTCAGTACTAGGACGTCAGAGTATCTTCAAATGTGGGCACTGTTTAGTATCAGTGATGTCAGCATGCAGACAGATGGCGGACAGACATTCGGTCAATGAATAGATAGATCTGACAGACTTCAGAATTCATATCTAGCCGGTCACCAGTCGGTCACCAAATGGACCTAGATCCAACATGCGTATAGAATTGATACATGTACAAAATCACAAATATTACTTAAAACTGGAATGACAAACATACCCATGTTAATATGGAATCCATTTAGCAGTTTATCAGAGATTGCAGACAGGACATATCGCTTCACACCATCCCCAACCGCTTCATCTCCTGTAGAAAAGCACATTCATTCAGCTCTCAAAATGTTCATTTTCTAATTAAGCTACATCTTATAATGTCGATACATATACACACCCCTTAGCTTGCATATCAGAGGCGCTGTCCAATTTACACAGGCTTTTTTGTAGAAAGTCTTCTAAATCTTTCTGAATATCAAGGGAGAGATAAAGATGTTCTGCATTTCTGTCGGCTTTCAAGAGTAAGTCCTGAGTGAACAGGAACGCAGCTCTTTTGGGATCTGGAGTGGCCATCCATTCTGTGATTCAGAAACAAGACATAACTTCAGTCATACACTTTTCAAATAATTAGCATCATTCATTAGAGGCGATACGGTACTGACCCTGTGAGACATGTAAAAACGTAGCTCTCCGCCAAACCGAGTACTACAGACTGGCAGTCGAATGCAATTGGGAGATCAGTCGGAAGGGGTGTGTGTGGTTGCAGAATTCACCCGAGAGCCGACACTGACTATGGTGCTAAAAATAGCGTATGGCTTGATGTCTTTTGCAACAACAAGCACGCTGCTCTCCGATGGTCAACACTTACTTCCCAACAACTTGCAACCCTACCGGACTCTCAACTGTAGATTTGTAACAAGCCGCGTTTCCAACGCTTACCACCCACGGTGTGGTAGAGAGCTACCTTTAGACAATATCCCACATTGGAACCAAAGCTAGACAGGTGTTTAAATAAAGCCTACCTTGCTCTTTGCTTGACAAAGGTAGAGTTCTGGACGTTCCGCTCGTGGAAGGCTGTTCTTCAACAGAAGACACACTTGAGGGCTGATCTATAGCGATTCCACTGTACAAAGGAAAGATTGATTAAAAAACAGCATTCTGTTCAAACCAATGATCACCTAATAGTAAGGTTCTGTTGTAGGACAGAAGACAGCCAGGGTGATTGCCAGAAAGCAGTATATATGTCAAGATCATGTAGGGACCAACACATTTACGCAGGAGAGCAGATGGCTTTCCGTTGTTTATCCTGTTGTGCCTTGATTAACACAACACTTGTTGTGCTCCGAGTCCAATAACAGTTAGACTCAGGCCAGGTATGGCTGCTTCAATCAGCCATCCTCCATGCCATACTAACGGGTTAGTAATATAACTGAAATAAAATTTAATAAATTACCTTACGCCACAGAATTCGGCATGGTCCTCAATTGATCGCGGTGAAACACAACCTGGCACATTGGGCAGGCCAGATGGCTGGGCAAAGGGCTGGGCACAGGGATGGGCACAGGGATGGGCACAGGGCTGGGCACAGGGCTGGGCACAGGGCTGTTTGTCTAAGAATAAAAGTGGAGGAAACCCTACATGAACATTTGGTCACCTTTACATTTTGCAGGTCTGGGTTAGACATGGACAGGTGTAGCACTATGTGCCAGTGTAGAGCGCAAGCAGAGTGCGCAAGTACTGTAATCAGCTGGGTATGCATGTATGTATGTAGGTGACTGGGTTTTTTGAAGACCATAGCCCTGAAACGGCTGGGATTCTGGGAATGTATGTATGCAGGTGACACCTACAGCTGATGAGGGACCAGCATTCCTGGTGATGATGTCAGCAGAGTTTGTTATAAAAGAACGCTCTTGGTAATGTCTTCATTAACAGGCAATGATATTGAGCGTGAGGTGCAAGCGTCGGCACCTTGACAGTATTCAGTTCTAGTCGTTAATGAGATCAGCTTGACATAAACCTGTACACAGTGTTGCTAAATGCACGTTTACCTGGCTTTTGTTTACAGACAAAAGGCCAGGTGTCTTAAAGCATAAAAAGGATAAACAACAAACTGAACGTTACTAACCTCTCTGCTGTTGGTCAACTCTGGCTCGTCATTGGGCCTTTCTGGATCGTAATCTGGGTCATCCATGATCTCAATAGGGCTCTCTGTGGGGCTGTTGTCCTGAGAAGGCTGTAATAAAGCATGTTCAGATTGGTAGGTGAAGAGGGGGGGGGGGGGGTGGGGGGCATATTAACCTGATTGTATGCATACATTAACAATACACCTCATAAGAGTCACTTACCACTTTGCGGCAGATGGGCACATGGGCGTCTAGATGTGGAAGCGGCATCGTCAAGCCACACTTTTGGCAAGTACCTTTGGGCATTTTTGCAAAATGCTGGTGGTCGGGGGGATACAATACGTTCTTCCCCCCCTTCGTCTCTTCCTTCAGCTGCTGCCCAGAGTAACCCCCGATCTCCATCGAGATTGCATGTAGTGCTCTTTGTCCACTACCACCTGTAAAAACAAGTATGTATGTGCAGCAGAGTTCTTGGATCAATCATTCACAAAATGAATATGATATACACTTGATTGGTAGCTAACACATATACCTGTACATGTGTCGAAACACACAGCAAGACCACCGGCCAAAATCTATTAATTCAAGGGAGATTTACCAGCAGATTTCTTGAATAACCACCCTCCAGAGAGTTGAGCCAATTGTGGGTATCGGAGCTCAAGTTCTGCTTCAATCTGTAAAGGAAAACCATTGTAAAGAATGGAACAGAAATAGAATCCACCTACTGTAAACCGTTATTACTGCACTAGTATTTAGACAAATATAAGAACGTCAAACTCTGCTCTGACTTTAATTAATTGGGTCCTTTTCACACATGACAAACAAGAACAACACCCTGTAGTCTGGTAGGAAGGTATACCTCCCGCGCACCCGAGAGATATATTTTTCTAACCTACCTTTTTAGAATCCTTAAGGTGTCAAGTTAATGAATTTTGATGTTCCCAGATCCAATTATTGTCCCATATATGTTTTTTTTAACCATATGTTGTGTCCGTCCTGGATTTTTGGCTGTGAAAACGAATACATTTAAATCAACATAGCTCCTGAACCATACATCCGACAGAAACCATTCACCCCATTTTATGTTCGTCTTTGCAAGATGAATTGATTGATATGAAGATTTGCCTTGGTTCCATCATGTTTAGTGCATTAAAACCCAAATAAACACAAAAAAAGTTTAAATTCGCCTAAACTGGATCACAACAACTCCTCCCCCATGCACCCTATTGATATATTTTTTCTAACATTTGCATTTTTACAATCTTCAAGATGTGTAGTAAACAAATGTTGATGTTCCCCACTTGAAATATTGACACATGTATGTTTATTCTGGCATAGTGTTTGCTATAGTGAATCTTTGCAAATGCAAAAAAGATAATGTAAAATCTACACAAGGTCATAACTATACATTATTCTGAGACAAATGTCCAATTTGTCTGTTTCATTTTGGCATGAGGCATTAAGGGAGATGGCTAGTGACATAATATGTACATTTATGGATCATCAATACTCAAATAAATGCTAAAATGCAGACAATTCAATAGGCGGATTTACATAAGGTATTAACTATACATTTTTTCTGAGACAAATGTCCAATTTGTCTGTTTCATTTTTGCATGAGGCATTGAGGGAGATGGATAGTGACATAATATGTACATTTATGGATCATCAATACTCAAATAAATGCTAAAATGCAGACAATTCAATAGTCGGATTTACATAAGGTCTTAACTATACATTTTTTTCTGAGACAAATGTCCAATTTGTCTGTTTCATTTTTGCATGAGGCATTGAGGGAGATGGATAGTGACATAATATGTACATTTATGTATCATCAATACTCAAATAAATCCTAAAATGCAGACAATTCAATAGGCGGAATTGGGACAGAGGACATTTACCAATACAAATGAAGGAGTTTATGTTTTTTTATTATTATTGTTAATATGAATGCTTTAGGTGCTTGCTACACACATCCCATCCCCAATTCAAAATATAGTGCTAGGTTTTAATTTTGCCTACAGTCTTGGATATCTGCAAACATTTCAAATATACATGAAGTCTTAATTAATTATATGCATAGACAAATTACCCCATTTTGTTTTATTTTGGCATGACATGTCATGCCAAAATACCATGTCATGCCAAGATTTGATTCTAGACAACCTCAGGTTTCCAATGGAACCAACCTTGTCATGCTACATTGTCTGGCAGGGGGGGTAAATGCCTAATGATTCAAAGATAGACAACATTTTGGCAAGGGATAAACGGCCATCACCAATTTTCAAAAGGACCCTTGAGCTTTCGCCTCGATTCATGAGAATGGAAACACGTGAAAGCCTCCCCTGTACAGACATGCCAAATTTAGGACAATCTCATGCAGTGTTGGGTAAGAACCATGCAGTTTTTTGTATTCAGTACAAATATGTAATTTACGCCTATTGTAAATCTGTTTATGAACACATACATTAACTACTGTACTTTCTTTATAGGGGCGGAATAGCTGAATGGTTGGGGAGCCTGCCTGGTTGTCCCAGGTTCGATTCCAGGCAAGGGTAGCAATGTTGATCTGTGTGGAGGAAAATAGGTATCTATCTATCTATCTATCTATCTATCTTTCTATATAGACCACTGCACTGCATCTCAACTCAATTAAAAGCACATTTAACATGACCACATTGACCAGGTCATCCATTTGCTGTACAGTAAAAAAAAACATAACAATGCAGTATAAATAGACATTAGCCTAGCATAAAATACCAATGAATCCCAAAATAAACTAAATCAAAACATTAGCATGTAAAGGAAAATCATAGACTGCCAGGGAGGTCTTTAATAAAGATAAAATATCAGTCGACTGGGCAGCTCTGTTGTGTAGGGGCAAGCTGTTACAGAGCCTTGGGGCCCCAGGCTGTCCTGCATAGATCACAGTAGTGCGTCTGTTGACCACTGTACTACATCTATAGACACTACATTGGTCTACAGATGCATTCAAGTGGTTTACAGATGCACTTGAGGAGTCTACAGATGCACTAATGTGATCAACAGATCACAACAGTGGCCCACAGTTGCACTAGAATGGTCTACAGATCACAACAGTGGTCTACAGATGCACTACAGTGGTCTATAGATGTAGTACAGTGGTCTATAGATGTAGTACAGTGGTCTATAGATGTAGTACAGAGGTCTATAGATGTAGTACAGTGGTCTATAGATGTAGTACAGTGGTCAAAAGATACACTACTGTGGTCTATGCAGGACAGCCTGGGGCCCCTCAGGCTCTGTAATAGCTTGCCCCTACACATCAGAGCTGCCCAGTAATCAGTCTTTATCTGTCTGATCTTTAGCTGAGACTGGCAGTCCATGATCTTCCTTTACTGATGCTAATGTTTTGCTTTTGTTTATTTTGATATTCTATGCTATTTATATTGCATTGTTATGTCTTTTCTATTATTGTTTTTAATTGCACAGCACTTTGGGTGACCTGGTCATGTTAAATGTGCTTTAGAAATGTGCTTTTAATTGTGTTGAGGTGAGATGCAGTGCAGTGGTCTATATAGATAGATAGATAGATAGATAGATAGATAGATAGATAGATAGATAGATATTTTCCTCCACACGCATCGACATTGCTACCCTTGCCTGGAATCGAACCCTCTAAAGACACTACAGTAGTTAATGTATGTGGTCTAAAACAGATATACATTTTTACATATTTTACTGGATTAAAAAACGTCATTGGTTCTTACCCAACACTGCATGGAATTGTCCTAAATTTGGCATGTCAGTACAGGGAATGGTATTTTGGCATGACATGTCATAAAACAAGAGTAATTTGTCTATGTGTAACAGAGGTGAATCGGACCTCCCCACCCTGGGTTCGAACCCGGGCCTCCCACGCGAAGTCCAATATCTTAACCATCGCTCCAAAGGGATATCCCTATGGAACAAGGGAGATACTAGACTTTTGAGGCTTCAAGGCTGGGGCTGTGACTCTCTCCGCCACACTCACCCCCCTTTAGACCTCCTCCTATGGGGAAGCCCGATCCGGGTCACAGCACCATTGTAACGGAGGTGAATCGGACCACCCCACTCAGGCTTCGAACCCGGATCTCCCACGCGAAAGTCCAATATCTTAACCATCGCTCCAAAGGGGTATCTCTATGGAACAAGGGAGATACTAGACCTTTGAGGCTTCAAGGCTGGGGCTGCGACTCTCTCCGCCATTGTTTGCAGATATCAATAAGACTGTAGGCAAACTTAAAACCTGGCACTATTTTGAATTGAGGATGGGATGTGTGTATCAATCACCTAAAGCATTCATATTAACAATTTGAAGAAAGAAAATGCCTATGTCCTCTGGCCCAATTCCGCCTATTGAATTGTCTGCATTTTAGTTTGAGTATTGATGATCCATCACTTGCCATCTCCCTCAATGCCTCATGCAAAAATGAAACAGAGAAATTGGACATTTGTCTCAGAAAAAAATGTATAGTTAATACCTTATGTAAATCCGCCTATTGAATTGTCTGCATTATAGCATTTATTTGAGTATTGATGATCCATAAATGTACATATTATGTCACTAGCCATCTCCCTTAATGCCTCATGCCAAAATGAAACAGACAAATTGGACATTTGTCTCAGAATAATGTATAGTTAAGACCTTATGTAGATTTTACATTCTCTTTTTTGCATTTGCAAAGATTCACTATAGCAAACACTATGCCAGAATGAACATACATGTGTCAATATTTCAAGTGGGGAACATCAACATTTGTTTACTACACATCTTGAAGATTGTAAAAATGCAAATGTTAGAAAAAATATATCAATAGGGTGCATGGGGGAGTAGTTGTTGTGATCCAGTTTAGGCGAATTTTAACTTTTTTTGTGTTTATTTGGGTTTTAATGCACTAAACATGATGGAACCATGGCAAATCTTCATATCAATCAATTCATCTTGCAAAGACGAACATAAAATGGGGTGAATGGTTTCTGTCGGATGTATGGTTCAGGAGCTATGTTGATTTAAAGTTATTCGTTTTCACAGCCAAAAATCCAGGACGGACACAACATATGGTTAAAAAAAACATATATGGGACAATAATTGGATCTGGGAACATCAAAATTCATTAACTAGACACCTTAAGGATTCTAAAAAGGTAGGTTAGAAAAATATATCTCTCGGGTGCGCGGGAGGCCTACCTTCCTACCAGACTACTGAACACCCCCGATTTTGTCCGATCTCAGAAGCTAAGGAGGGTCGGGCCAGGTTAGTACTTTGATGGGAATCAAACAATAACACCAGTACAGTATCCGTGAATATTTCCAGTTACCTGAGAATGACAAGCATCCAGGGGAATGGATCCCTAGGCCAGCTCTTTTAAGTTTAAGTTCCTCTGAGCTCTTCGGGGACAGCGTGGTTGGTCCAGGGAGTGCACAGACAGAGAGGTTGAAGGTCTTTACTGCAGCTCCAGGTGCAGCAGACCTTTGAACATTATGTCTTTTTCCACCTTTCTTGATAAAATTGAATGTCCTAGGAAAAGGAGATTTCAGCATTAGAATGCAATTGTTGCATGGATTATTCATAACTGCAGTCATTAGGAAAATGTGATTTTACAATTATATGAACTTACTCTGATAACTTGTCCTCCACCGCTGATAACTTGTCCACCGCTGATAACTTGTGCATATTCCGTTGTCTGGGGTCTCTGTGGACCAGCAGGGGTCATTGGTCTATGGGGTCCAATAGGGGTTGGTGCCCTCTGGGGTGCAGCAGGGGCCAGTGTGCTTAGGGAGGGCGTGGAGGTCCTTGCAGTTGCATGTGGTCTCTCCTGCTCCAGAGTGTTGCCAATGGTGGTATACAGCCCCCAGAGGGCGTCTCTGATTTTCTGAAAAGCAATTTTAACAATAGGTTAAATGATAGGTTTCATAGTCTAGTGCAGGGGTTCCCAAACTTTTTTGTTTCAGGGCACCCCATAAATATTGTTTTAATCCGAGGCACCCCTACATTATAATTTTCACTCCCAGCACCTTATATCTATAGCATATAGTCGTTGTCGGGTGGAAACCTTGTATGTCCAAAACCGTTTGTTTAGTATTTATCATCTATAAAATGTACTAAACTAGCGTTGTGTACTTGTAGATCAGCTGTTTTCACTAGTTTTGTGCGACAGTCTTGTATGATGAAGCAGGGCTTTGCTTTACCAAAAAACATACACATTTGCTCCAAGTTTCTGCCCAACAGTGGCGATAGTGATTATGTTGCGAGGAAAATGTTGAGATAATAGCCATTTTGGTTAGAACTGACTGAAAATAACTTTGTACTTTCAGTTTAAAATGGTACTAAATATTTTTTCAAGTGTCCAAATAAATTCCAAATATTATTATCTCGCGTCACCCCTGGACTGCCGTCACCAGGGTCTAGTGTTCAGAGCAACAGACACTATACAATTTAGGCATTTATCAGGTCTACACTTTATTCAGAGCAACAGCAAGCAAGGAAAAGACGTACTGCAATACACATGCAGACACAGCTTTGTGCCTCAGTAATCTTATACTGTAGATTATACTGTAGGAAAACCTAGCTTCATGGGGGGAAAAAACAATATTGACCATTCAGTCGATGAATGCATCAGTCACACAGACTAGAGATGCATCAGTCACAGACAAAGTCTCTTCACCAAAAGGAGCAGATCTACAAGCCCACTTGTTGCAAGCTTGTAGACAGACACGCAGAGACTTCTCGCATTTATAGATAGATGCGATCAAATAATGCAATAAATAGGTGTATGAAAATAAGTTAATAGCAGTGAGCAAACAACAATGAAAGTGCGATTTAGAGCTATAGAAAGTGCGTAGGCGGTCAACAAAAGTTTCTCTCCCCCAGCTCAACCTACCTCCAAGAACACAACCAGCCTTCAAGGTGAGCATGGGAGAAGTGCCTTTTGTTACCTCTGATACCTCTGAGGCCACCTACAGAGACACACCCATGAAACGAGGTGCCAATGAGGTTCCTCCATCAATAGCCAATCAATTACCCAATCCATCTAGTGCCCAATACCAAAATACCATTTAACCCAGTTTGGCTCCTACAAGGGGTGCCGTTGATTAAAAAGATAATTATAGAAGTGCCCTGAGCCAATAAAAGTTTGAAACAATTTAATATCTTTATCTGTACCTCACATCTGTCTAAACAACATGCAATTTACAATACATTTTATCCTTTGCATAAGACTGCATGATGTAAACACTATAGCTTAGAAAGCAAAGAGCTAATTATATTAGTTATTTGAAATAGGTAGAAGCTAGGTTTTATCCTGTCCATGCCCCACATTATGAGTTAGCTAATAGCTACAAGTAATTAAAAACAGACAGATGTATCATTAATCTAACTGACCAGTAAGACTCCCTAATCGGGAGATAAGCGACCGTCAGGTCGCAGCGTGATTTTAGGGCAAAATGTGTAGGAGCAGTGTCAAAAAATGTGGTTAAAAAAATCGGCCTGATGGTGGCGCTATATGGGACATCCATATTGATGAGATGAGTGCTATATGGGACAGATCCATGTTGATGACATGAGTGTAGACATAGTGTGTACCGATTTGTGTGATTTTAGGGCAAAATCTGTAGGAGCAGTGTCCAAAAATGTGTTTTGCAAGAATCGGCCTCATGGTGGCGCTAGAAGAGGGCCATGTGAGAAATGAGGGGTGGGGTCTCCGCGTTGCCTTGGCGGACGAATAGGTACCGGCCCCGGCTCTCCCGGACGTTAAATTATAAGTCATTGTTAACATTGTATAACACTCTAATATTACCATATCTGTCTTATTGTCTAGAGGTGTGGGGAAATTCATATCAAAGTAACCTACAGCCGTTAGTCATAGTCCAAAAAAGAGCAATAAGAATAGTACATAAGGTAGGCTATTATGACCATACAAATGAACTGTTCCTAAGGTCGTCTATAATGAAGCTATTTGATTTAATTGAATATAGAACGGCTCTATTTATGTTTAAGGTAAGGAATAAATTGCTTCCAAGGAACATTCTACAAATGTTCAGTGATAGGGGAGGGGGGTATGATTTGAGATGGGAACTTAACCTTAAACAGAGCAGTGCTTTTACCACTCGGAAGAGTATGTGCATATCCGTCTGTGGAGTTAAAATCTGGAATGGCTTGACTGAGGAGGTAAAGCATAGTGTTAATATCTTACAATTTAAAAAACGTCTCAAACTTATTACTCTTGCAAAATATAATTCAAATCCATAAAGTAAGGTGGTTAGACTCATGATGATTGAGTAATGACAGATGTGACAGATATGGTGATATTGCTTGGTTAATGGTGGTGGGGACGTGAAGGACCATTTAATAAAAGATGATATTGACATTGATAATGATAATAATAGTTTTATTTTTATTATGAAATACACTATAACTCCACGGAGGGGAAAAAGGTGTAGACTAGTATCATTCTGGATACTGGAATATCTTTGTTTTGGCAATCTATTTTGGTTGTCTGTTGTGTTTTTTTGTTTTGTCTTTGGTTCTTTTCTGTTGTTTGAATCGTCTGAAATATGTTTTTATCCGAAGGATAGGCTCCTACAAGCTCTAAGCTTCAGCCTACTCCCTTTGCTCACCAAAACAGTACATCATGTATGTTGTTGATGTATAATATGATTTTGTTGTTGTATCTTGTACTGTGAGGATGATCAAATAAACTAAACTAAACGCTCCTAGCCCGAGTTACGGCATTTTATGTGAGCTGCAGTGGAGGGGGTCCTCCACCGTTCTGGAGCACCAGGAGTCGGTGGTCCCCGGGAATTCCCCGTGAGCAGCCCCAGTGGGGTGGTCATTTGGTCATTTTTGCACATTTGGTCATTTTTTACATCTGGGGCCAGGTCCCTGGAGCTCCGGGGGTCCTTGGAGGTTGTAGTTTGGCAGGCAAGGAGTGTGTGTGCAAAATTTGCGCGCGCCTGTTGGAGATGGGACATTTGTGAACGAATCGAGTCTTTTGAACGGCTCTTTGAAATGAACGATGGGATCCGGTTCGCAGTATAGGGAGCCGTTCCTTTCTAAATGAACAGTGGTGGGAAAAGTAGGCAATTTCTTTACATAAGTAAATATTAATACCGCGATCAATGTGGAAATACTCTGCCACAAGTTGAAGTTTGGAATGTTAATGTAGGCTACTTGAGTAAAAGTACAAAAGTATTGGTTTCAAAATATAGTAGAAAGAATTCATTATGCAGAATGTCCTGTTTCAAATGATTTCCAATGAATAAAATGTAGAAAAATCATTTGAAAATAGCCGATCTACAAGCTCACAATGCATTGTGAGCTTGTAGATCGGCTATTTTCAAATGGCAGGTATGTAACCTATGTATGTCAGAAATAAATGTAGGATATATAGGGTTGTGTAAGTTATTTGGAATTTGTATCTAACTCTAATGAGCCAGTCTTTTGAACGGCTCTTTGAAAGGAACGTATCCCAGAGATCCGGCTCACTTCAGAGAGCCATAAATCCCATCTCTAGTTGTTGTGTCCTCTCCACCGATGGGCTTATTGGACCAATGGGAGCCTGGGAGGCGGAAAGCCCCTCCTAGTCTCCGCCCCCCATTACCTGATTGGTCAATACACGAGCCTATGAAACAGTGCCATAATTCTGTGTATTGTGTCTCCACAGCTATTGGTCCACACGAGCGCAAAAAGTTTTGTGTCTCCACAGAAAAAGATTTGTGTCTCCACAGCTCTGTTGATCCGTGTTTTGTAAATCCACACAAGTCTGTTGAGCTGTGTCTTTCAGATCCACAGGTCTGTATCTGTAATTCACAACTTGTATTTTAAATCCACAAAAAGATTTGCAACTTGTGTTTTTATTTTGTGATCCGCAGAAAAGATTTGCAACTTGTTTTTATTTTGTGATCCACAGCTTAAGATTTGTAGAAATATGAGATTTGTAAAATACTGTGAATTGCAATAAAATATGTGTGAATTTTATTTTGCGGTGCACAAAACATGCACACACGTGTGATTTTTTTTTAAATACGTGTGAATATTTTTAAAACACGTGTGAGTATTTATTTTGCGGTGCACAAAACATGCACACGCGTGTGAATATTTTTAAAACACGCACAGGCTATATTGGCACTAATTTCGCTCCATACAGGTGGTTCTGTGAGAATGGGGATCCACAGTGCATGCAGGGGCAGAGAGGGAGAGGGCGGGGCAGAGGTGAGGGGTGTTGTCTGATTGGAGGGAATTCAATCAGTCAGTCTTGAGGGGGTTAGACTGGTTGGGAGTTCACCTGTCAGTCTTCACAGGACAATCAAGTTAGGTAGACTTGCTCCTCTTCATACTTCAGACAGAATATTCATATTCATTCATTAATTAGTTCACTAGTAACCAGGCTAAATGACCTGGGTTACACCAGCATCCATATTCTGTGAATTTATAATGGGAGCAAAGAGAGACAAACATTGTGTAATTAGGTGCTCAATGAGCAGATCTACAAGCTCACCATGTGCCACGTTGCGATGCACTGTGAGCTTGTAGACAGGCTTCTCTCAACTAAGGCAGCGACCACAACCAACCAAATCCCATCCAGAAGTAGTACTACAGAGGTACTTTAGCTTGCCTAGTTAGTACTTGGCTGTTTATGTACAACCTTAATTATTATGATCTTTAGAGAGTTCAAATTATTATTAATTATTGTATCTAAGCAATCAAGGCAACATGCAATAGTTTTATGTGAAAGGATTTAGTCCAAAAGACAAAGGTTCATGTTAAGCATGATCTACTCACTGAGCACAAATAAGCATGCAGTGAGCAGATCTGCAAGCTCACGATGTGCGACGTTGAAATGTGTTGTGTGTTTAATTAGCTGCTGATGATTTTATTATTTTATTTTAAGCATACTACCTTCCACATAAGGTACCATACCTTTCCACATAATAGGCCTAATGTTGTCCTTAGACTGATTATATGGTTATAGGTTAACATTCATCCTAGTTTTCTATTTTTCTCTCCTTAGGTTATGACACAACTTGGTCTGGTTGGCTGACAGATATGGACTTGGGCGAATTCTGCAAAACTTTTATGGGTGAGCTTCAAGTGTTCTGTGACAGATGCATCAGTGCCCAAACTGACATTCATACATCTGACTAACATTTTAACTCAAATCTTTGCTTCTGGGGGTCCATGGACCAGAATATTTTGAGATGGGGTCTGCGGCCAAGTCTGCGGCCAAATACATTCCTTGATTTTAAAAAGATTGAGAACCACTGATATAGTTTTTTTTTTTTTATTTTTATTTTTAACTATTAGGATTTATAAGACATCTATAGATTCGGGTGGCGCGCTGTGTGTGAGCTTGTATGTTGTTATTTAGTATTTGTGAATATTCAAAGTATAACGTGGATGAAGTCTTCTGATGATATATTAACACATTTTGCTGGGGACCTCTGCTTTATTTGACCTGGATGAATGGTTTCATCTGCAGATACAGATACAGACAGTCACCACTGCTATTTTTTGGATTCATTGATTATTTTATTAGACAAAAATGGAGAACAGTACAAGTATAGTCAATACAATTTACAATACAAGTACAGCTGAACACCCTGCCTAAAAGGAACATCCCAAGTAAGAACTTTTATGGCCTTTTTTTTTTACGTTGGAAGCCCTCTGTATTTTGGTGCAGTATACTAACTGTGTCTATTTTTCTATTTATTTTCCCAGTCGACCACATCCAGGAAGCAGAACTGAAGTGACAGCTCCGCAAGAGCAGAGCCCGTTCCTCGCTTTCACCCAGCCGACCCCCAACCAACATGCCCTCACTGCAACCAGACAATCTGTGTGAGGATCGGCCTCATCAGCCATCTTCGCAACCACATGACATTGTGAAGTCACTTGGTCATCTTCGCAAGCAAAGGACGAACATGATTTAATTTAGAGGTATTAAAAAGGCCTTAAATTGTCACTTTAGAAAGTCACTACCAGTCACAGACTGGGAACAGCACACAAGTGACACGACACATCTCGCTTTGCTCTTGCAAGTACACGCCCACTGCCTGATCTACAAACCCTAAAACGTGGCGCGGAGGGACACAGTTTGATCTTGGAAATCTAATGTTCTGTGCGCCACACAGTCATACGACTAATCATAAATCAGGCACCATGAGAAGCAGACAGCACGCAGAACTTGACAACTTTAGCAGTGATAGAGAGAGGGTAAAAGTCAGAGAGTTGAACAGAGGCATGATGGACATGAAACGTGTCAAAGTGACATATTATCATCAAAATGGGACACAAATTGGATAACGTTAATGTGTTTGTGTTTGTATGTGCGTGCGTGTGTGTGTTGCAAGGCAAAGAACAGCCCCCGAGACATTTTGTATTCATTATAGGCTATTATGTATTATAGCTTTGTTCAGGCTCAATCTGAATAGAATCCTGTAGCGTGCGGAGCACCCGACAATTGAGATATTGTTTATAAAGAAGATGGACAATATGATATTGCTTCACGCAATTCACCAGAGGCGGAGAAGTACACGGAGGCGCCGGGCGTTAAGGGATGCAGACATGCTGTCAGCGTTCTTCTTGTTAAACAGAAGATCACCCAGCAGGTACTGTATGTTTATTTGTTTATTTATCACCCGACTATTAGAACACAAACCCACTGCAATTCGTCCAGTTCTCTGTCTGCCGCAACCTCTGGTATATCGATTCATTAGTATAGAATAGCTAGCCATTAGCTGATAGGCTAATAGGCTAATTGCTGCTCATATAGTGGGTTTATTCAGGTGGCAGGATTGGGTGAAAGTGGAGCGGAACGTCTCAGTAATGCGTTAAAATTTCCGAGCCGTCACGTCGCACCGTTAAGAATAGAGGGAAGCAAGCAAAGGATGTGAAAAGCCCATAGTGTAGCGCTAACTATCTAGATAGAAGAGTGTGTGTGTGTGTGTGTGTGTGCGTGCGTGCGTGCGTGCATCTATCTATCTATCTATCTATCTATCTATCTATCTATCTACCGTACATGTATGTCTCAACAAAACATACACACGCGCGCACGCACGCACACACGCACGCACGCACGCACGCACGCACGCACGCACACACACATACATATATATATATATATATATATATATATTACACTACACCATTAATCAAATAATTTAATACAATCTGTTTCCCTACAGGAGCATATGGGTCGAGCCACGATCCAGGGGAATGGTGGCAAAACGCTTGCGACAACTGGACAGACAGACAATGGTCTCTCAATTTCAGCATGAGGCGGGGCACCTTCCTGCTCCTCTGTGATATCCTCCGACCCAGCCTGACTCGCCAGGACACACATTACAGATGGACTGTTCCTGTGGAGCTCAGAGTAGCATTATGTCTTTACAGGCTGGCAACTAATTCAGAATTTAGAACCATCTCCAACTTGTTTGGTGTCGGGTTATCTACTGCTTGCTTTGTTACACAGGAGGTTATCACAGCCATAAACAAAGTAATGAAACCGGAGTACATCAGGACACCATCTGCTTCTGAGTTTAGGGCAATAGTGCAGGGCTTCCGTGATAAATGGCGATTCCCACAGGTGGTTGGAGCGATAGATGGATCACATATTCCAATCGTGGCACCAGCTGATGTCCCCGCCGATTACTACAACCGTAAAGGTTTTTATTCTCTCATCTTGCAAGGTGTTGTGGACCACAAGATGAAGTTTTGGGACATCAACGTAGGCTGGCCTGGGAGAGTGCACGACGCTCAGGTTTTTGCCAACTCCTCTCTCTGTTATCGGGGCCAAAATGGAACATTGCTACCCGGATTCACAGTGGTGTTTGAAGGAGTGGACGTCCCCCTGTTCGTTCTTGGAGATGCTGCTTCCCCCCTACTGTCGTGGCTCATGAAGCCCTTTCCAGAGGGCAGGGGTGTAACACAAGAGCAAACAAACTTCAACTTTCGTCTAAGGCCCCCTTTAGATTAAAACGGGCTTCACTGTAAACGTAATGATTTATAGCCGTTTGTGGGGGGTCATTTAGACGAAAATGGCGTCTTCGGGGGGTGAAACCGTAACAAAGTGAAAACCCCTTTAAAAGTGGAAAAGGTAAAAACACTTTGTATCTCCCGCTTTCATCTAAATACCGTAAACGCAGCAAACCACTGAAAATGATAAGATGTGGGACGTCCTAATAGGGCTGTCACGATTAGGAATTTCTCCAGATGATTAATTGTCATACAAATAATCGGCGATTGACGAATATATCGTCTTTTTTCCCGCCTTCATTTTATGCCACTATGATAAATAGCTTTGAGCTCATACTCATACTGTACCTTATTAAATGAAGAGCAATTTAATTGCTTTTTAAACATCAGTTCAGTGGTGTAAACTGTAAAGTAACTATTAAGTACATTTATTTGCTAACGTTAGCCCTATTTTATACCGTAGCTATTTGAAAATAGCCGATCTACAAGCTCACAGCGCGTCGCGGTGCGTTGTGAAAATAGCCGATCTACAAGCTCACAACGCGTCGCGGTGCGTTGTGAAAATAGCCGATCTACAAGCTCACAACACGTCGCGGTGCGTTGTGAAAATAGCCGATCTACAAGCTCACAACGCGTCGCGGTGCGTTGTGAAAATAGCCGATCTACAAGCTCACAACGCGTCGCGGTGCGTTGTGAAAATAGCCGATCTACATGCTCACAAGGCGTCGCGTTGCGTTGTGAAAATAGCAGACAACTGCAAAAATAGCCGACGCTGAAAATAGCGACAGTAGCCTATAATGTTTATCATGACACGATCCAACATCTATAGCTCGTCGCCGTCTGTGTGTAATCATCATCCCCTCCATAAGCTGCAGTAAAGGCATCGACTCCAGTCCTCTGTGTTGAAACGAAACGTGAAGTGAACGCCTTTTTCTGTATCGTATCATAAGGAATAAATATAGTCCCGGGATGTGTATGGTACATGTGTCTGTTCCGACCGTCTGGAAAAAGTAATTGATTGAATCGGTTGAAACAAACTTTCTAAGCATTTTTAGTTAGCCAGCCAGTCTGCCTGTGCTGTGTGATGGCAGTGCGTTGTGTTGACTGACTGAGGAGGACCAGCATTGAGCTGGCTGCTAGGAAGTAGAACGGAACTTCGGCAGTGCTGTCATGCCGACATGCGCCACCTAGCGACCTGGCATGCAAATTACCGCGTTTACAGACAAATTGCGTTTTCATCTAAAGACCACATAAAAAATGAAAACTAAACGGCTCATAGTGCGGTCATGCTGACATGCGCCACCTAGCGACCTGGCATGCAAATTACCGCGTTTACAGACAAATTGCGTTTTCATCTAAAGACCACATAAAAAATGAAAACTAAACGGCTCTTAGCCGTTTTCCACGGAGCTCGTTTTAATGTAAAAGGGGCTAGTCAAGCAAGGATGACGGTGGATGATCAAGGTCACCAAATCAGAAATGCATTGTGTGCCTATTTTGGAGGACTTTAGATTATGTGCGGCGGGACCAAGTGTTGTTTTGCCTCTGTCACCTGAGAGCCTTATTGTAATCCGCCATACTTAAAGGCCGCCTGACACACCCCGAAGCTATGATACAGTAGGTCACGTGGTCTTTCTCCAAACAGTCTGAAAAGGGGGAGGGTCCCGCTCACAACGGGACTTGTTGTTGTTAGCTTGTAGCACCGCAGGGCTATTTTCGAGAGCTATTGTCTGTGTGTGTACACTACACACACACGCGCGCGCGCACGCACGCACGCACGCACGCACACACACACACACACACACTCAGAGTGGACATCAATGCAGGCTCCGGTGCTTCTACGTCTCAGAGCCAGGGAGGAGAAGCGGTGGACGGTCTTGGACCCTCGTTACTAATCTTTTACAACTTTTTGGTAGAAGACTTGTACTTTTTTAGCGTTTTTTAGCGATTCCATAGCAGATTTTATAACATTTTTACCCCTAGAACTGCTTGTTTTAAAATTTGTTCATGAAGTCGCATTTAGGTAGTTTCACAAGATAATTCTCAGCGCTCAACTCCGCCCCCTCCCGCCATATTACCCAATCAAATTAATTTATTTCACTTACTGTACAGAAAGTACTACTTTCAGTACAGTAACTACAATAAATGAATTTGATTGGGTAATTTAACATGGGGGTACATGACATCATCAAACAATTATGCTAATTTGATAGCCTTAATTAGCCGTTTTGGCCATGTCACGCCCACTTTAAGTAATTAGGTGTGCCTGCCATGCAATGGCAAAACATTTATTGTAATCCGCCATACTTATATAATGTTCTGCCAAATTTCGGCACGTAAAAACTGCCGCACGATTTACGCCACCCCCGCAATATATACATCAAAACGTGCGGCTTGGCCAGGAATGGTGTGCTATTACTTTTTTTTCTTTCCGATCCGCATTACCATGGCTGAATGGGGGACACCGAAAAAAAAGACATTACTCTGGCATACTTTCGCCTAGCAACATGATTTAAACTTTAAAACGCTCACACGACTTTGGACTTTTTCCGCTCAAAAAAAAAATATGTCTGTTAAACAATATATTACTAGGAGGATTAATATAGGCTTACACAGACTCATTCAGTAGCGGCTGGTGGGATTTTCCCCCACGTAGTGCGCAAGACCAAACATTAAACAATAATATGTACTATGTTATGACACTAGTCTATTTTAATAGGCTCTGCCTATCTAGTTTGAGTTAAGCACAAATGGCCAGTGATGGGTAAGCTACTTGGAAAATGTAGTAAGCTAAGCTACAAGCTACTCTTGATGAAATATAGCTTAAGCTACAACGAAGCTACCCACAGAAAATGTAGCAAAGCAAGCTACAAGCTACACGGTAAAAGTAGCTAACTACAACAAAGCTATTTTTTTTCTTTTTTTTTTTTTTAATCAACTTCATGATCAAGTGCAACTTTCCACCAAACAAATAGTCAGGCAAAAAATGCTCAGTTCAATTGATTATTATAAAACTGGAAAAAAGCCCTCATGTCTAGCTTTTTGTTTCATCCTTTCATTTACTTTTTTAAATTAAATGTGTACCTTTTCAGGCTGTGACCCCCCCAAAAAATCCTATTTGAATTTGGGACCCCACCCTGACAAGCAATTGGAATTAGGAGTTGAGGCATTACATTTAGTTTCACTCTGTTCCACCGATTTATTGTGAAAATAGCAGATCTACAAGCTCACAACACCTCGGAACACAAGGCGTTTCGAGCTTGTAGATCTGCCATTTTCACAAGTTGTGCCTCTTTCACTATATTGTCAAATTGGCCAATGTTTGACCAGTTTTTATAGTTGCTAACTTTTGATGCAGTTTTGGTATTTTATTTGTATTTTTTAGGTATTAAAAATGTCTAAAAGGTCCTTAAATTGCCACTTCACTGTCATTTAGCTGTGGACAAAAGAGTGCCCTGATCTGTGTGCTGTCGAAACAGCTGATAAGATGGATGGATGGATGGATAATCCTTATGCTGATAAACAGACAGACAGTCAAGTCAGTCAGTCAGTTACTTAGTAAGTATAGTAACATTCTCATTTGAATTGATTCATGTTATAGGCCTACAATTCATTTTGTACTGTAGTGCAGATAAATGGTGAGTTGAGTGTAACGTTCTACTATGACTACTTCGGACCAGTGGTGTAAAGTAAAGTAGATTTACTGTAGGCCTACTTACACTAAGTACAATTTTGTACTTCTGTACTTTACTTGAGTATTTCCAGAGTATTTCAAGTTTTCAGTACTTTTACTTCTACTCACTACATCTCAAATCCAAATATTGTACTTTTACTCTACTACAATTATTTGAACACTTTAGTTACTAGTTACTTTACAGCTATGAAAGATTATATTGTAAAATATAGACTACATTATTCCACTTTAGCCCTATTTTATACCTTCCTTGGCTATTTTCAAACATTTAGTAGCCTACTTTTAGTTTTGGTACTTTAAGTAGACCTACATTTTGATGCCAATACTTTCATACTTTGACTCAAGTACATTTTGAATTCTGGACATTCGCTTGTAATGGGGTAGGCCTACATCTACAGCGAAGTATTGATACTTTTACTAAGTACAAATTGTGAGTACTTTTTCCATCTCTGCTTTAGACAGAACAGAACCATTAGCACTAATTTAGCAGGTCACACAATGGATCAGACATGCATCCAGCCGATTGCTCATTCTTATGTTAATTCACGTCGTTGAGGCACGCTTTTTAAACGAGGTGCGAATGGTTGTTTTTGATCGATATGCGAGGTATGTCCAGTCCGAGTCCGACGTTCCTTGCACTCTATCATGCGGCGCGGTGTCCCCTTCACTGTTTCACCCGCATTTGGTTAAAGTTATAACGAGTGAAGTTCTAACATTGCAAACGTTGCAAACAACTTTAGTTTCACTGTGTATGTTTAGTTCCATATCCCTCCGTCTCTCCGTGTCTCTCTCTGTGTGCAGTGAGTGCACCGGTGCAGACACTGACAGACAGAGAGCAGTGACTTCTTGCTATTGGGGAGGAGCCATGGAACTAAAAGAAGGGTAGATCTTCAAGCGAACACCCTGCCGAGCCGAGACGCGTTGATAGCTTGTAGATCTGTCCTTTTTTGCAAATGACACCGCTGTACTATAGAAGTATAAAACGAGCTGTGATTCATGTGCACTGTGCACAGGCTGTACCATGGCTTTTCTCCTGGGATTTCTTCTTTTCTTTTTTGCGCACAACCTTTATTAGTAACGTGTAGCGTTTGGTGGACGCTACGTCACTACTGGTGTCTAAAAATAGCTCCGCTACGCTAAAAGCTATTTGGTTCAAAACGAGCGGCGCTACCGTGACGCTACTGAAAAATGTAGTTAAGCTATGTAGCGTCGCTACTTGTAGCTCGCTACTGCCCATCACTGCAAATGGCATTGGTACAGATTTCCCTTGTGGAAGTCACAGTATGAGGGGAATTAGCTCAGATGCTAGAGTGCTCGCTTAGCATGCGAGAGGTGGCGGGACCGATGCCCGCATTCTCCAGACAAGATTATACTTGAAAGCTTTCACTTTGCAGTTGAGTCAGTAAATGCTGTATTAGATTTTCAAGAGTGTAAAACACACAGCCATGTTTGCATGAATGTAACCTTAAGCAGAGACTGATATGTTCCACTAGGACCTGACTGCAACATCATTTTGCAAAGCATCCTAGCACCTCAAACAGTCTTGCAAGCACAAATGGGCCGCCTGAACAGAGACTTGAACCCTGGACCCTCAGATTAAAAGTCCATAGGGTCTGAATTAAGGCTGGGCGATATTAGGAAAACCTTTGATATTCAATAACGTTGTTGAATACCTCGATATTGATATACTGTATGCCCCCTGACACCACATGTGTCGGGGGAACCACAGTGTCAGTCGTGCCTGCGGTCGCAATAACACTTAAACAACCAGGGAAACAAAAAGGAACGAACGGCAAACCAAAGAAGGAACAAGAAACAGAGGAAAGTCGAAAGGTTGAAGGACATTAGCCCAAACTAAGAGGGATGCAACACATGTCCAGGGTAGGGCATTAACCAAAAAGTTGACAAGTCGACTGAGTCGATTTCATTACACAAGTCGACTCCTACCAGAGAAAGTCGAAAGTTGAAAAAAAAAGATATATATATATTTTTTTCTATTATTATTTTAGCTCCAGTGCGTGTGTACAGAATTCAAACAGTAGGTTTGCTTATTGTCAAGGAGAGAATCATTCTGTCCAAGACAATAAGCAATCAAGTCTATATATCATATCATCGTCGGGTGGAAACCTTGTATGTCCAAAACCGTTTTTGTATTTATAATTTTTTAAATGATTTAAACTAGTGAAAACAGCCAATCTACAAGCCGATCTACAAGCACACAACGCCTCGCATTGCTTTACTAAAAAACATAGGAACAAAGAAAGTAGCTCGCGCTCACTTTTTTAGTCGCTCCAAACATTTATTGACAAATTTATTGACATTTATTGTCAATAAATGTTTGGAGCGACTAAAAAAGTGAGTGCGAGCTACTTTCTTTGTTCCTAGTATTACTGTGTTGGCAGTTTTAGCTCGGCACCTGAAGAACGGAGGATGTGCGTTATTTTTCTTTGATTACTAAAAAACATATTTAAAACCGACAGTGACGATATTCTATGTCCAGCGGTAAGTCATTTTCAGGTTTTGTCCCCCGTTAACGCAGTCGACGCAAGTCGACTTCAACTCAACTTTTTACCGAGTCGAGTCGACTTGCAAAAATCACAAGTCGTTAATGCCCTAGTACAGGGCTAAAGAGCATGGCCATAGGGCGGGGGTCAGCAACCCGCGGCTCTAGAGCCGCATGCGGCTCTTTAGCGCCTCCCTAGTGGCTCCCTGGAGCTTTTTCAAGAATGTATTAAGGGAAAAATATAGTATGTTTTTGTTTTAATATGGTTTCTGTAGGAGGACAAACATGACACAATCATTCTTAACGCTTTCCAATGCTGTAAAAATGTGTAAAATAAATATTAAATGTAATGCTCATTATGTATTTGTAGCCTACTTAGTCATTTTGACAGTAGGCTAATATAGCTAATATAGACTTGTCACTGTCGGGCAGAAACCTTGTATCTCCAAGTTTCAAATTTGTATATTTTTTTTCTCGCAAAGCAAAGCCCTGCTTCATCATACAAGACTGATGCACAAAAGTAGTGAAAACAGCAGATCTACAAGCACACAACGCCTCGCGGTGCGAGGCGTTGTGTGCTTGTAGATCGGCTGTTTTCACTAGTTTAGTTCATTTTGTAAATGATGAATACAAATCGAAGTTTTGGACATACAAGGTTTCCACCCGACAACGACGATATATAAGGCTTTTATAATTTCTTTGCGGCTCCAGACAGATTTATTTTTAGTTTCTTTGGTCCAATATGGCTCTTTTAACATTTTGGGTTGCCGACCCCTGCCATAGGGCAAAGCGGCAGGTCGCAGATCATGACACGCTAGGGTTCAAATGCAATGGCAGGAGAACAATTGGCCTGATTTCCCAACGGTTCTTACAAATAAATTTGATACAAATATTATTGTGATTTAAATCATATATTATACAACTGTAGAATTGAAGGCACTCAAAGAATACATTATTGTTGCACAAACATGTCACAACTAAATGGCCACCCTAAGAGTGCTCTCCAGTCTGCGTTGATTTTGTTCTTAACATAAAAACAAATCACAGCTAAGAAAACATTGGTGTATGCCAAATCTTATTTAAAAAAAAAAAAAGCAATCTTAAGAGGGTCAAAGAAGACATTTATTCATAATAACGTTCGTAAGTAAGGCCCAATGGTCTGTACCAGGCACATGGAATACATTATTTGGTCTCTCCTAGGCCTGGGGCGGTATCGACATTTTGTTACCGCGATTACCGTCTTCCCATTTACCGCCGGTACTGCGGTAATTACCGCACCCCCGTATCTATTAATTAAGGTTCGGCGATAAGCCAAAATATTGCAATCATCTTCCCAAAAGTCGCCTCCCCACAGCCTGACTGCCCGAGTTATACTTCTCCGTACAGCACAGCGGGTCTGGCTTTAAAAGGAGCAGATCTACAAGCTCAGAACGCGTCGCGGATGCGACGTGTTTTAGATCTGTGCCCTGTCGGGTTACCATAGTAACATAGGCTCCGTACTTTTCACACAGCTGCGTGTGAACAGGGGCGTCAATTGGGTATGGCAGGGATATGCAGCTGCCTTACCCTGGGTCCAGGGGGGGGAAGATAAAAGTTAGTTCTAAATGTAAATCCATAAATGTCTCTTTGTCTATCTGTGCTGGTTATTATGTTGGTAAATTACAGTAAAATAACTACAAATGCAAAATGTAACAAAATGGTCACTTTAACAAGGTATTATAATTATATTATAGGTATATAATTATATATTATATGTACTTCTTAAAATAAATATATCATGCCTGTTGCTAAGGTATGGCAACACCAGTCATGTTGCCATACCTTAGCTTTTTCTGAACTGACGCTACTGTGTGTGAACAAACCAGAAGAGAGAGACGGGTAGTCAGGATCGTGTAGGCTACAGTGATTCTGTAAACTCCATAACTCTATGGAAAACTCACGTCTCAAAACGCAGTGATTGAGTGCTGATACAGGTTTTAGTTACAAGACTTGACAGAAAAGGTTATAAAATCGCCGACGGGGCTCATCGCGCGTCGCGGTTGAAAAAGTAAAATAGTTTCATTTTCGGTTTTAGTCCACGCGGCCCACGCTCCGCTCGTAATCCGTATGAATAAAAAAAGAAACAGCCACAACACAAGGTATGTATTAACATACTTGTGTCGTGGATTACAGAGAAAGTTTACTCTGTTCCGTACTCCCCTACGACGCTGCTGCTGCAGGGCAGCAGCCAGTGGCCACTCGGACAGTCACGAGTGACGTACACTGTATGTGGCTTCCAAACTGTGGTATACGGCCCAGAGCAGAGCGGCATGGAGCGCATGCGGTCCTCGCTTCTCCCCTGTTTTAAAACTCGCTTGTTTTCAATAAAAAAATATACTATTTTTGTCTTTTTTGACCGCGGTAAGGACCATGACACCGCGGTAGGCCTCGGTTTACCGCGGTACGGCGGTACAGCGGTTACCGCCCCCAACCCTAGTCTCTCCCACATTTGACCACATGGGGGAGACACCAAGCTAAAAGTGACTCATGTAAAACCCAAGACCAACCAGTATTGGCAGTGACAGGGACCTTGTGAAAGCAAACGTTTTATTTGCTCTAACTTATGCATTGTACAGGGGCGTCAATTGGGTATGGCAGGGTTATGCAGCTGCCATACCCTGGGTCCAGGGGGGAAAATAAAAGTTACTTTGAAATATAAATCCATGAATGTCTCTTTGTCTATCTGTTCTGGTTATTATGTTGTTAAATTACAGTAAAATAACTACAAATGCAAAATGTTACAAAATGGTCACTCTAACAAGGTATAATTATATTCTCCACACTTGTATTCTCCCCATTTTGTGGCACGTTTACTAACATTCCAAGTTTAGCTGCACTTGAACAACCATTCCAGCCTGCCATATCCAGCCCAAGAAACCGTAGAAACAGGGGGGAAAATAGAATGTACTTCTTAAAATAAATGTATCATGCCTGTTGCTAAGGTATGGCAACATGACTGGTGTCTTGCATGCGCGCGAAGGCGTGCGTGCAAGACACCATTCATGTACCATAGCTGTTTCTGAACTGACGCCACTGTAACCAACGCAGATAGTCAAAGAGACATTTTGTCAATTTATTTTAAGAAGTACATTTATTTATTTTCCCCCCTGGAGACAAGGCATGGCAGCTGCCATAACTTTCCATACCCAATTGATGCGTCTGTTCCTCACTGGCAGGTGTGTCAGTACAACAACAGTGACAACACATGGGGTTATGCCATTCAGAAGATTGACTTCCATTATTCTAAATGGAGGTGTCACCTAAACCTAACTATGAAAATTCACTTTTCCTATTTTAAAACCTTTTTTTGGGGTCCCACTAGCACCTTCTATCCTCACAAAGTCCCATTTCAGACCGTTGTGTCTTTCTCTGGTTTTGGGAAGGTGGAGGTTAAAAGCATCCCACGGGTTCTCAAAACAGGCTGTCCAGATTAGATTTTTTTTTTAAATGCATGGTGTATCACCTTTAACCCTAACCCTAACCTCATTTCTGAATGGGATGTTTCTAAGTGGGAGTGTTTCTGAAAGGAGGTCTGCCCCGAACACGGTGATATGTATGTGGGGAACAGACAAAAATGTGGATAAAAGCAAAAAATAAATACAAATAAATAAATAAAAGAAAGAAAGAAACATTTGATTCTAGCCCCTTGAACCCCAGCAGCCATATTCAGCAGGGGGACATTAGCCAAAAGGTCTACAAAAAAACTCTTTTGTTCCTGACCTGAGGCAATCTATATCTTTAGATTCTAAAGATATCTGCAAGATCACAACACGTTGCGTTGCAATGCATTGTGAGATTGTATGGGCTCTATTATGATCCAGGTATTATGCCTTATGCCTTAACTTCTTTGCCTTTTTTTACTATATAGACATATTTCTTTTTATATCTCAAATAGCTGATCTGCAAGCTCACAACGTGCAGATGTAGATCAGCATTTGAAGTATTTTTTTTTTTTTTTTTTTTCAAAATAGTAAAAAAAAAGGCAAAGAAGTTAAGGCATAAGGCATAAGACCTGGATCATAATAGAGCCCTGATCTGCTATGTTTGGCGAATCTATGTGTGGAGAGAGAATACCCCTGCCATACCCAATTGACGCCCCAGAATTACAGCCATTCTATGTCTGCAAGATGACAAATATCACACACACACACACACGCACGCACGCACGCACGCACGCACGCACGCACGCACGCACGCACGCACGCACGCACACACACACACACACACACACACACACACGCAT